>NW_005871089.1:2774070-2847165 GCF_000147115.1 Myotis lucifugus | reverse complement strand
CCCCCGGGGGCCCTCCCCCCCACCTCCATTGGAAGGGCCAGAAGCAAGGGCTGCATTGGAGGCCCAGAGCAGGCACTGTGTGTGTGAGTGTGTGTGTCTTCTGGGGGCCTGCCCCCAGCCACACCATGGAGGCTTGGAGCAGGCGCCCCTCTGTGTTGATCTATCAGGCTCCTGGCCTCTACTGCGTATTTTTCTCTCCCTTGAGCTGTGGCCAGGGTGGGGTGCTGCCTGCAGGCTGCGCTTTCCTGCTCATGGATCACCGGATCACTGCAAAGACCAGGGCAGGCCCTGCTGGGTGCTGCCTGTGGGGAATTTTCCTGCTCTGGGATCGCCATGGCAATCCCAGGAGCAGGCCCACCTGGGGGCCCCGCCCTCTGCACTGCCTGCTCTGGGATTGCCATGGCGATCCCAGGAGCAGGCCCACCTGGGGGCCGCTGCCCTCCGCACTTGCCTGCTCTGGGATCGCCATGGCAATCCCAGGAGCAGGCCCACCTGGGGGTCCCCCGCCCTCTGCACTTGCCTGCTCTGGCGATCCCCAGGAGCAGGCCCATCTGGGGGCCGGCCGCCCTCCGCACTTGCCTGCTCTGTGACCGCCATGGCGATGGCCGGCCGCCCTCCGCACTTGCCTGCTCTGTGACCGCCATGGCGATCCCAGGAGCAGGCCCACCTTAGGGGGTTCCGGCTGGGGGCGGGGCTTAAGCGGTGTGGGGCTTAGGCGGCACACGGGGGTCCTGGCTGGGGGCGCGGCTTAGTCACACGGGGCTTAGGCGGCACACGGGAGTCCCAGCTGGGGGCAGGACTTAGGCGGCGCGGGGCTTAGGCGGCACACGGGGATCCCGGCTGGGGGCGGGGCTTAGGCGCATGGGGCTTAGGTGGCACACGGGGCTTAGGCGGCACACGGGGGTCCTGGCTGGGGCAGGGCTTAGGTGATGCGATCGCGCCTAAGCCCGGCCGCTCAAGGCCGCACACGGGGCCCGGATGGCGTCTGGCGCTGGCCAGCCCTGCCTGCAGTATGCAAATTAGCCGCCATCTTTGATGGCTGTTAATTTGCATATGGCGATGATTAGCCAATGGGAAGCATAGCGAAGGTACAGTCAATTACCCTTTTTGTCTTTTATTAGATAGGATAGATATGGTTAACATTTCTATACTTATATGAGAATCCCTCAGACTTTTCATTTAGAGGTTAGTTTATTTTAGACAATATAAGTGAGTATTTGGTTTTCAAGGTCACATGGATTAGAGGCAGCAATGAAACAGGGATGTTTGCAGGTTGTTATGCTGACAGGATGAAAAGCTTCTCTATAAACTAAAAGTTTGCTAATCTGGTGATATTGAGGATGGAGGCAGACGGCCTTGCATATATATATATATATATATATATATATATATATATATATATATATATACACACACACACACATATATACACATATATATACACATATATATACATATATATATATATACACACAGATATACATATATATATGTATATACACATATATATATAATACACATATATCCGTAGTTTCTATGAATATCACTACCATATAGAAATTGACATTTATTGTAATTTTTCAAATTCTTAAGTAAAACATAAATTATATTCAGTATACCCTGCTTAAAAGGATATAAAGTTCTTGAAATATGTTGTGGAAATAATTTCATCCAGAGTATTTGAAAACAACTTCTAATACTTAAAGAGCTGAAATTCCAATTCATTTCAGCTAAAAGTTTAGCTGAAATTTTACTAAGAAGTAATTCTGTACTAATAAGTAATTTGTGACTAGCTATCTGATTCTATGCAGTAAAATAATGATTACCATGCTGTAAAGTAATAATTTGTACTTTTATTTTACATAATGTTAGTAACTTCTTTTCACGAATACTCAGTCTTTATAAGTTATTAATTTAGAATTGTTATCTTACAGGTTAACAAAGCAGAGGTAAGATTATTTATAATCCCACTTGAAGCCATTGGCATAATACAGTTTTTGTCACATAGTGAATGATGGCACCTTTTTAAAAGGACCAAAACCCAAGGAAAAATTTAAGATTGAACTTTTCTGTAACTGGTCTGGCAACATTAATAGTGATAAGATCAAGACCTTGAAGGAATAAAAATGATTCATTTGCCATGTTTTGACTCTTTAGGCAGTAAGGTAATATTTGATGAACATTTTGAAGCATAACTTAGCTGTTTTCATTCTAATGGTAACAGAATTTTAGGCTTTATTCTTGAGTAAGTTGGTAAGGGATACTCTGTTCTCTGATCATACTACTACCTTTGGAGGGCTATTGCTTTGCAAAAATGCACATTATTGGTCAGAGAAGGGACACTGGATGAGTAGATAAATGAGCACAGATTTATCAGTGTAAGTAGAGAAATCAACTCTTAGCACATGTTTTGTTGATGGTAATAATGAAGCTGGACTCTCTTGACAGTATTTGAAGAGCAGTGTTTTTCACTTTAATAATCTACAGAGTTAACATTTGAACTTTCCGAACTGAAGGAATAGCTGCAATAGTCAGAAAAACAACCCCAGCCTTCTGGTGTGAGCAATAAGCTAAATAATCGACAGAAACCATCATGTTAATGGTTTGTTCATGAACCAGAAGTGCTCTCATTAGCTGGTGATGCTTCTAAATGCCTCATTGTCAACACTGCTGAGGCCCACAGGGTGGGCAGCTTCTCCGTCTCCCGGGCCACAGCCAGCCGCAGGCACTGGTGCCCGGGACTGCCGGCAGGCGGCTTCGCCTGGGCCCGGCTTTGTCAGGAAGGATGTGCTGATGGTCGTCTGGAAGATGTGCAGTCTAATTAACATATTACCCTTTTATTAGAATAGATCATGGTGTGTTTTTTCTTGCCAACATTATCCATAGTAACTGTTGCTTATGTATTAAAGTTCTATTCCTGCTAGGTCTAGAAGCAGCCTCAGAATCCTTCTCACCGTTCATCTTAAGTCTGATGCTTAGTTGATCAGAATTAATACCTGAGGTGAAGCCTCTTACTGCAGATGTATCCCAGAATGTATGGCATCCTCTTTGCTTTATGATCCAGGTAATAATACATTGCCTTAATCATGTTGATTGAGGTCATTTTTCCCCTTGCAGTTTCTAGTAGTAGATTACCATCTACTGACTAGGAAGTAAAATTGACTGTCTCCATGTAGATCACAAAATAAGGCATTTTTCTCATCAATAAAATTTCATTCTTTCAGCATGAGTAATTTTGTCAACGATGTTTTGAGGCAGTAACAGTTTATAACAAATTGAGTGAATTATTGTTTCAGGTACTGTGCTGTGTCATACACAGATTTCTTTTTATCTTTGCAACAACTCTATACAGTAGGTACTATAATTACACAGATGAGAACACTGAGGTATAGAGAGATCAGGTAACTTGACCAGTAAAACCTGAAAGTGGCTGAGTCTCATTTCAAATCCATGAGCCATGCCATTTAACCATTATACTCCACTCAGTATTGTGCTAGAGCACTGGTTCTCAACCTTCTGGCCCTTTAAATACAGTTCCTCATGTTGTGACCCAACCATAAAATTATTTTCGGCCCTAACCGGTTTGGCTCAGTGGATAGAGCGTCGGCCTGCGGACTGAAAGGTCCCAGGTTCGATTCCGGCCAAGGACATGTACCTTAGTTGCGGGCACATCCCCAGTAGGAGGTGTACAGGAGGCAGCTGATCGATGTTTCTCTCTCATCGATGTTTCTAACTCTCTATCCCTCTCCTTTCCTCTCTGTGAAAAATCAATAAAATATATTTTTTAAAAAAAATTATTTTCGTTGCTACTTCATAACTGTAATGTTGCTACTGTTATGAATTGTAATGTAAATATCTGATATGCAGGATGGTCTTAGGCGACCGCTGTGAAAGGGTCGTTCGACCGCCAAAGGGGTCGCGACCCACAGGTTGAGAACCGCTGTGCTAGAGCCTGCTCTTACTGGCTCACAAATTTTCAGGAATTTTGTAAGCTGGTTGTTAAACATGTTCATTATTAAAAACTAAATTATATAATCTTAAAAGTGAATAAATTACATTAAAACCAAAGGTAATACATACTCTAAATTCATCACTCCTCAATTATTTACTACACTTTACTGTTCTGACATGACATTATTTATATTTTTTGGGTCTTTCTGGTAGAATATAATAGTGTATTACTGCATGTTTCTCCTCAGCTCTGCATTTAGTGGCATCACATTAGCAGCTGAAATCAGCCATGGGTGGAGAATTTATGCCACAGAAATTGGCCGATAGTATAAATCAGAGTTTTGTTTTCTTTGATTGAGAGCCAGTTGTTAAACATTTATTGGCACGACACTGACCACATTGGTGGTGGTGGTGGTCTTGTCAGAATGTGTTATATTATGCAGATGAAAATATATTTAAACAGACTTGATGTAGATATTTTCAAAGATGGAAGAATTGTCCCTGTCAACTATTTTAGTTGATTCATATCTTCACTAATTGTCATCCTTGCAAAGTTTTCAGTCCCCATATGGATTGCTGGATATAAAATGTCATGCCCTGTCTTTGTCCCCTCCCTTTGTAGCCTTTGTTACCTTAAGGACTCTAGTTTTCCATTTATATATTTAAGTACCAACCTTCCTAGCTTAAAAATGTAAGCTTTTAACACTGCTCTCTCTGTTCCGTATCCTTCAGATGAAAAGTGGAGTTGGGTTGCGGCAGAGGAAAGAAATCCAGAAGGGGAATATTGGAGTAATGACTGAAGTGGGAGAAGAGGGAACCTATCTCCCGGGCCACAGGTGCTGGCGCCCTGGACCACAGGGCTGGCAGCTTCTCCGGGTGGCTGCAGCCTGGGACCTCGGGGTGGGTGGCTTGTCTGTCTCCTGGGCCGCAGCCAGCCGCAGGTGCTGGCGCCTGGACTGCAGGTGGGCGGCTTCTCCGTGTCCCCTTGGGATGCATTGTGGGCGGCTTCTCCGGCTGGCTGCGGCCTGGGATCACGGGGCAGGCGGCTTCTTCGTCTCCCAGGCCGCAGCCAGCCTCAGGCGTTGGGCCCGGGTTCTCTGTCTCCCCTGGGATGCAGTGTGGGCAGCTTCTCTGGCTGGCTGCGGCCTGAGATCACGGGCAGGTGGCTTCTCCGGCTGGCTGCGGCCTGGGATTATGGAGTAGGCGGCTTCTTTATCTCCCGGGCCGAAGCCAGCCTCAGGCGCTGGAGCCAGACTTCTCTGTCTCCCCTGACTTCTGCGTCTCCAACAGGCCTGGAGCAGCCAGAGCCAGGATACTTGCATGGTAGCCGTGGCTGCAATGCAAGTATCCCGGCTCTGGCCTCCGACATCTTTGTTGGATTAATTTGCATATCACTCCTGATTGGCTGGTGGGCATGGCTTATGGGCATCGCAAAGGGATGGTTAATTTGCATGTTTCTCTTTTATTAGTGTCGATGTAATGTCAATTAAAGTGTATTAATAATTGTGTGCTGAAACTGTATTAGTTTGCTAGGGCTGTCATAACAAAATACCACAGACTAGGTAGCTTAAATGACAGTAATTTATTTTTTTCACAGTTCTGGTGGCTGAAAGTTCAAGATCAAAGTATTGGCAGGTTTGGATTCTCCTGGGACTTCATATTAGAGGATGATGTTATAAAAATAGATTACTAACCATGAATGATTTATAATAGGAAAGATGTCTGTCTGCTTATATGTAGGTAATGGAATACTCAATAATTATTATTATACTAATAAAACTTGCCAACACCTAATGGCTGCTTCCATATGTTAAACTTATTTATCTCTCACACTAATCCCATGAGGAAATTGAGGTACTTGCCTAGAGTCAATCAGCTACAATCATAAATCAAGCACAAAAATGGTCAGAACTGATTTCCATAGTTAAAAATATATAGGTCATTTCTCTACCCTTATCTGACTTCATTTGCTACTTCTTGAAATACTTCTCTTTTAAAAAAAAATATTTTATTGATTTTTTTACAGAGAGGAAGGGAGAAGGGATAGAGAGCTAGAAACATCGATGAGAGAGAAACATCAATCAGCTGCCTACTGCACACTCCCCACTGGGGATGTGCCCGCAACCAAGGTACATGCCCTTGACTGCAGTCGAACCTGGGACCCTTGAGTCCATAGGCTGACGCTCTATCCACTGAGCCAAACCGGTAGGGCTGAGATACTTCTCTTTTGTGACTCTTCATTTGTCTGGTGGTTTTCCTTTGCTTAGAAATGTCATCTACCAGTAAGCAGGCTGTTTATCCTCTTCTTCAGTTTTTTCATTTGAAAATGGTGATAGTAGTGCTTACCTTCCAAAGTTGTTCTGAGATTTAATGACTTTAATGAATACTTTGGCACAGAAGTATTCTAAGGGTTAACCATTACTACTACTACTACCACCACCACTGTTACTACAAGTGCTTTTAAGTCATTAGCTGCACTGTTTTTTACTCCCCTTTCTTTCTCACCTGGACCACTAAACATTGGTAACGCATAGGGCTTGGTCATAGTTCTTTTTCTCTATCTGCAGTCTCTTCATATGTGAGTTCATCTAGTCTGGTTGCTTAAAATGCCAACCATATGTGGATGATTACCAGATGTGCATTATCTCTAGTCTTTTCCTCATTTGTTTTTCAGTCTGTATACATCCAATTATTTACATGATACTTCCATTTGCATATTCTATAGGAATTTTAGACTTAATATGACTAAAGGCATTTGAAGTCTTATTCCTCTTTCCCATATTAGTAAATAGAACCAGTATTTACCCAGTTGCTTTCAAATAAACCTACGTGTTGTGTTTGTTCCCACATCTAATTCAAATTGGCTCTATGGAATAAATTTACTCGAGTATTTCAGTGAGTTCAGAATACACATCCAATCTGTCCACTTTCAGTCTCCAATGCTACTGCTCTGTCAAACAACCATTGTCTTTGCTGTACTACTACAGGCACCTCCTAATTGATCTTCTTGCTTCTACTCCTCCCTTCCTCCCTCCATCCCTCCCTCTAATCCATTCTCTTTCAATCAATTGGAGTAATCTTTTAAAAATATAAATTAGGTTATATTATAATATAACCTATATATTATGATATAATATAACCTATATAATAATATAACCCAGTATTATTCCCTGTATCAAAACAAAATACCCAGAGGCTTTCTATTACATTTTACAAGGTACTACACAGTCCAAACCTTTCCTACTTCTCATCTTTTTCCATATTCTTCTTTGAAAACTTTGCTTCAGACACACTAACCTCTTTTCTCTTTCTCAACATGCTAAATTCGTTTCTGATTTTGATATTTTGTACTACCTATTCTTCTTACCTTGAAGTATATCACCCATATATTAGTAGTTTGCTCCTTTGTGTCCTTTAGGTTTCTGACCGTCTCCCAGAGGCCTCACTGACTGTGGCGACAACTAAAATAAGCACACCTCAGTCCTCTGTTATAATCATAGACAAGCTACTGCCCACAGGCCAAATCCGGCAGGTAACTTGTTTTGTAGTGTCTGAGAGCTAAAAATGGTTTTTAGATTTTTTTAAACATTTGAAAAGAGTGAATATGTGACTTAGGTTTTATGTGACCCACAAAGCCTAAAATATTTACTGTCTGACCCTTTACAGAAAGAGAACTTACGGATATTCAGAATTACTTTGTGCATTTGTATCCTTGGTATTTTTTTTGTTCTCAGAATGCTTAATTGTTGAAGAGTTTTGACATGTTGGTTAAGATCTCTGCAATGAAGAAATTGAGCAACTATCTATATCTACCTATCTATCTAATCTATCTATCTATCTGTCTATCTATCTATCTATCTATCTATCTGTCTATCTATCTATAAGGTTAAGTGTCTCTCCTCCCCTCCAACCGGTAGCTATGATGTGCACTGATGACCCGGGGGCAGATGCAGGAGCTGCCATGATGCACATTGGCCATTTAAAAATAAATGGCACCACAGACCTGGCACCGACAAACCAACACTCGGCTTTCCATAAGTGGGACAAAGGCCCCACTAGCACCCCGGAGCGACACCCCACCAAATTGCAGCCAACACTGTCCCATTTTGCTGTGAGACAAAATGTAGCCCACAGCCCAGCCCAGCCCGGAAATGGTGGCTGTGGGCGCCGGGTAATGATGTCACGTAGCAACGCCCGGCTTCCTCTCCCTAGTGACTAGCTTCCTTGGAGTTTCTTCAGCCCAGGAACACGACTTGCTTTATAGCCAGGTGCAAACAGTTCAACCAAATGTCTGTGAAGTGTTTTCCCATGCCTCATCTCATTTGATCCTCACAGAAGTCCTGAAGTAGTTAGGAGACTCAGTAGAATCCTATTTTCTTTTCATTAGCAAGACAGTGGAGATTTAGAAAGTTTAGAAACTTGATCCGACTGAAAAGAAGTAAGAAATGGTGGAACTTGAAAATGACTTCAGGTTTTCTCACTGTGCAGAGTATAGTCAAACACTGCTACAGTTAAATATTTTACCCTTTTCTGTCTGCATGATCTATAATAATAATCTGCTTTGTGTTGATATTTACTGCTGTGTTGCTGACAATTACCTGAAAGAGAAGTTGGGGTGCTTCACTGGGCTGGAAAAAGTTTATCTAAGTCAGAAAGCAGGTCTAATTAATAAGTTTATATATATAAAACGCTAAGTTGACTCACGCATGCATGATACATACAAAGCTCTCACTGACGCCAATTGCACATGTGTGTTTCGATCTGTCATTGTCAATCGTGAATTTGGTTGACACTTCCATTATAGAGAAAGGGCGAATAGCGATATTGAAATATTTCTTCTAATTAATTTCCTTTCAGTGTGCATGAATCTATGCACTGGGACACCAGTAGTTAATAAAGGGACTATTAGAATCATTGTTCAAAGAGTAGAAAGGCAGAACAGATAAAAATGTTGTAGGGACAAAGACTAAAGAGTCTGTGGGACTTCTTCCAAAGTAGACAAGAAAAGGTGGTTTGTTCAAAGGATCTACTGCTCATATGACTTTGAAAGCCCCTTCAAAATCATTCATATGGAGGATTGAAATCTGAGTTTAAAGTATATCTGTGAAACTATTCAGATAATTAAGAGTATGTACATCTGAAAAGTGACTAAGTACCTGAAACCTGTCATATTATGGAGGCATGTGTTCCCTAGGCAAAGTAGTAGAGTGAAAGATATTCCTAGGCCATGCTTCTAAATAAGTGCTGAGCTATTGTTACACAAGCTTAAGAATATGGAAAGTGATGCTGAGTCTCACAGCATTTTGATGTGCACTTTATAGCCATACAGTGTCTATTTTATTTCCAAGACACCCAAAATATGAAAACATTTGTGAAGTTCATAAATAGATCAACTCATAGATGAACTCCCCTAGTTTCTTATTCTTATTGAAAATCAAAGGAAGAGAGGTGCTCAATGAAGGGTATCTTGAACAAAACTAAAGGAATACAAATTTATAAATATGTAAATTAAGAAAAAGAAGAAGTCTCTTTTGTTTTACTTTGCTCCCATATTTACTGCTGGTTATAACATATGTTTCTACTGCCTATTACTTTACTTTCCTACTTCACCAACCTAATAGGTGGTTCACCACAAGTTATATAATTGCTTATGAGTCTCTTTTATATTATTGACTAGAGGCCCGGTGCACAAAAATTTGTGCACTGGGGGGGGGCGGAAGAGGGGGTCCCTCAGCCCATCCTGTGCCCTCTTGCAGTCTGGGACCCCTCAGGAGATAATGACCTGCTGGCTTAGGCCTGCTCCCGGTTGGCAGAGGGCAGGCCCAATCCCTAGGTGCAGCCCCTGATCGGGCTCAGAGCAGGGCCGATTGGGGAGTTGGGGTGCCGCCCCCTGTCATGCACAGAGCAGGGCGGATCGGGAGGTTGCGATGCCACCCCTAATCATGCTCAGGGTACAGCCTATTGGGGGGTTGGGGCACCGCCCCCTGTCACACTCAAGGCAGGGTCGATAGGGAAGTTGCGGCGCCACCCCCTGTCACGCACAGAGCAGGGCCGATCAGGGGGTTGGGGCATTGCCCCCTGTCATGCACAGAGCAGGGCCCATCAGGGGGGTTGGGGCTCCGTACCCTGTCACACACAGAGCAGGGCGGATCAGGGGGTTGGGGTGCCGCCCTCTATCACCCACAGAGCAGGGCCGATCAGGGGGTTGGGGCGCCGCCACTGTCACACTCAGGGCAGGGCCGATGGGGAGATTATGGCTTTACCCCGTCACACACAGAGCAGGGCCCGTGGGGGGGGGGGTTGGGGCGCCGCACCCTGTCACACACAGAGCCGCAGGGCGATCAGGGGATTGGGGAGCTCCCCCCTATCAGGCACAGAGCAGGGCTGATCAGGGGGTTGGGGCACCTTCCCCTGTCACTAACAGAGCAGGGTGGATAGGGAGGTTGTGGCCCCGCCCCCTGTCACACACAGAGCCGCAGGGTGATCAGGGGGCTTGGTCGCTGCCCCCTGTCACAATGATCCCGGTGCTGGGAGGCCTCTCTGCTCTGCTGATCCCAGGGCTGGGAGGCATATTACCCTTTTACTATATAGGACAGAGGCCTGGTGCACGGGTGGGGGCTGGCTGGTTTGCCCTGAAGGGTGTCCTGGATCAGGGTGGGGGGTCCCCACTGGGGTGCCTGGCCAGCCTGGCTGAGGGGCTGAGGGCCGTTTTCAGGCTGGCGGGTGACTGAAGCTCCCAACCTGTCCTTTTCTTCTTTTTTCGGCTGCTGAAAGCAGGTTTCTGGCCTTTGTTTAACTTCTGTATTTGAAACAATGTTGCGGTCCGGCTGGCTGAAGCCTGGCTGATTGAAAGCAGGTTTCTGGGGTTTTGTTTAGCTTCTATATTTGCAACATAGTTGCTTAGAGTTGCAGCTGAGAGGCCGGTAAGTCAGGCGGGGAACGTTGGAGTCCGCCGTCACTGGAGCAAGCAAGCCTCCCTGTTCGCTTCAGTGCATGGCTGCCGGCCGCCATCTTGGCTGGCAGTTAATTTGCATATCTCCCTGATTAGCCAATGGGAAGGGTAGCGGCCGTATGGCTAATTACCATGTTTCTCTTTTATTAGATAGGATTTTATTGATAATGGGGATTGTGAGGTATAACACTATGTAATAAGAGTTTCATATATTTGTTCAATAAACATTTTTTGAGTTTCTGCTAGGTATAAAGATTGTGAAGCAGATACAAAGTCAAAGAAAAAGCCCTCAACAAGCCTGTAGATTAGTAGGGGAGACTACTAAGTAATTAGATAATGTAATTTTTGGAGTTAAGTGGCAAGGCAAAGCTCAACTATTACTATTGCAAAGAAGCCTTTCTTAGGGCCCCAGTGTATACTTTCTAGTCGCCCCTTATTACTTTCCAGTCCCTATGCTAGAAAAAAACCTAATCCTGTGGTGTAGTGGGGCTAGACTTGATCTTTGCTCTCTAATAAAAGTTTATAATTTCATAGAGTAAATGTGACATTTACTTTATCAAATGTAATATAAGGCAGTTTCTGAAAGGAAAAGTAGATGGTAGTTAAGAACCCCAATTCTGGGGCTAGACCACTGGCTATGCCAGTAACCTTAGACAAGTGGCAATGTCATGGGCTTCAATTTCTTGATTTTTAAAATGCGGATGATAATAGTTTACATTTAATTAAGATTGTTATGAGGATTAAATTATCTAAGCACATAGTAAAAGCTATATGAGTGTTTGTTGCTATTATTTTTAATTATCATGTTTCTCACTAGTGCTTAGTATATTGGTTAAGAAATTGGAATCTGGTTCCTAATCCCAAATCACCCACATATTAGTTATATATCTTGGGATCACTATCCCTCACCCCCTCACCCCCTTGGGGATCAAACCTGCAACCTGGGCATGTGCCCTGACCCGAATTGAACTTTGACCTCCTGGTTCATGGGTTGACCCTCAACCACTGAGCAACTCCTGCCATGCTCTCATGATTTTGATTTGCATTTCTCTGATGACTAATGATTTTGTATTAATCAACTATTACTGCTTAATAAACAACCTGAAAATTGCCAGTGATGTACAATAGTATTTATTTGTTGGTCATGATTTTGTGGATCAGCTGGAACAACTCTGCTCTATATATCTCATCTTTCTACTGGGACTAGTATCGGCAAGCTAGATGAGGCATGTTCTCAGGGCGGTGACACAAGTGCAAGAAGCATACCTAGCTGGCCAAGCATATTTCAAGACCTTGTTTACATCATATCTGTTAACTTCCCACTCTCCAAACTAAGTCATGTTGCTCAGCCCAAATTCAATGCATGGGAAGGTATACTTCTCCAACAGACATGAAGGTAGGTAGTGAATATATTTGAATAATCTACAACATATGTTGAGTTCTTTTTCATGTTCTTATTGGCCATTTGGGTAACCTTTCTTAAGAGCCACTCTTCCATATATATTGCTTGGCATGCGTAAAGGTATCAGTAACATTAACTACTTCTAAAAAAGGACTTTCATTACTTGCTCATTTTTAAAGCCAAACATTATCACATTATTGTTGAAAATGGCTCTTAGAAAGTGAAATAATGGAAATAGACGAGGAAGTCAGCAGGAAAAGGAAAAAATGCTATGGATACCTCTGATGAAAAAGATAAGTCTTTTACCCTTTAGTGGGGAAGTCAGAGAATAAACAAAAAAGAAAACAGTCCTCACTGGTTTGGCTCAGTGACTAGAGCCCTTGGTCTGAAGAGTCCCAGGTTCTATTATGGTCAAGGGCATGTACCTAGGTTGCAGGCTTGATCTCTGGCCCTGGTCCAGGACATATGCGGGAGGCAACCAATCAATGTGTCTCTCTCTCATATTAATGTTTCTCTCTCTGTCTCTCTCTCCCTCCTACTCCCTCTAAAAATCAATGGGAAAATATCCTCGGGTGAGGATTAACAAAAACAAACAAAAGCAAACAAATGCCATTTTAGGTAAGTGCATCAAGTTTTTTGATTAAAAATAAATTAGGATAAGGAGAATAGAGTGGTGAAAGAGGATTATTTTGTTTTTTTATTATACTAGAGGCCCAGTTCATGAATTCGTGCACATTGAAAGGAAATTAATTAGAAGAAATATTTTAGAGGCCAGGGAGGAGGGCTCCATGGCGTGTCCAGCTCCTCTCACCCAGTCCCAATTGGGGCCATCTCGCCCAGTCCCCATCGGGGCCAATCAGGGCCAGCTGGCTGGGGAGGGACCACAGGAGGTTGGCCGGCCAGGGAGGGACTGTGGGAGAGCTCCAGGGTGTGTCCGGCCCGTCTCACCCAGTCTCGATTGGGGCTGTCTCACCCAGTCCCCATGAGGGCCGATTAGGGCCGGCCGGCTGGGGAGGAACCGTGGGAGGGCTTCAGGGTGTGTCTGGCCCATCTCACCCAGTCCCGATCGGCCGGACCCCAGTAACAAGGTAACCTACCAGTTGGAACGTCTTCCCCTGGTGGTCAGTGCACTTCATAGTGACTGGTTGAGCGGTTGACCGATTGGTCAGACACTTAGCATATTAGGCTTTTATATATATAGTAGAGGCCCAGTGCACGAAATTCGTGCACTGGGGGTTCCCTCAGCCCAGCCTGCACCCTCTCCAATTGGGGACCCCTTGGAGAATGTACGACTGCCGGTTTAGGCCCGATCGGTCGGACATCCCTATCGTAATCTGGGACCGCTGACTCCTAACTGCTCACCTGCCTGCCTGCCTAATCGCCCCTAACCCCTCTGCCTGCCTGCCTGATTACCCCTAACCTCTCTGCCTGCCTACCTGATCGGCCCTAACTGCTTCTGCCTGCCTGCCTGATTGTCCCTAACCACCTCTGCCTGCATGCCTGATCACCCCTAATTGCTTCCCTGCCAGCCTGATTGCCCTCAACTGCTCTCCCCTGCCGGCCTGATCGCCCTTAACTGCTCTCCCCTGCCGGCCTGGTTGCCCCTAACTGCCCTCCCCTGCCGGCCTGGTCACCCCCAACTGCCCTCCTCTACCGGCCTGGTCGTCCCCAACTGCCCTCCCCTGTTGGCCTGGTTGTCTCCAATGGCCCTCCCCTGCTGGCCTGGTCACCCCCAATGGCCCTCCCCTGCCAGCTTTATTGCCCCTAATTGCTCTCCCCTGCCAGCCTCATCACCCCTAACTGCCCTGCCCTGCAGACCTGATATTGGCCCTCAACCGCCCTCCCCTGCCAGCCAGTTTGCCCCCAATGGCTTTCCCCTGCTGGCCTGGTCGCCCCCAACTGCCCTCCCTTGCCGGCCTGAATGCCCCTAACCCCTTGCCAGCCTGATCTCGCCCCCAACTGCCCTCTCCTGCCAGCCTGATTGCCCCTAACTGCCTCTGCCTTGGCCCCCACCACCATGGCTTTGTCTGGAAGGAAGTTGGACGTCCGGAAGATGGCCAGTCAACCCGGTCTAATTAGCATATTACCCTTTTGTTAGTATATATAGGTTATATAGGATAGGATTGCTTAAATGGGGGCAGGGGAGACTTTTTCAGCAGGAGGAGATGCTCTTGGCAGACAAAAATACATAATCCCTGTATCTGGACTGATAGCCAGCCATATGCACTATACTGCCACACCAGTTATTAAAAAATTGAACCGCTTTCTTACACCTTAACACCAAATAGCTGTTGCCTTTAAAACCCCTCCTCAGCCCCCACTTTAGGTTCTGCCTTCGCAGTTCACCCAGATTAGGTTCTGATTGGTCAGTTTCTATGCCAGTCAGTGTCATAAGCTCTGCCTCCTAGGCAGCCATTGGCTCCTCACAGTTCACCCAGATTTGGTTCTAATTGGTCAGTTTCTATGCCAGTCAGAGTCTCTGGGCCTATCTCCAGGCCTATCTCCAGGCCTGATCCGCAGCCTCCGAGGCAGCTGCTGATCAGGCTTTGCCTCTCTCTCTCTCCGGGCCTCACCACGGCAACTGCTGATCAGGCCCTACCTCTCTCTCTCTCTGGGCCTCGCCAGCAGCCGTGGTGGCTGCTGATCAGGCCCCACCTCTCTCTCTCCAGGCCTCGCCAGCAGCCACGTCAGCTGCTGATCAGGCCCTGCCTCTCTTTTCAGGCCTCTCTTCAGGCTTGATCTGCAGCTGCTGCGGCAGCTGCACATCAGGCCTTGCCTCTCTCTCCGGGCCTCTCTCGGGGCCTGGTCCACAGCTGCCATGGCAGCAGCGAGGTCATTAGGCCTCTGTCCCTATCCCAGGCTGGTTGCTAACAACCTCCCTGTACCTGCCTCGCCCCACCCACCCGCCAGCCTTGCTGGGATAGGAGCCTGTGGGCCACTGGGGAGGGACCTAGAGTTGCTCCATGCACTTCCTGGTGACCGGTCGTCTGTCTGGTTGTTTAGGTTGTGACAGTCCCTAGCCTTTTATAATGTAGACTAGAGGCCTGGTGCACAAAAATTTGTGCACTCGGGGGAGTCCCTCAGCCCGGCCTATGCCCTCTTGCAGTCTGGGACCCCTCGGAGGATGTCCACCTGCTGGCTTAGGCCCGCTCCCTGGGGGATTGGGCCCAAGCTGGCAGTCAGACATCACTCTGGCAGCCAGGCAGCCCTCGGGGGATGTCCACTTACCAGCAGGGAGCAGACCTAAGCTGCAGTCGGACATCGTTAGTGCTGCTGAGGAGGCGGGAGAGGCTCCCGCCGCCACCGCTGTACTGGCAGCCGGCAGCCTGGCTTGTGGCTGAGCAGAGCTCCCCCTGTGGGAGCGCACTGACCACCAGGGGACAGCTCCTGCATTGAGCGTCTGCCCCCTGGTGGTCAGTGTGTGTCATAGTGACCAGTCATTCCCAGTCGTTCTGCTGTTAGGGTCAATTTGCATATTACCCTTTCATTATATAGGATAGAGGCCTGGTGCATGGGTGGGGGCCGGCTGGTTTGCCCTGAAGGGTGTCCCGGATCAGGGTCGGGGTCCCACTGGGGTGCCTGGCCAGCCTGGGTGAGGGGCTGATGGCTGTTTACAGGCTGGTCACACCCCCTTCAGGGTGGGGGTCCCCACTGGGGTGCCTGGCCAGCCTGGGTGAGGAACTGATGGCTGTTTGCAGGCTGGTCAAGCCCCCCCCCCCCCCCCCCCCCGGGGGGGACCCCAATGCATGGAGGTTTTTCCCACCTGGGTGAAGTGCCGATGGCTGTTTTCAAGGTGGGCACACCCCCTTTAGGGGGGGGGGGCCCCACTGGGGGGCCCGGGCAGTCTTGGTGAAAGGCTGAAGGCTTTTTTTAGGGTGGCCCAAGCCCCCCGGCGATAGGAGACTCCCCAGCCCCTCCCTTATCTCCTTTCTTTTTTTCATCCTGGGATTTATTGCCTTCTATAATGAAACATAGTAGCCTGAGTGGAGCAGGAAGCTTGGCTTCCTCCTTCGCCAAGGGGCAACCCATGCCTCCTGCTCGCTCCAAGCTCCGTGGCCACGGCCGGCTGAAAGCAGGTATCTGGAATTTATTTATCTTCTATAATTGAAACTTTGTTGCCTTCAGTGGAGCTCAGAGCCGGCACGGTAGGCGGGAAGCTGGGCTTCCTCCATCACTGGGGCAACCAAGCCTCCTGTTCGCTGCAGCTCCGTGGCTGCCAGCCGCAATCTTGGTTGGGTTAATTTGCATATAGTCGCTCTGATTGGCTGGTGGGCGTGGCTTAAGGCATAACAAAGATACAGTCAATTTGTATGTTTGTCTTTTATTAGTGTAGATAGATATTTTGTAAAATATATTTTTATTGATTTCAGAGAGGAAGGGAGAGGGAGAGAGAGATAGAAACATTAATGATATGAGAGAATCATTGATCAGCTGCCTCCTGCACACCCCCTACTGGGGATCAAGCCCGCAACCCAGGCATGTGCCCTTGACCAGAATCGAACCTGAGAACCTTCAGTCTGCAGGCCAGTGCTCTATCCACTGAGCCAAACCGGCTAGGGCAAGAGGATTATTTTAGATAAGGTAGTAAACAAAAGCCTCTGGGAACAGTTGATATTTGAGCAGAGACCTCAGTGATATAAAAGAAGGCCTAGGCAGAGAGAGCAGGAAGTGTAAAGGTCCTGAAGCAGGGAAAAATTTAAACACAGATAAAAGACGATTGAGGATGGGATGGAGTGGAGTGAGGGAAAGATGAAGTTACGCCACAGTAAGAGGTTTCAATTTTATTTGTGTTATGGGAGATCCACTGAGGGTTTGTGAATAGGAGAGAGAGTGACATGATCTGATTTACCTTTAAAAAGCCTGACTGTGTATTTTGTATAAATAACAGACTATGGTGGAGCAATAATAAAAGCAAGGATATCACACTCTTTCACTAATTCAGATGAGAGAATGGTGGTAGAGATGGGAATATTAATAAAAATAGATTCAGGATATATTTTAAAGGTAGTTCAGTATTATTTACTGATGGATTGAATATAAGAGGAATTTCCTTACGGAACTTCTACAGGGGAAAGGATGGGAAAATTTTTATAAGTAATGCATTAGGGTAACTGCTTAGTTTAGTTACAACTAAACAACTAAGTATCAATGGCTCTGCACAGTAAGACTTTAGTTTTTATTTATATCACAGTCCAAAGTAAATAAATGGAGGAGGGGTGATGGTGGGCACTCTTCTTCAAGTAGTCATTTTGGGCCCAGGATCCTTCCATCTAGTGGCTCTGTATCCCTTAGGACCGTGGTCGGCAAACCGCAGCTTGCGAGCCACATGTGGCTCTTTGGCCCCTTGAGTGTGGCTCTTCCACAAAATACCATGTGTGGGCCCGCACGTACAGTGCGATTGAAACTTCATGGCCCATGCGCAGAAGTTGGTATTTTGTGGAAGAGCCACACTCAAGGGGCCAAAGAGCCGCATTTGGCTCACAAACCGCGGTTTGCCGAGCCGCAGTTTGCCGACCACTGCCTTAGGACCTTAGAGCAGTGATGGCGAACCTTTTGAGCTCGGCGTGTTAGCATTTTGAAAAACCCTAACTTAACTCTGGTGCCGTGTCACAGATAGAAATTTTTTGATATTTGCAACCATAGTAAAACAAAGACTTATATTTTTGATATTTATTTTATATATTTAAATGCCATTTAACAAAGAAAAATCAACCAAAAAAATGAGTTTGCGTGTCACCTCTGACACGCGTGTCATAGGTTTGCCATCACTGCCTTAGAGCTTTTCCCTGAATCCTCTCCATTTTTCCAGCAGAATGAGAATTTTATTTGATCAGCTTGAAGGGAGTGTTCATCGCCCCTGCCCACATACCATTTGCTTAAGATTTGGTCACATGGCCATATGTAACTAACTGCAAGGAAATTTGGGAAATATAGTCCAGGTATGTGCATAGGAAAGGAGGAAATGGGTTTGTAAGAGTATTTGGGGAGTACTGAAAAAAAAATCATTATGAAACAGTTTGTAGAGTTTAAAATATGTTTACATATGTAAGTTGCATATATATATATATATATATATATATATGACTACATGACTACACATCATTATAATAACTACGTTTATTTGTAGAACATTTGAATTAATGAAGAAACATGTACACCACTTTCCCAGAGTTGTTTTTCTAAAATAAGTTCAAAGTGTTTAATAGCTCTCTCCCCATGAAATTTATAGGTGCACTCAAATCACTGTTGTTTTCCACAATTGGATCTTGCCTTGATAATAATAGAATGTTCTCCTTTTAATATGTACTGGTGTGACCTTTGCTTTGAGTGATTTTTAAAAAATCCTCACCTGTGGATATTTTTCTATCCCTTTTAGATAGATTGGAAGAAAGGGGTGGGGGGAGAGAAACATTGATATGAGAGAGACACATCAATTAGTTGCCTCCTGCACGAGCACCCTGACCTGGGCTGGGGAACGAACCTGCTACCCAGGTATGTGCCCTTGACTGGGAATCAAACCTGTGACCCTTCACTGTGAGGGCCGACACTCTAGCCCAGCCGTGGGCAAACTACGGCCCGCGGGCCGGATGCGGCCCGTTTGAAATGAATAAAACTAAAAAAAAAAAAAGACAGTACCCTTTTATGTAATGATGTTTACTTTGAATTTATATTAGTTCACACAAACACTCCATCCATGCTTTTGTTCCGGCCCTCCAGTCCAGTTTAAGAACCCATTGTGGCCCTCGAGTCAAAAAGTTTGCCCACCCCTGCTCTAGCCGCAGACCACACTGACCAGGGCTTAAGTGATTTTTTTTTTCCTTTAGTGAAGCTAGATTTTTATTTTTCAGACATATATTTGCCTGATTCTATTCTTCCACTTCTCTTGTTACTGAATGATAATGTATGATTCTGTTTACTAACATTCATCAATAGATTCCTATGATAAAGCAAGTATAAAGAAAAAGGATACCCTTTTTTGTTGTTGTTGGAAAATAACCTTAAGAACTTGATAAAAAAGTAAAAGCAATAGTATATATTTTTTGAAAATTAAATTTTATTAGCGCACAGATACAAAACTGCATTAAAAATCTGTAGTCATTTCATATTTTTAGCTGAACTTGTAATTTAAAGCAAACTGTAATTACTAAGTTCGTTCTTTCTTCACCATAGTTTCCCTCTATAATTAGTCTCTTCTAACTTAGTCCAGTGAATACCATCATAAGCTGGCCTATTCTGACCACACCCTACTGACCACAGCAACTGTCTACCACAGGGGTGGGCAAACTTTTTGACTCGAGGGCCACAATGGGTTCTTAAACTGGACCGGAGGGCCGGAACAAAAGCATGGATGGAGTGTTTGTGTGAACTAATATAAATTCAAAGTAAACATCATTACATAAAAGGGTATGGTCTTTTTTTTTTTTTTAGTTTTATTCATTTCAAACGGGCCGGATCCGGCCCACGGGCCGTAGTTTGCCCACGGCTGGTCTACCACATTGTTTTCCTCTGTTAGTATATAATTTTGAAATAACTACTTTGGTATAGAGAATAAAAAGAATATTAATTTCCTTTATAAAAGATGCAGCAATGTTTGATTGCTGTAGAAGTACCAGTAATGTGCTAATTCTTTTTAAAAATATTTTATTGATTTTTTTACAGAGAGGAAGGGAGAGGGATAGAGAGTTAGAAACATCGATCAGCTGCCTCCTGCACACCCCCTACTGGGGATGTGCCTGCAATCAAGGTACATGCCCTTGCCCGGATCGAACCTGGGACCCTTGAGTCCGCAGGCCGATGCTCTATCCACTGCGCCAAACCGGTCAGGGCTTTTGTATAATTTTATTTCCACATTTATCCCCACATTATTATTGCATAATTTCCTTTTCTCTGGTGATTTGAAATGCCATCTTTACCTTAAAGTCCATATATTTCTTTCCTCTTTAAGCCTGAATTTTCTGACTTGAAAGGTTTGTTCCCTGTCTTAGAGAATTGCTATTAAACTCAAATGAGGTAATGCACTTCAAGCTTACTTTTGGTGAAAACTATAAAAGGAAATTTTGAAGATTTACCAGAAGCCTAACATTTTTGTCCATTTTTACATATATATATATACCTTTAAATAGAATTTTATATTTTGTGGGTTGTCATTTAGCATTCTGTTGTATATTCCTTGCCATATTTCTTCAAGATTGGCATTACAAGTATCCTTTACTATCTAACTCTTGTTTAATTCTTCAGTTTGAAATGTGAATTTGGATGTCAGGGGAGTACTGCCTTATTTGAATCTGTTTGGTTTCTCAAGTTTGGATAGCAAGTTGCATGATAGTGAAGGAGGTATCCAAAAGTTTATTTAAATATATTTGGTTTCTGAGTTTAGAGAGATTTTTAGATATCAGGGATTTGGATAACAAAGAATACCTATATTCTCAAAGGGTATTGCACTGAGATGTTATTTATTGTAGTGGGATCTTTTGATTGCGGAGGACAATCACAGTGGCTTAGTGCATAAAAGTGAATTGATTGGCACACTTAACAAGAAAGTTCAGTGGTTGAGTTTATTTGATTCACAGTTGGATTCAGTGGCCCAAACAGAATGTATGTTAGTTCATTCTTTTTTACTACAGAGCTTTTTTTTAATTTAAAAATTTTTTTTTATTAATGCATTCAGGGATGGCTGCCAACAACTCTAGGTTTACAGTAGTCCCCCCTTATCCATGGGGCATATGTTTCTAGACCCCATGAATGCCTGAAAACATGGGTAGTACTTAACGCTATATATACTATGTTTTATCCCATACATATGATAAATTTTAATTTATAACTTAGGCTCAGTAAGAGATTAACAATAGTAACTAATAATAAAATAGAAAAATTATAAAAAATACTGAAATAGTCTGGCCAGTGTTGCTCAGTGGTTGAGTGTCGACCCATGAACCAGGAGGTCATGGTTTGATTCCTGGTCAGGGCACATGCCCAGGTTGTGGGCTTGATCCCCTGTGGGGGGTGTACAGGCAGCCAATCGATGATTCTCTTTCATCATTGATTAGAGGCTTGGTGCACGAAATTTGGGCATGGGTAGGAACCCTAGGCCTGGCCGGCGAATCAGGGCCAATTGGGGCTTTCTGGCTGCCGGCAGGGGCCTTCCTTTGTTCCACGCTGCCTCTGGTGGTCAGTGCACGTCATAGCGAGCGATCAAACTCCTGGTATCCTGATAGAACTCCCGAGGGACACTTTGCATATTAGCTATATATATATATATATATATATATATATATATATATATATATATATGTATATGTATATATATGTGTATATATATATACACACACACACACACACACACATATATACATATACATATATATATGTATATATATAAATATGTATATATTTCTATCTCCCTTCCTCTCTCTGAAATCAATAAAAAATATTAAAAATTAAAGAATTACTGTAATAAAAGTTATTTGAATGTGGTCTCTCTCTCGCTCTCAAAATCATTGTACTATAATCACCCTTTTGATGATGTGAGATGATACAATGCCTACATGATGAGATGAAATGAGGTGAATGACATAAGCATTGTGATATACTGTTAGGCTACTATTGATCTTATGGCAGAAAAAGGATCATTTACTTTGCGTGATCCTGGATAATCGAGCCATGGCGAGCTACTAAGTTACTGATTGTTGAGTAGCTTATATAGAGGGATACACTGGACAAAGGGATGACTCATGACCCTGGGGCAGACAGAGTGGGATGGTGTAAACTTTCATCACACTATTCAGAATGGCACACAATTTAAAACTTACGAACTTATTATTTACTTCTGGAATTTTCCATTGAATAGTTTTGGACAGTGGTTAACTGTGATAATTAAAAATACAGAAAGTGAAACTGTAGATAAGTGGGGTAGTAATGTACATCTTTCTAGATTAGCAGCCCAAGTGGAAAAAAGCATTTCTTTTTTAATAGTTGCAGCCAAGTTTCAGTATAGTGAACTGCCACCATCATCACTAGAGTGAATGGAATAAACTGACTGGGCCTGGGTCACAATTAATAACCACCCCTCTACCTTAACTAGGGGTTGAGTTTGATACATTTAAACTGTGTAAGATGACAAGATAGTTCTTCAAAGAAAAACATAGTACTTTCACCAGAAGAAGGTATAGATTACTTATTGGGAAGATTAAATTGATAGCTGTCTGTGTACCTATGCGTGTCATGTGGTAACTTATATCGTACATCACCTTTTCTTTAGTTGAAATACTACAAAATGTTTTTTCTTTCTGCACCCAATTTGGCAATACTGTATGTAAAAGGGGGACTGTATATGGTGTATCTAGTGATGAAGATCAGCTGACATGTACTCATCAAATCTTACCTGAAAAGCTGTTTCTCAACCCATCTTTTTTTTTTTTTTTTTTTTTTTTTTTTTTTTTTTTTTTAGAAGAAGAAATAGTAAAAAGCACCTTTCGGCTTTGACCTAAATCTCATTTAGTCTTGTTTACCATAAAAACCTTAGTTTATCAGTTAAATAATTTTTTATTGATTGAGCCTGAAATCCAGGCATTTGTCCTGATTGGAAATCCAACCAGTAACCCTTTGGTGCACTGGACAGCACTGAACTAACTGAGCCACACTGGCCAGGGAAGACATTGTTTTAAGTTTTCAGTTTCTGCTTCTCTACTTGATTCTATTTGTAGCTGTGAAGATGTATTCCCAAGCTCCTAACACACATTTAACTCATACTTCTCTTTCTTTTTTCTGTCTCTTTCATTTATAGACTATTTTATTAATACCTGCTAGTCTACTTACTTGCCAGTCTGCTACTTCTTCCTTAACTTAGTCTTTTTCAGTTTCCTGCTTTTCAGGATCACAAATGATATCCAGAGACCTTTGTCTCAGGCCAGTGGTCGGCAAACTCATTAGTCAACAGAGCCAAATATCAACAGTACAACAATTGAAATTTCTTTTGAGAGCCAAATTTTTTAAACTTAAACTATATAGGTAGGTACATTGTTATTAACTTAATTAGGGTACTCCTAAGGCTTAGGAAGAGCCACACTCAAGGGGCCAAAGAGCCGCATGTGGCTCGCGAGCCTCAGTTTGCCGACCACGGTCTCAGGCCTACAACTAGAATTATAAAATGCAAGGCCTAAAAGGGACCTATGATATATTTAACTCAGTTTTCTTTTTCTATTTTGCTTGTTGTTATTTTAGATTATACCGACTTTCTTTTGGCTAGAATTTACATGGTATATCTTTTTTGTCTTCTGGATTCTGTTTCCTCATATTACAGTTTTGTGTCTATTGAAAACAGCATATAGTTGGATTTTTAAAATCTGGTCTGATAATCCTTGTCTTTTAACTGGAGCATTTACACTTAATACAGTAATTGATATATTTAGTTTGCTTTCCATTTGTTCCATTTATTTTAAACCTCCCCTTTGTTTTTCTTTGGAAATGACTTTTTTTTTTTTTTTTTGGCTAATCCTTACCTGAGGATATTTTTCCATTGAATTTTAGAGAGAGTGGAAGGTAGAGGGAGAAAGAGAGAGAGGAAAACATTGATGTGAGAGAGACACATTGATTGGTTGCCTCTGCATGCACTCCCCGACCAGGGCCAGGAATGGAGCGCAACTGAGGTATGTGCCCTTTCCTGGAAGTGAACCTGGGACCCTTCAGTCTGCGGGCCAATGCTACATTCACTGAGCCAAACTGGCTAGGGCAGCCGTGGGCAAACTACGGCCCGCGGGCCGGATCCGGCCTGTTTGAAATGAATAAAACTAAAAAAAAAAAAGACCGTACCCTTTTATGTAATGATGTTTACTTTGAATTTATATTAGTTCACACAAACACTCCATCCATGCTTTTGTTCCGGCCCTCCGGTCCAGTTTAAGAACCCATTGTGGCCCTCGAGTCAAAAAGTTTGCCCACCCCTGGGCTAGGGCATGGAATTGATTATTTTTTATCATTCCATTTTTTTTTACTCTACTAGTTGAGAAGTTATACTTTTAAGATAGTTTTTAATGGTTACCCTGAAATAGGGGTCTATAAACTTTTTCTTTTAAAACTACATAGTAAACATTTTTTGCTTTATGGACATATGGTCTCTATCACAACTACTCAGTTCTGCCATTGTAGCACAAAAATTCATAGATAATAGGCAACTGTATAAATCTTATATAATAAAAGGCTAATATGCAAATCGACTGAACAGTGGAATGACCCATCACTATGACATGCACTGACCAGCAGGGGGCAGATGCTCAACGCAGGAGCTTCTCCCTGGTGGTCAGTGTGCTCCCACAGGGGGAGTGCCACTCAGCCAGAAGCTGGGCTCATGGCTGGTGAGCGTAGCCAGGCTGAGGTACCTACCTCCAACCCCGAGTGCACGAATTTCGTGCACCGGGCCTCTAGTTATAAAGAACTAAATAAAATTATCCAGGTAAAAGAGCACTGGGTTGAGACCAGAAACTGAGAATATTTTTATTTTTAAAGTGAGGAAAAAGAGTTATAAGAGTGCATCAGAAAGAGTGAGCCTATTAGAATATTGCAAAAAAAGTAATTGTCATGTGATTGCAGTTTCAAGAATAAGATGGCCACTTCAGTGTGGTGTGTTAGGATGAGAATTGAGAAGAGGCTCTTGGATTAGGCAACTTTATGGTAATTGGTGATATTTTCAAAGAACATTGGCAGTAACTTGCTATGTGGGAAGACTGGTAAGGGAGTGGAGAGTGGAAATATAGACCATTGATTTCCAAATGCTATACTCTGGACCAGCAACAACAGAATTGCCTAGATTTCCCAACCTCAGAAACATTATTGGGCCTAGAAATGTATATTTTAAAAATGTTTCCCAGATGATTCTGATAAACTCTCATGGCTTGTTGTCAAGATGTATTTGTGATGATATTTTGAGGCAACCTTTTTTCCCCCCAAACACAAAGCAGTGATTGATAAAGTAACAAGAAGAGAAAATCAAATGGACATACATGGGGCTCAAAAAAAGAAAAACATTTTTATGTTTCTGAAAGGGAATAGAACACAAAGTAGTGAGTGAGGCTATGGCTCGGAGCCTAGACTGCAGGTAAAGCAACAGAGGTTTGGCTTCTTTGTTGAAAATGGGGAAGAGTTATTACAGTTGGTCTCATTGTTGGAAACCATGGGCCAGGATAGGTAGGGTTCCTCTGTTGAAAGAGATAATTCTGAGTTTAGTTCTAGGACTGCCATCTTGTACACCTTTAGAGATCAGACTACAGTTTTGCAGTGCATCTCCTGGTTGTGCAAGGTACAGCTTGCTTGACTGGAAGGAGTAGCTTTGCTGTTGACTGGTGCCAGAGGCCACAGTTTATATGAAGCCATATACCTAGAGATTCAGGAGATGCAAACATAGCTTTACAACTAGGAACCTGCCAGCTCATAGCATGTCCATACTGTTACTTCAGGACAACTCTCCTGATTTGAGTAGACTGTAAGAAAAATGCTTATGAGTTAAATGGGAAAATTGAACACTGGGGAAGTAAAAAATAGTAATATTAAAAATTGTTAATTTTTAGCCTGGCTGGTGTTGCTCGATTTGTTGAGTGTTGTCCCATGCACCAAGAGGTCACAGATTCCATTCCCAGTCAGGGCACATGCCTGGGTTGCAGGCTTGATCCCTAGTAGGGGATGTGCAGGAGGTAGCCAATCGATGTTTCTCTCTTTCCCTCTCCCTTTCTCTCTCTCTAAAAACAATTAAAAATATTTATAAAAATTTAAAAAATTGTTAATTTTAAAGGTGCAATTAGTGGTATTGTGGTTATGTTTTTAAAAAGTAGAAAATAGTGGGTTCTCAGTAAATGTATGAAAGACCAAAAAAAATCTTGTATCAAAAAATGTGACTATAAAGCTGAATTCTCAAACAAATTAAGCCATCTAATGCTGAGAAAGATACAAAATAAAATCAATCATCAAAAGAGCAGTTTACAGTGGATACAGAAGAGCAGTTTAAAGTTTTAGTTTGGAAAATATAAAATTATATATATTTAGGACTTTCAGGGAGATAAGTGAACAATTAATATCCCTTAAATTAAAACAATTATGATATTTAAAGAGGGAGAGAAAAGATCAAGTGGATATGAAAATGAAAGAAATCTTAGAAGTGAAAAATAGTATAATTAAAAAAATAACATAGTGTTCATGAATGGGAAGTCAATAGAATGCCAGTTTTTTCCAATATTAATCTATAAAATCTATACAATATCAAACTGCCAAAAGGTTATTTTATGTTTGTATGTGGCTCTTAAAATTCTTATGGCAGAGCAAATAGTGAAAGTAACGTTAAAGAAGAACAAATAGAGGTGATATGCTTTCCAGATATCAAAACTTATAGAGCTATAGTAATTAAGATAGGCCCAGGGATGGACAAGTGGGGGGAGGGAAAGAAAAACATGGAAGTGAAAGAGGCACATCAATTGATTGCCTCCCGCATGTGTTCCAACCCAGGTATGTGCCCTTGATTGGGAATTGAACCTATGACCCTGTGGTGTGTGGGCCGACCCTCTAACTAACCGATGACCAACATCAGCCAGGGTAAGGGCATGATCTTTTTGTTGCCCCCTTCTCCTCAAGAGTATAGAAGTTCTTGAATATGTCTGTTCTTTAGCAGGTTTTTCTTATCTAATTATTAATTAAATTAAAATAGTTTACTTTCTGATCTCATCTTACTGTTTTCTATTTCACGAAATTTTTGCTCCATCAATGGCATTTTTTTCTTGTTTTTGCTTTATTCATAAGAGCTTTTCAGTGCAGGGTGATTAGGTTTGTGTGATTATTTTGTCCATCTTAGTCTTCAGAGAGGCTCTTCAGATATAAAGAAAGGACCTAATTCTAATCTCAGGTACTTTAAAAACATTTGAGATAGTAAAAGACAAAATAATTTTTTATTTTGTATTCCTTGGATTTTGATTTAATATAAAACATTGAAACAATTTTTGGCAAGTTGCTGTTTTAGAAAGAGTCTTCATTTAAACAATAAAATGTAATATTATGTGGTCTCAATGAGATTGTTTTCAAGACTGTTCCTCCTTGACATTGCTAGATGGGATGCTGCCCAATTCATGAATCACTTAGTAAAGCCAATTAGATTTTTTCCTTTTTAATATTTTTAAAATTGATTTCAGAGAGAAAGGGAGAGGGAGAAAGAGTTAGAAACATCAATGATGAGAAAGAATCATTGATCAGCTGCCTACTTCATGCTCCACACTGGGGATTGAGCCTGTAACCTGGGCATGTGCCCTGAATGGGAATTGAACCGTGACTTTCTTGTTCATAGGTTGATGACACTTAACCACTGGACCACATGATCCGGGCAAGCCAATTAGATTAAAAAAAAAAAGACTTTCCATACTGATTTAGGATTTTATGTTCTAAAAATGTAATTAACATGATTGTTAAACCTTTCTTTCTTGAGCATCAGAAAGCAATGATTGTGTAATGTGACTTCTAAATGTTTCACATCTTTTATATTACAGTTCTTTTGCCACGAAAATGGTTTTCACAATCCTGAACATGTACTATTCATGCTGATGGGACAGGATTCAATATGAATATAAATGATGGAGGAAGACGACGCTTTGAGGATAATGAACATACATTGCATATATATCCTGGGACAATTTCAGAAGGGACAATCTACTGTCCTATTCCTGCCAGAAAAAATTCCACAGCTGCTGAGGTGATCGACTCTCTTATAAACAGACTTCATCTTGACAAAACAAAATGTTATGTTCTAGCAGAGGTAAAGGAATTTGGTGGAGAAGAATGGATACTCAATCCAACAGACTGTCCAGTTCAACGAATGATGTTGTGGCCTCGAATGGCTCTGGAAAATCGCCTAAGTGGAGAGGACTACCGATTTCTTTTGAGAGAAAAAAACCTTGATGGGTCAATCCATTATGGTAGTCTTCAGTCATGGCTACGGGTAACAGAAGAACGTCGCAGGATGATGGAACGGGGTTTTCTTCCACAGCCTCAACAGAAAGACTTTGATGATTTATGTAGCTTACCTGATTTGAATGAGAAAACTCTCTTAGAAAATCTACGAAATCGCTTTAAGCATGAAAAAATTTATACCTATGTTGGCAGTATTCTAATAGTCATTAACCCATTCAAGTTTCTTCCTATTTATAACCCCAAATATGTAAAAATGTATGATAACCACCAGTTGGGAAAACTTGAGCCTCACATTTATGCTGTGGCTGATGTAGCTTATCATACCATGCTTCAGCGCAAAAAGAATCAGTGCATTGTGATTTCAGGAGAGAGTGGTTCTGGGAAGACTCAAAGCACAAACTTTCTTATTCACCACCTTACTGCTCTCAGTCAGAAGGGATTTGCCAGTGGAGTGGAACAAATTATTCTTGGAGCCGGACCAGTTCTTGAGGTGTGTAGAAATACTTTCCTTACTCCTAAACATGTATTAAAAAAATTAAAAATAAAAGTCTGGTAGATGTGAGAAAATGAAATGAAACTAAATAGAAGTATGGATGTCATAACTTACCAAGGAAAACGAAGATGGAACAGCAAATAAGAAGGTTGGGAGATAGTGGCAATATTTTTTCTAAGGGTGTCTTTGGGTCATAATGATGCAAAATAAAGATATGATTAGAATCATATGTATTCCCCTGTAAAGGGAAATAGCAGTGGCAAAACTGTTAGTATAGGGTTATGGAAGTAGGTGGTTGGGGAAAATATTCTTGTCAATATATTTGTATCTTGGCAACCTTAACATCTGTGCTAGCATTGATATTCTAAGGGTTCACTTTTGAAAATGTAGAGAATATGGGGTAATTTTTTTTTAGTTCTGTAATGTTTTGAGAGTAATACTATCAATGGTGGAAAGGAAAGAAAATAGCTTTTTGTTTTAGAGCTGAAAGGAGAAGGTGATATTGCTTATTAAAGAGAGAGATTGCACCGTAACCAGTTTGGCTCAGTGGATAGAGCGTCGGCCTGTGGACTGAAAGGTCCCAGGTTCGATTCCGGTCAAGGGCATGTACCTTGGTTGCGGGCACATCCCCAGTAGGAGGTGTGCAGGAGGCAGCTGATCGATGTTTCTCTCTCATTGATGTTTCTAACTCTCTATCTTCCTTCCTCTCTGTAAAAAATCAATAAAATATATTAAAAAAAAAGAGAGATTGCGATGTATAATTGAGATACAGTGAACTAACTGTACATATTTAAAGTGTACAATTTGATAAATTTTGACACATGTATATACCTATTAAACCACTACCATAGTCAAGATACAGAACATATCTGTTATCCTTAAAGTTTTGTCATATCTCTTTGTAATACCTCTCTCACACACTTTCTAGTCCACTAATCTGCAGAAAACCACTTATGTGGTTTGTGTTACTGTAGATTAGTTTGTATTTTCTACAATTTCATATAAATGGAATTTTACTATATAATTAACGATATGTACTCCTTTATGTTTGACTTATCTTACTCAATATGATTATTTTAAGATTCATCCATGTTATGTGTGCCTATAATTTATTACTTTTGATAAGGTAGTATTTCATTGTATGGGTATACCACACTTTGTTTATTTATTTATTTTTAATCTTTATTGTTGAAAGTATTACATATGTCCCCCTTTTTCCCCGTTGACCCCCTCCCGCTTGCCCCCACCCCCTGCCTGAGGCCTTCACCACCCTACTATCTGTGTCCACGGTTTATGTATATATGTTACAAGATCTTTGGTTGATTATCACCTACACACCCATCCTCCCCCACTTTCCCTCCGAGATTCCACACTCTGTTCCATACTTTCATGTCTCTGGATCCACTCCGTTCATAAGTTTATTTCGTTACTTAGATTCCACATATGAGTACAATCATGTGATTCTTGTCTTTCTCTGATTGACTTATTTCACTTAGCATGATACTCTCCAGGTCCCTCCATGCTGTCTCAAAGGATAAGAGAGTCTTCTTTTTTACTGCTGCCTAGTATTCCATGGTATAAATGTACCACAGCTTTTTTATCCACTCATCTACTGATGGGCACTTGGGCTGTTTCCAGATCTTAGCTATTGTAAATTGCAGCATCATACTGTTTTTTTTTTAAAAAAAATAAATCTTTATTGTTCAGACTATTACAGATGTTCTCTCCCCCACCCGCCATAGCTCCCCTCCACCTGGTTCCCACCCCACTCCATGCCCTTAACTCCCGCCACTGTCCTCATCCATAGGTGTAAGATTTTTGTCCAATTTCTTCCTGCACCCTTCACACCCCTTTCCCCCTGAGAATTGTCAGTCCACTCCCTTTCTATGCCCCTGCTTCTATTATATTCACCAGTTTATTCTGTTCATCAGATTTTTTTATTGACTTATTTTTTAGATTCACTTGTTGATAGATATGTATTTGTTGTCCCTTTGTTGTTCATAATTTTTATCTTTACCTTTTTCTTCTTCTTCCTCTTCTTAAAGAATACCCTTCAGCATTTCATATAATACTGGTTTGGTGGTGATGAACTCCTTTAGCTTTTTCTTGACTGTGAAGCTCTTTATTTGACCTTCAATTCTACATGATAGCTTTGCTGGGTAGAGTAATCTTGGTTGTAGGTTCTTGCTATTCATCACTTTTAATATTTCTTGCCACTCCCTTCTGGCCTGTATGGTTTCTGTTGAGAAATCAGCTGACAGTCGTATTGGCACTCCCTTGTAGGTAACTAACTGTTTTTCTCTTGCTGCTTTTAAGATTCTCTCTTTGTCTTTTGCCCTTGGCATTTTAATTATGATGTGTCTTGGTGTGGTCCTCTTTGGATTCCTCTTATTTGGGGTTCTCTTTGCTTCCTGGACTTGTAAGTCTATTTCTTTCACCAAGTAGGGGAAGTTTTCTGTCATTATTTCTTCTAATAGGCTTTCAATATTTTGCTCTCTCTCTTCTTCTGGCACCCCCATAATGTGAATGCTGGTAACTTGAAGTTGTCCCAGAGGCTCCTTACACTATCTTCATATTTTTGGATTCCTTTTTCCTTTTGCTTTTCCGGTTGGGTGTGTTTTGCTTCTTTGTATTTCAAATCTTTGACTTGATTCTTGGGATCCTCTAGTCTTCTGTTGGATCTCTGTATATTATTCTTTATTTCAGTCAGTGTAGCTCAATTTCTGACTGGTCATTTTCCATTTTTTTGGCATTCTCATTAAGAGCCTTGAAGGTCTCACTAAGTTCCTTGGAGGTTTGTAGAAGATTCTTGAGTAACCTTATAACTGTGGTTTTGAACTCTAAATCCAGTTAATTTGCTTTCCTCCATTTCTTTCATTTGTGACATGTTTCTTTGTCTCCGCATTTTGGCTGCTTCCTTGTGTTGATAGAGTGGCTTTGTGTGGTAGGTGTCCTATTGGGCCCAGTGGCTCAGCCTCCCCAGTCACCTGAGGTGGGCACTCTTGGTGCACCCCTTTGTGGGCTGGGTGCACAGTCTTGCTGTAGTTAAGCCTTGATTGCTGTTGGTATCCCTGGGAGGAAATGACCTTCAGGCCAATTGACTGCAAGGACCCGTTGTGTCTATAGTGGAAGAACTGCTGTGCTGGAGACACCCTTATGGGGCAGGACTTGCTTCAGTGGGGCTTTGGTGCTCACTGAGTCTGCCTCTTGCGTGTGTCACTTATGGATGTGAGGAGTTGAAATATAGTATCTGACCACGGGTACCCTGGCTCCTGGATCTCCAAGGAGGTGCAAATTCAACCACTGTGTGAGTCCACCCAGCAGGAGCTACCGTGAGATCTGCAGATTTCTCCTCTTTGTTTGGGGTTTGGAAATTTTGGAGTTCTCTGATCTAGCTGCAGTTTGTTAGGTTAGGCTGCAAAAAGACAGGCGATTCATTTGCACCGCTGCACACAGTTTGGGTGGGGTTGTAAATTGGGTGGGGCAGGGTCTCAGAGAATCACCAGGGCGGAGCAAACAGCAATGGCTGTCCTCTGCTGTCTCCGAGACTCGGCATCTCCGTGTCCCGAGTCCCGCGCCCCCACAGTAACAATGATTTCTGTGAGCAGTTCTGCAAGAAAGCCACCTTCGCTTTCCGACCCAATGCCAGACAGTCCAGTTTCTCCCTGTAGGAGTCTGGGTCCCTAGAGTCTCGCCGGAAACAAGTTCAGTGCAGTTGTGACCTTGTATCTCCTGATTGAAAAAAACTGCGCACCTAGGTGCAGCCTGGTTCACGCGCCTCTGTACCTCTGCTCTTGATGCCTCCGCACCTCCTACCCAGCCTCAATGCGCTTTTTTCTTTCCTTCTAGTTGTAGAACTTCCACTCAGCCAGCTTTCCCGTGGTTCTGAATGAAAGCTGTTTTGTCTTTTAGTTGTAGTTTTAATGTGGTTGTGAGGGGCAGCACGTACAGGTATATACCTTATGCCGCCATCTTGGTTGTCCGCATCATACTGTTTTGATTACTATAGCTTTATAATATCATTTAAAATCAGGAGGAGTGTGATAGTTGCAATATTTTTTCTAAGATATGTGATGCCTTCAGCTTTATTTTCCTTTTTCAAGATTGCTTTGGCTATTAGTGTCTTTTGTAACTCCATACAAATGTTAGGATTTTTTTCCATTTCTGTGAAATATGCCATTGGAATTTTGATAGGAATTGCAATGAATTTGTAGATTGCTTTGGGTAGTATGGACATTTAAGAATCCATGAGCATGGAATAGCTTTCCATTTATTAATATTTTAGAGTTTTCATTGTACAGAACTTTAACCTCCTTGGTGAAATTTCTCCCAGATTTAATCATCTCTTTTTTAAAAATATTTTTATTGATTTGAAAGAGAAAGGGAGAGGAATAGAGAGGTAGCAACATCAACAATGAGAGAGAATCATTAATTGGCTGCCTCCTGCACTCCCTATACCAGGGATCGAGCTTGTAACCTCAGCATGTGCCCTGACTGGAAATTGAACCATGACCTGGTTCATAGGTTGACACTCAATCATTGAGCCACACTGGCCGGGCTAATCCTTTCTTAATAGTACCTTTTGAAGACCAGAATATTAAATTTTGATCAATTTCAATGTAGCCATTTTTTTCTTTATGGATTGTTCTTTTGGTGTTACATTTAAGAAAACTGCCTAACTACTAGGTTGCAAAGATTTTCTCGTATTTTTTTCTATTTACATTTAGGACTGTGGTCCATTTTTGTATATGGTGCAAATAGAGATCCAGTGATTACCTGTTAATATTCATTTGTTTCAAGTCTATTTTTTCTTCACCTTATTGCCTTTGTGTCTTTTGTTAAAAAATAATTTGCCCATGTATATGTCAGTTTATTTCTGGATTCTTCTGTCACATTGGCCTGTTTGTCTGCCTTTATACCAGTGCCACTTTATTTTCATTTTATAGCTTTACAATAATTCTTGAAATTGGGTAGTATTAGTCCTCCAGTTTCTTTTTTTTTTGCAGAGTTGTTTGGATATTCTAGATTCTTTGCATTTCCATATGAATTTTATAACTAAATCATCAATTTTCCTATAAAAGCCTTTTGGGACTTTGATTGGGATAGCATTGAATCTGTAGCTCAGTTTGGGGCAGATTTGACATGGTAACAATATTAAGTCATCTGACCCGAGAACAAGTTACTCCATTTATTAAGATCTGTAATTTCTGTCAGCAGTATTTTGTTGTTTTCAATGTACAAGTCTTTTATAACTTTGGTAAGCTTATATCTCAATTTTTCATGAATGGCATTTAAAATTTTTCAGTTGGTAATTCCTAGTGTATAGAAATAGAGTTGATCTTGGTATATTGTTTTTGTATTCTATAACCTGGCTAGATGCAAATATTAGTTCTGTTATTTTTTTTTAGTTTCCATTAGCTTTTACACATAGGAGATCGTGTTTGTGAATAAAAGGGCTGTTTTATTTGTTCCTTCCAATCCAAATGTCTCTTTTCCTTGCAGATTTCATTGGTTACTCCAGTATAATGTGAAATAGAAGAGGGAAAGCATTCAGTCCTTAAATAAATAAGTATGATGATGGCTGTTGGTTTTGTGTAAATCCTCATTATTAGACTGAGGTTGTTCCCTTTTATTACTACTTTGTTAGATTTTTTTTATTAGGAATGGATGTTGGATTTTTTAAAAAATTGATTTTAGAGGGGGGAAGAGGCAGGGGGAGACAGAGACAGAGAGACAGAGACACAGAAACATAGATTTGTTGTTCTATTAATTATGCATTCATTGGTTGATTCTTGTATGTGCCCTGACCAATCTACAACCTTGGGGTATCAGGATGATGTTCCAACCAGCTGAGCTCCCCAGCCAGGTCAGGGATTAGATTTTTTGTCAAATGCTTTTTCTCTGTCTGTTGAGATGATCATATGGTTAAAAAAAATAATTTGTTATAATATGATGAATTACATTGATGGATTTTTGAATGGCAAACCAGCTTAGCATTCCTGGGATAAACGCCACTTGGTCATGATGTATTATCTTTTAATGTTTTTCTGGTTTGACTTGCTAACATTTTTGTTTAGAATTTTTGCATCTGTGGTCATGAGAAATACTGTTTTCTTTAATGCCTTTTTGTTTTTGGTATCAGGGAAATGCAGGCCCAATGGAAAGGAGTTGTGAAGTCTTTTACATTTTTGGAAAAGTTTGTGTGAATCTGGTATTTTTCCCTATTATCGCTGTTAGATATTATCAATGAAGTAAGACCCTGGTGTGGTTTTGTTTGTGTTTATTTTGCCCCCCCCCCCCCACCCCCCGAAGTTTTTAAACAAAGTTTTAACTTTTCAAGGACATACAGAGCTATCTGTGCTATTTATTCTTCTTGATTGAGCTTTGGTAATTTGTGTTTTTCAAAGAAATTTTTTGCTCAATCTATGTTAAATTTATTGACATCATGTTTTATATAATATTCTTTTATTATGTAAAGCACCACATTTTGGGTTTATGGAATTTTGTTGTTCTTTTTCTGTTTTATATTTCAGTATTTTCAGCTTTGACCCTTATTTTTTTTGGTTTACATCACATTTAATGTAACTTAATTACATTACATTTACTCTTTTAGTTTCCTAGTGTGGTACGTGAAGTCATTGATCTGAGACCTTACCTTTCTTTTATTTTTTTTTTGGTCTGTGTGGCCTACATATCAATATTATTTTATTTTTTTAAATATATTTTTTATTATTGATAGTATTACTGATATCTCCCATTTCCCCCCCTCCTTCCAGGCTCTAGCCATCCCCCAGGTCTTCATTACCCTATTGCCTGTGTCCATGGGTTATGCATATCCTATCTAATAATAGACAAACATGGTAATTAACCATACCTCCGCTACGCTTCCCATTGCCTAATCAGCAGGATATGCAAATTAACTGCCAACAAAGATGGTGGCCGGCAGCCACGCAGCTGAAGTGAACATGAGGCTTGCTTGCTCCAGTGATGGAGGAAGCCAAGGTTCCCGCTTGCCGCGGCCCAGCTCTGAGCTCCGGAAGCAACAGTGTTTCAATTATAGAAGCTAAACAAACCCCAGATACCTGCTTTCAGCCAGCCGGGGCCTCAGAGCTTAGAGCGCCAGTGATGGCAACAGAGTTTCAATTATAGAAGCTAAACAAACCCAGATACCTGCTTTCAGCCGGCAACGGCCTCAGAGCTGGAGCCGGCTCTCAGCTCCAGTGACAGCTATAGAAGGTAAATAAATCCCAGAATTAAAAAAAAAAGAAAAAAAAGGCTGGGAGCTTCAGTCACCCGCCAGCCTGAAAACGGCCCTCAGCCCCTCACCCAGGCTGGCCAGGCACCCCAGTGGGGACCCCCACCCTGAAGGGGGTGTGACCAGCTGCAAACAGCCATTAGCCCCTCACCCAGGCTGGCCAGGCACCCAGCGGGACCCCCACCCTGATCCAGATCACCCTTCAGGGCAAACCAGCCGGCCCCCACCCATGCACCAGGCCTCTATCCTATATAGTAAAAGGGTAATATGCAAACTGACCCTAACAGCAGAAAGACTGGGAATCACTGGTCACTATGACACACACTGACCACCAGGGGGCAGACGCTCAAGGAGCTGCCCTCTGGTGGTCAGTGTGCTCTCACAGGGGCGAGCTCTGCTCAGCCACAAGCCAGGCTGATGGCTGCCAGTACAGCGGTGGTGGTGGGAGCCTCTCTTGCCTCCTCAGCAGCGCTAAGGATGTCCGACTGCAGCTTAGGTCTGCTCCCCGCTGGCAAGTGGACATCCCCCGAGGGCTGCCGGGCTGCCAGAGGGATGTCTGATTGCCATCTTAGGCCCAACCCCCGGGGAGCAGGCCTAAACCAGCAAGTGGTCACCCCCGAGGGGTCCCAGACTGTGAGAGGGCACAGGCCGGGCTGAGGGACCCCCTCCCCCCCGAGTGCACAAATTTTTGTGCACCGGGCCTCTAGTCTATATATATAAAAGCCTAAGTGACCTGCTGACTGGCTGACCGGCTGGTAGCTATGACATGCACTGACCACCAAGGGAGCAGACGCTCAATGCAGGAGCTGTCGAGCAACAGCAATTTTGCAGAGTGCCCTCTCGCACTCTGGGACCCCTTGGGGGATGTCAGACTGCCGGTTTTAGCGTGATCCCTGCAGGCCAGGCCAAGGGACCCCACCGGTGCATGAATCCATGCACTGGGCTTCTAGTAAGTATATAAGTTCTTTGGTTTATCTCTCCTGTCACCCCAAGCCCACATTAAGTTATGCCAGTCTGTTCCATGCCTCCCTGCTTCAGGTCTTATTTTGTTGGTCAGTTCATTTTGTTCTTTAGATTCTACAAATAAGTGAGATCATGTGATATTTGTCTTTCTCAGTTTGGCTTATTTCACTTAGCATAATATTTTCTAGGTCCATCCATGCTGTCTGATGGCTGTGGCTAGGACTTCCAGTACTATGTTGAATAAGAGTGGTGAAAGTGGACATCTTTGTCTTGTTCCTATTCTAAGGGAAACACTTTTAATTTTTGCCCATTGAGTATTTTGTTGGCTATAGGTTTGTCATATATGGCCTTTATCATGTTCAGGCAGTGATGGCGAACCTTTTGAGCTCGGCGTGTCAACATTTTGAAAAACCCTAACTTAACTCTGGTGCCATGTCACATATAGAAATTTTTTGATATTTGCAACCATAGTAAAACAAAGATTTATATTTTTGATATTTATTTTATATATTTAAATGCCATTTAACAAAGAAAAACCAACCAAAAAAATGAGTTCGCGTGTCACCTCTGACACGCGTGTCATAGGTTCGCCATCACTGTGTTCAGGTATGCTCCCTCTCTTCCCACTTTACTGAGAGTTGTTATAAAAAAGGTGCTGGATTTTGTTGAATGCTTTTTCTGCATCTATTGTTATGATCATTTGGTTTTTATCTTTTAATTTGTTTATTGGATGTATCACATTTATTGATTTGCAAATATTGTACCCGCCTTGCATCTCCAGAATAAATCTCACTTGGTCATGGTGTATGAGCTTTTTAATATATTGCTGGACCTGATTTGATAATATTTTGTTGTGGATTTTGGCATCTGTGTTCATCAGGGATATTGGCCTGTAATTCTCTTTCTTTGTAGTGTCTTTATCTGGTTTTGGAATTAGGATAAAGCTGGCTTCGTAAAAAGAGCGTGGAAGTATTCCTTCCTCTTGAATTTTTTGGAATAGTTTGAGGAGGATGGGTGTTATTTCTTCTTTGAATGTTTGATAAAACTCTTCTGTGAAGCCGTCTAGACCAGGGCTTTTCAAAAACTCTCTGGCCCTGGCTGGTTTGGCTCTGTGGATGGAGCATCAGCCTGAGCACTGAAGGGTCCCGGGTTTGATTCCTGTCAGGGGCACATGCCCAGGTTTCGGGCTTGATCCCCAGTATAGGGCGTGCAGGAGGCAGCTGTTCAATGATTCTCTCTTATTATTGATGTTTCCATCTCTCTCTTACTCTCCTTTCCTCTCTGAAATCAATAAAAATATATTTAAAAAACCCCAAACCCAAACCAAAACAAAAACCCTCTGGTTTTTACAGCCTGAAGTTACGGGGGCTTCTCTTCCTAACTCTGGAACCTTGGGCTGGTGGTCTGGTGTGGGGCTGGGACCCCTTGCTCCTCATGGAAGACCACAGCAACCAAGATATCCCTTCTGATTAAAAACATGCCACATACCCATGGGTGTCGGACCAGCCCTTTCTGTGCCTTCACCCCTCCCTACTAGTCTCCATGTGCTTTTCTCTTTACTTTTCTAGTTGTAGGACTTCCATTTAGCCAGATTTCAGGTGGTTGTGAATGATGGTTGTTCTGTATTCCAGTTGTAATTTTGATGTGGTGTTGGCAGCGGTGCTTATTGGTATTTACCTACGAAACTCTCTTGGTTGTCAATGGGCCTTGCTTTTTTAAGTAATGTGACTATCTCTGGCTTTTAATTGGGCTGTTTTTACCATTTACCTTTAATGAGATTCCTGATATGGTTACCTTTGAATGTATCCTCTTGAATTATTTCCTATTAATCCCTTATATTCCTTGTGTCCTTTATCTTTTTTTGCCTTCTTTTAAAAATTTTTTTACTTTTTTGAGGTGAAATTCATATAACATAAAATTAACTATTTAAAGTGTATACTTCAGTGACATTTAATATATTCACGTTGTTACGCAACCTCTACCTCTGTCTAGTTTCAAAACTTTTTCATTCCAAAAGAAAATCCCATGACCATTAATCAGTCACTTCCCATTCTGCCCTTCCTCCAGCTCTTGGAAACCACCAATCTGTGTTCTGTCTCTGTGGGATTACCTATTCCAGATATTTCATATAAATGGAATTATACAATATGTATTCTTTGTGTCTGACTTCTTTCACTCAGTATAGTGTTTTAAAGGTCCATTCATGCCCTAACCAATTTGGCACAGTGGATAGAGCTTTGGCCTGAAGACTGAAGGGTCCCAGGTTCGATTCCAGTCAAGGGGTATGTGTCTAGGTTGCAGGCTCAATCCCCAGCCCAGTTGGGGCGTGTGCCAGAGGCAACTAATCTATGTATCTCTTCCACAACGATGTTTCTGTATCTCTATCTCTCCCCGCCCCTCTTCCACTCTCTCTAAAAGTCAATGGGAAAATATCCTCGGATGAGGATTAACGAATAAAATAAAGGTCCATTCATGTTGTGAGATGTTACCAGTACTTCATATCTTTTTTTTAGCAGAATCATATTTCATTGTATAGATATATCAATTTTGTTTAACCAGTTATACATTTATGAACATTTGGGTTGTTTCCTTTTTTTCTTTTTTTGGCTATATGAATAATGTTGTTATGACCATTCATGTACAAGATATTGTGGGGACATATGTTTTCAGTTCTCTTGGGTATATACTTAGGCATGGAATTGTCATGTTGTAGCTGTATTTAACTAACTGAGGAACGTCCAAACTGTTTTTTGAAATGACTACACTATTTTAGATTCCTACCAGTAATGTCTGAGGGTTCCATATTCTCCACATCCTCACCTATACTTGTTATTATTATTGTCTTACTATGTGTGAAGTGGTATCTCCTGGTTTTGATTTGCATTTCTCTAATGACTAATGATGTTGACCATGTTTTCCATGTCCTTGTTGTTCTTTTGTATATCATTTATGAAGATATGTTTATTCAAATTCTTTGCCCATCTAAAACTATGATTCTTTCTTTTTCTTTACTATTGAGTTGTAAGAATTCTTTATATATTCTGGATGTGGATCAGATATATTACTTGAAAATATTTTCTCCCACTCTGTGGATTGTCTTTTCATTTTCTTTATTGTGTCTTTTGAAGCACAAAAGTATTTAAATTTGATGAAGTACAGTTTATTTTTTCTTTTCTTTTTTTTTTAAATATATTTTATTGATTTTTTACAGAGAGGAAGGGAGAGAGATAGAGAGTTAGAAACATCGATGAGAGAGGAACATCGATCAGCTGCCTCCTGCACATCCCCTACCGGGGATGTGTCCACAACCCAGGTACATGCCCTTGACCGGAATCGAACCTGGGACCTTTCAATCCGCAGGCCGACGCTCTATCCACTGAGCCAAACCGGTTTCGGCTATTTTTTCTTTAGTAACTTGTATATTTGGTGTTATTTTAAGAAACCATAGCCAAATCCAAGGTCATGAAGATTTATACCTATGGTTTCTCCTAAGAGTTTTATATTTTTCACCTTGACATTTAGGTCTTTGATTCATTTTGAATTATTTATTTATATGGTATAAGGTAGGAATCCAGCTTTATTATTTTGCATATGGATTACCATGTGTTGAAAAGACAGTTTGTCCCCATTGAATTGTCTTGGCATCCTTGTTGAAACTCAGTAGACCATTAATGCAAGGATTTATTTCTTTATCCCAGTTTTAACCCATTGATCTACTTGTTTATCTACATGGTATTACTACCTCATCTTAATTACTATAGCTTTGTAGTAATTTTTAAAATCAGGATGTGTGAATCCTCCAAATTTCTTCTTCCTCAAGATTGTTTTGGGCATTTTGAGTCCCTTGACTTTTTCTTCCAAAGATGATAGCTTTAATTTTGATAGGGATTTTACTAAATCTGTAGATTTCAACAATATTAAGTCTTCTAACCCAGGCATACAGGTTGTCTTTTCTTTTGTGTAGTTATTCTTTAATTTTCTTCAACAATATTTAAAAATGTTTAGTGTATAAGTCTTACACCTCTTTGTTAAATTATTACAAGTATTTTAGTTTTTATGCTACCGTATATATAATTATTTTTCTTAATTTTATTTTCTGTTATTGCTAGTATATAGAATACTAGAGGCCCGGTGCACAAAAATTTGTGCAATTGGGGGGGTTCCACAGCTCCCTGGGGGATTGGGCCTAAGCTGGCAGTCAGACATCCTTCTGGCAGCCCGGAGCTCTTGGGGGATGTCCACTTGCCAGCAGGGAGCAGGCCTAAGCTGCAGTCGGACATCCTTAGCACTGCTGAAGAGGCAGGAGAGGCTCCCGCAACCACCACTGTGCTGGCAGCCGTCACCTTGGCTTGTGGCTGAGCAGAGCTCCCCCTGTGGGAGCGCACTGACCACCAGGGGGCAGCTCCTGCATTGAGCGTCTGCTCCCTGGTGGTCAGTGTGTGTCATAGTGACCAGTTATTCCCAGTCGTTCTGCTGTTAGGGTCAATTTGCATATTAACCTTTTATTATATAGGATAGAGGCCTGGTGCACGGGCGGGGGCCAGCTAGTTTGCCTTGAAGGGTGTCCTGGATCAGGGTGGGGTTCCCACTGGGGTACCTGGCCAGCCTGGGTGAGGGGCTGATGGCTGTTTGCAGGCTGGCCACACCCCTTTCAGGGTTGGGGTCCCCACTGGAGTGCCTGGCCAGCCTGGGTGAGGGGCTGATGGCTGTTTGCAGGCTGGTCAAGCCCCCCAGTGGGGATCCTCACCCCATGGGGGTGTGGTCAGCCTGGGTGAGGCGCTGAGGGCCGTTTCAGGCTGGCCACGTCCCCCCCGGCAATCCAAGCTCCCAGCCTCTCCTTTTTTTCTTTTTTCTTTTGTTCTGGGATTTATTTATCGTCTATAATTGAAACTTTGTAGCCTTGAGCAGAGCCGAGGGCCAGCCAGGGCAGGCGGGAAGCTTGGCTTCCTCCATCGCTGGGGGCAACCCAAGCCTCCTGCTTGCTCCATCTTAGTTGGGTTGATTTGCATACTCGCTCCTGATTGGCTTGTGGGCGTGGCTTGTGACGTGGCTTGAGCATAGTGGAGGGACGGTTTATTTGCATGTTTCTCTTTTATTATATAGGATAATGGATTTTTTGCATATTATGTTTGTACTCTGCAGCTTTGTTGAATTTATTAGATCTAATAGGCTTTTTTTTTTATTCCTTCACAATTTCTATGTATAAGCTCATGTGATCTATGAATTTAGATAGCTATACTTCTTTTTTCAAAATCTGGATTCTTTTTTCTCCAAGTTGCCTAATTCTCAGTGCTTTGAATGTATAATTCCACTGTCTTTTGTCCTTAATGGTTTCTGTTGAGAAATTAGGTGTATTTCTATTGAGGATCCTTTGTATGGTACGTGTTACTTCTATTTTGCTGCTTATACAATTCATTCTTTGTCTTTCAGGAGTTTGATCATGACTTGTCTAGGTACCCATTTTTCTTAGTTTATTGTACTTGGAATTTATTGAGCTTCTTGATGTATAGATTAATGTTTTTCATTAAAATTGGGAAGTTTTTTGCTATTCTTTGTTAAAATATTTTTTCTTCCCTTTTTGCTCTATCCTCTCCTTCTGGTGTTCTCATTATATACATACTGGAGGCTCGGTGCATGAAATTGTGCACGGGAGGAGTCCCTTGGCCTGATGGGAGATTGTGGCCCATCAGTGCATCTTGCCCAGTCCTGATTGGGGCTGGCCAGCAGGGAAGGGCCATGTGAGGTTGACCTACCAGCCTGGAGGGAGGGGCCACGGGAGGTTCTGATCAGGGCCACTGGCCAGGGGGAGGGGCCGCGGAGTTGGCTGGCAGGGGGAAGGGCTGTGGGAGGTTGGCTGGCTGGCTGGGGGAGGAGCTGTGGGAGGTTGGCCAGCCAGAGGGAGGGACCGCAGGAGCTTGGCCAGCCAGGTGAGGGACCGCAGGAGGTTGACCAGCTGTGGGAGGTTGGCCGTGGGAGTGTGCTGACCACTAGGGGGCTGCTCCTGCATTGAGTATCTGCCCCTGGTGGTCAGTGTGTGTCATAGCAACCATTTTACTGGTTTGAATGACCCATATAGGCTTTTATAAATATACTAGAGGCCTGGTGCACAAAAATTTGTGCACTGGGGGGGGGAGGGGGGGTCTCCCAGCCCCGGCCTGTGCCCTCTCGCAGTCTGGGACCCCTCGGGAGATAACGACCTGCTGGCTTAGGCCTGCTCCTGGGTGGCAGAGGGCAGGCCCGATCCCTAGGTGCAGCCCCTGGTCGGGCTCAGAGCAGGGCCAATTGGGGAGTTGGGGCGCCGCCCCCTGTCATGCACAGAGCAGGGCGGATCAGGAGGTTGCGATGCCACCCTCAGTCATGCTCAGGATAGGGCCGATTGGGGGGTTGGGGCACCGCCCCCTGTCACACTCAAGGCAGGGTCGATGGGGAGGTTGCGGCGCCACCCCCTGTCACGCACAGAGCAGGGCTGATCAGAGGGTTGGGGCGCTGCCCCCTGTCACTCACAGAGCAGGGCCAATCAGGGGGTTGGGGCGCTGCCCCCTGTCACTCACAGAGCAGGGCCGATCAGGGGGTTGGGGAGCTCCCCCCTGTCATGCACAGAGCAGGGCCCATCAGGGGGTTGAGGAGCTCCCCCCTGTCACACACAGAACAGGGCCCATCAGGGGGTTGGGGAGCTCCCCCCTGTCACGCACAGAGTAGGGCCGATAGGGGAGTTAGGGCACCGCCCTCTATCACCCACAGAGCAGGGCTGATCAGGGGGTTGGGGGCACCGCCACTGTCACACTCAGGGCAGGGCCAATGGGGAGGTTATGGCTCTACCCCGTCACACACAGAGCAGGGCCCGTGGGGGAGAGGGGGTTGGGGCGCCGCCCTCTATCACCCACAGAGCAGGGCCGATCAGGGGGTTGGGGCGCAGCCACTGTCACACTCAGGGCAGGGCCGATGGGGAGGTTATGGCTCTACCCTGTCACACACAGAGCAGGGCCCGTGGAGGGGGGGGGGTGGTTGGGGCGCCGCACCCTGTCACACACAGAGCAGGGCCGATCAGGGGGTTGGGACGCCGCACCCTGTCACACACAGAGCCACAGGGCGATCAGGGGGTTTGGGCGCTGCCCCCTGTCACGCTGATCCGGTGCCAGGAGCCTCGCGGCTCCGCTGATCCCGGTGCTGGGAGGCATATTACCCTTTTACTATATAGGATAGAGGCCTGGGCGCCGGCTGGTTTGCCCTGAAGGGTGTCCTGGATCAGGGTGGGGGTCCCCACTGGGGTGCCTGGTCAGTCTGGGTGAGGGGCTGAGGGCTGCTTTCAGGCTGGTGGTTGTTGATTGAAGCTCCCAACCGCTCCTTTTTTTTTTTTATTTTATTCTGGGCCAGCTTTAGCTCTGGCTCTAGCTCTGAGAGCAGGTATCTGGTTTGTTTTGGTTCTATAATCGAAACAATGTATAACTCCAGCTCTGAGATCCCGGCCTATATTTGTTAGAATGTTTCAAACTGCCAGCTCAGAGGCCGGCAAGCAGGCAGGGAATGTTGGAGTCTGCAGTCACTGAAGCAAGCAAGCCTCATGTTTGCTTACAGCTGCCTGGCTGCCGGGCCGCCATCTTGGCTGACAGTTAATTTGCATAATGATATGCTGATTAGCCAATGGGAAGGGTAGCGGTCGTACGCTAATTACCATGTTTCTCTTTTATTAGTGTAGATATATATATAGCTGTTGATATGTTTAATGTTCCACAGGTCTTTGAAGCTCTGTTCATTTTTATTTTTTCCCCTGTTACTTAGATTGGATCATCTCAATTGATCATTCTTCAATTTTGCTGATTCTTCTACTTGCTCATGTCTTTACTTGAGCCCCTCTAAGGAATTTTTTATTTTAGTTAATGTATGCCAGAATTTTTAAAGTTTTTGTAATTCCAACTTCTTTATTGATATTTTTCATTATTAAGGCATCTTTGTCATACTATCATTTATTTGTTTGAAAATACTTAAAATAGCTGATAAAAGTCTTTGCCAAGAAAGTTCAATATCTGGGTTTGTCAAGGACAGTTTCTATCTATTGCTCTTCTTATTTTTCTGTGTTCATACATTATTATTTCTTTGCATGTCTTACATTTCTTAATTGAAATCTGGGCATTGTTATTAATGCAGTGTGGCAGTTCTGGAAATAAGATTTTTCCTTCTTCCAGGGTTTGTGGTGGTGGTTTTGTTATTGCTGTTTGGTTGTTCTTTGTAATAATTCTGCAAAGTCTGTACAGTAAACCCTCAATTTTGCAGACCTTGGTTTAATGGACTTCAGATTTAATGGACAAAATTTCCAATCAGCATGTCATTTGTGAAAATTAACACCCTGTTAAATTTTAAATGCTTTAAACCAAGATTTGCTTATAATTAAATTAACAGGTTTTTGTTGTTGTTAATTCACTATTTAAAAAAATTTTTTTTTATTGTTGAAAGTATTACATATGTTCCCCTTTCCCCCCATTGTCTTCCCAGCCTGCCCTAATTCCCTCCTCTTCCCCACTGCCTTTTCTCTGGATCTATTTTTGTCCATCAGTTTATGTTGTTCATTATATTCCACAAATGAGTGAGATCATGTGATATTTATTTTTCTCTGACTGGCTTATTTCGCTTAGCATAATGCTCTCCAGGTCCATCCATGCTGTTGCAAATGGTAATAGTTCCTTTTTTTTTACAGCAGCGTAGTATTTCATTGTGTAGATGTATCACAGTGTTCTAATCCACTCGTCTGCTGATGGGCACTTAGGCTGTTTCCGAATCTTAGATATTGTAAATAGTGCTGCTATGAACATAGGGATGCATATATTCTTTCTGATTGGTATTTTTGGGATATATTCCTAGAAGTAGGATTACTGGGTCAAATGGGAGTTCTATTTTAATTTTTTGAGGAAACTCCATACTGTTTTCCACAGAGGCTGCACTACTCTGCATTCCCACCAGCCATGTAGGAGGTTTCCCTTTTCTCCACATCTTCGCCAGCACTTGTCATTTGTTGATTTCTGATGATAACCATTCTGACGGTGTGAGGTGGTACCTTATTGTTGTTTTGATTTGCATCTCTCAGATGAGTAGTGATTTTGAGTATTATTTCATATGCGTTTTGGCCTTCTGTATGTCCCCTTTGGAGAAGTGTCTATACAGGTCCTTTGCCTATATTTTGTTTGGATTGTTTATCTTCCTTTTGTTAAGTTGTATGAGTTCTCTATAAATTTTGGAGATTAAACCCTTATCTGAAATAGCATTGGCAAGTATGTTCTCCCATGCAGTGGGCTCTCGTTGTTTTGTTGATGGTTTTTTTTTTTTTTTTGCTGTGCAGAAGCTTTTTATGTTGATGTAGTCCCATTTGTTTATTTTCTCCTTAGTTTCTATTGTCCTAGGGCAGGGGTGGGCACCCTGGCACGCGTGCCAAACATGGCACGCCAGTAACTTTTGCTGGCACGCGAAACCCTGTTATAATCTTCCATTTACAATTTTTTTCTTAATATCGACTTTTTTATTTTTCAGATAAATTCAGTGTAGGTGCATCTTAGATAAATAAGTAATTTTACATAACAAGTTATCTTAAAGACCATAGACATGGATTGACGAGAGAGGGGAAGAACAATTTCTATGCCTCTGCCTTAACTCTCCCTGCCTTCCTAGATCCGACCAGTGTTTTGGTTTCATCCACATTCGCTTGTGAATCTTTGTTCTCCGTGATGAATTTTGTTAAGTCTCGTAATAGGAGTAGCCTGACAGATGAAAGTAGTAGCTCGTGCATATCTCTGAAGGTCACAAAATGTAAACCTGATGTAAAATCTCTGTCATCAGTGATGCAGCAGCAAAAGTCCCACTGATAATATCAAACGGAGTCATAAAGTTTTCTGTTGGACTATCAGTGTACATGTGTACATTAAAAAATAAATGTATTTTTCATCATCATATACTGTTTTTGTTGCTTGAATGAATTTTATTATTTCTTCAAGGTTCTTCACATACGTACACCTTAAGAGATATCAAGTAGGCGTAACATGTTCTCAAAAAATTAGGGTTGGCACACCGAAGAATTTTGAGTCAGAGATTTTGCTGGTTTTGGCACGCACTCACAAAAAGGTTGCCCACCCCTGTCCTAGGAGATGTTTCAGTAAATATATTGCTTCAAGCTACATTCAAGATATTTTGCTGCCTATAGATTTTTCTAAGATTTTTATGGTTTACTATATTACATTTAAGTCCTTTATCCATTTTGAGTTTAATTTTGTGTATGGTGTAAGTTGGTGGTGTAGTTTCATTTTTTTTTTTTGCGAGTATCTTTCAAATTTTCCCAGCACCATTTATTGAAGAGACTGTCTTGACTCCATTGTATGCTCTTGCCTCCTTTGTCAAATATTAATTGAGCATAATGCTTTGGGTTGATTTCTGTGTTCTCTGTACTGTTCCATTATTCTATATGTTTATTCTTGCACTGTTTTGAGAACAGTGGCTTTGTAATATAACTTTATGTCTGGTATTGTGAACCCTCCAACTTGGTTCTTTTTTCTTAGGATTGCTGTATCTATTTGGGGTCTTTTTATTTTATACTAGTGACTTGGTGCACGAAATTTGTGCACATTATAAGGGAATTAATTTCAGGAAGTATATTAATATTGCTATTTGCCCTTTCTCTATAATTGAAGTGTCAGAGATGAAAGAAAATTAGTAAAATGTATATGAAAATCTTCCTCCTGTCAGCATCTGGGGCACGCCACTGGAACCAGAGTCAAGTCCCCGCCTACCACGTGTGCCTCCAAATCGTGCGAGACCCAGACCCGGCTGGCCCCACCCCCATTGGGCTAGATCTAGACGCAGCCAGCCCCACCCGCGTCAAGCCCTGTTGGGTGGGTGGCGAGGACTCATGTTGCCTGGCCTGGCGCTGGGGCGGGGGGCGCAGCCTGAGGTCCCCCAGCCCGGACTGTGGGGCACAGCTTGAGGTCCCATGGCCCAGGCCGGGGGGCGTGTCCTGATGTCCCCCCCGTCAAGCCCCGCGGGTGGGGGATGCAGCCTCAGGTTCCCCGGTCTGGCACTGGGGCGGGGGGAACGGCCTGAGGTCCCCCCCATCAAGCCCTGCTGGGCAGGTGACATGGTCTGAGGTCCCCTGTCAAGCCCTGCCAGGTGGGGGGTTCGGCCTTAGGTCCCCCGGCCTGGCGCTCATGTGGGAGGTGCGGCCTGAGGTCTCCTGTCAAGCCCCACCAGGCGGGGGGCGCAGACTCAGGTCCGCTGTCCCGGCCCAGTGCCACTCAGCCTCAGGTCCCTGCTGATTACTCGTTAAGGCTTGTTACGGGAACTCGGCCTCTGCTGTGGGCGCAGCCACCTTGTTACGACGTGATGGGCAGTTTGCATATTCTCTCTTTATTAGATAGTATAAATTTTTGGAGTGTTTGTTCTAGGTCTGTGAAATATGTTATTGGTATTTTAATGGGGATTGCATTGAGTTTATAGATTGCTTTGGGTAGTATGGACATTTTAATGATGTTGATTCTACCAGTCCATGAACATGGTATATTCTCCCCTTTGTTTATATCTTCGTCTATCTCTTTTTTTAATGCCCTGTAGTCTTTCAAATACAGGTTTTTTTACCTTCTTAGTTAAGTTTATTCCTAGGTATCTTAATTTTTTTGTTGCAATGGTAAATGGGATTGTTTTTTTAAATTTCCCTTTCTGTGATTTCATTATTGGTGTATAAAAAAGCCATAGATTTCTGGGTGTTAATTTTGTATCCTGCTGAATTCATTTGTTAAGTCTAGTTTTTTTTGGAGTCTTTAGGGTTTTATTTCTTTTTTTTTTCTTAATATATTTTTTTGTTTTTTGTGTGTTTTTTTTCTACTTTTAAAAAAAAATAATTCTTTATTGTTCAGATTATTACAGTTGTTCCTCTTTTTCCCCCCATAGCTCCCCTGCACCCGGTTCCCACCCCACCCTCTGCCCTCCCCTCCCCCCCCCCACTGTCCTCATCCATTGGTGTACGATTTTTGTCCAGTCTCTTCCTGCACCCCCACACCCCTTTCCCCCAGAGAATTGTCAGTCCACTCCCTTTCTGTGCCCCTGATTCTATTATATTTACCAGTTTATTCTGTTAATCAGATTTTTTATTCACTTATCTTTTTAGATTCACTTGTTGATAGATATGTATTTGTTGTCACTTTGTTGTTCATAATTGTTATCTTTACCTTTTTCTTCTTCTTCCTCTTCTTAAAGAATACCCTTCAGCATTTCATATAATACTGGTTTGGTGATGATGAACTCCTTTAGCTTTTTCTTATCTGTGAAGCTCTTTATCTGACCTTCAATTCTGAATGAGAGTTTTGCTGGGTAGAGTAATCTTGGTTGTAGGTTCTTGCTATTCATCACTTTTAATATTTCTTGCCACTCCCTTCTGGCCTGCATAGTTTCTGTTGAGAAATCAGCTCACAATCTTATGGGTACTCCCTTGTAGGTAACTAACTGTTTTTCTCTTGCTGCTTTTAAGATGGTTCTCTCTTTGTCTTTTGCTCTTGGCATTTTAATTATAATGTGTCTTGGTGTGGTCCTCTTTGGATTCCTTTTGTTTGGGGTTCTCTGCGCTTCCTGGACTTGTAAGTCTATTTCTTTCACCAGGTAGGGGAACTTTTCTGTCATTATTTCTTCAAATAGGTTTTCAATATCTTGCTCTCTCTCTTCTTCTGGCACCCCTATAATTCGGATGTTGGTTCGCTTGAAGTTGTCCCAGAGGCTCCTTACACTATCTTCATATTTTTGGATTCGTTTTTCTTTTCCGGTTGGGTGTGTTTTGCTTCTTCATATTTCAAATCTTTGACTTGATTCTTGGGATCCTCTAGTCTGCTGTTGGATCTCTGTATAGTATTCTTTATTTCAGTCAGTGTATGCTTAATTTCTAGTTGGTCCTTTTTCATAACCTCGAGGGTCTCACTAGATTTCTTGAGGGTCTCACTAAATTTATCAGCGGTTTCTAGAAAATTCTTGAAAAACCTTAGAAGTGTGGTTTTGAACTCTATATCCAGTAGTTTGCTTTCCTCCATTTCTGTCATTTGTGACCTGTTTCTTTGTCTCCGCATTTTGGCTGCTTCCCTGTTTTGATAGAGTGGCTTTCTGTGCTATGTGTCCTATAGGGCCCAGTGGCTCAGCCTCCCTAATTACCTGAGGTGGACACTCTTGTTGCACCCCATTGTGGGCTGTGTGCACAGTCTTGTTGTAGTTAAGCCTTGATTGTAGTTGATATCACTAGGAGGAATCGACCTCCAGGCCAATTGGCTGTGAGAATCAGATGTGTCTATGGTGGGAGAACTTCTGTGCTGGAGACACCCTTCTGGGGCTAGACTTGCTTCAGTGGGGCTTTGGTGCTCACTGAGTCTGCCCCCTGAGTGTGTCCCTTATGGATCTGAGGAGTTGTAATCTGGATGGTCCCACTCTGACCACTGGGTACACTGGCTCTTGGATCTCTAAGGAGGTGCTAATTTAGTCTCTGCATGAGGCTACCCAGCAGGAGCTACGGAGAGATCTGCAGATTCCTCTTCTTTGTTTGGGATTTGGAGATGCCCAGATGAGGCCCAGCTGTGAAGCAATGCAAGCTGCTGTGGGGCTTTGGGCCTTCTTTTGGATGTTCTGGGTCTCTCTGATCCAGCTTCAGTTTGTTAGGTAATTTTAGATTGCAAAGGGCCAGGTCATTCATATGCAAAAACTTCTGCGCACAGCTTGGGTGGGGCGGGGTCTCAGGGAATCAACAGGGCTGAGCAAACAGCTATGGCTGATCCTCAGTTCTGCCCTAAGAGGCCCCGTGTCTCAGTGTCCCGCGGTAATCACCGCAAGCACCTCTGAGAGAAAGCCACCCTCGAGTTCCACCCGCTGCCAGACAGTCCAGTTTCTCCCTGTATGAGTCTCGGTCCCCAGAGACTAGCCCGGAACCGGAGTTCAGAGCGGGAGCGTGTGTCTCACTCCCGATTGAAAAAGAGAACCGTGTCCTCAGTTGCCAGCTCTTTCCGCATGCGCCTCCGTACCTCTGCACTTTACTTCCTCACTTCCTCTGAGTCTTAGTATGCTTTTCTCTTCCCTTTTAGTTGTAGAATTTCCACTCAGCCAGCCTTTCTGTGGTTCTGGATGATGTCCGTTTTGTCTTTTAGTTGTATTTTTGAAGTGGTTGTGTGAGGCATTAATTTCAGGTATTTACCTATGCCGCCATCTTGGTTTCTCTCTACGTTTTTTTTCTTTCTTTCTTAATATATTTCATTGATTTTTTTTACAGAGAGCAAGGGAGAGGGATAGAGAGTTAGAAACATCGATGAGAGAGAAACATCGATCAGCTGCCTCCTGCACACCCCCTACTGGGGATGTGCTTGCAACCAAGGTACATGCCCTTGACCGGAATTGATCCTGGGACCCTTCAGTCCGCAGGCCGATGCTCTATTTACTGAGCCAAACCAGTTAGGGCTCTTCAGGGTTTTCTGTGTACAGTAGCAGGTCATCTGCAAATCAAGAGAGTTTTAATTCCTGTTTTCCAATTTGGATGCCTTTTATTTTTTCTTTTTGTCTGATCGCTTTGGCTAACACTTCCAGTATTATGTCGAACAGGAGTGGTGAGTGCGGGCATCCCTGTCTTGTTCCTGTTCTTAGGGGAAATGGTATTAGGTTTGTTATATAAGGCTTTTATTATGTTGAGGTATGATCCCTCTATTCCCACTTTGCTGAGGGTTTTTATCAAGAAGGAGTATTGGACTTTGTCAAACGCTTTTTCTGCATCAATTGATATGACTATGTGAATAATTTTTATCTCTCAGTTTGTTTATGTGATGTATCACGCTTATTGGTTTGTGGATATTGTACCAGCCTTGCTTCTCCAGAATAAATCCCACTTGGTCATGGTATATAACCTTTCTAATTGTAATGCTGGATCCGATTTGCTAGAATTTTGTTAAGGATTTTAGCATCTATGTTCATCAAGGATATTGTAACTCTCTTTCTTTGTAGTGTCTTTATCTGGTTTTGGGATTAAGGTAATGCTGGTTTCATAGAAAGAGCTTGGAAGTGTGCCTTCCTCTTGAATTTCTTGAACTAGTCTGAGGAGGATAGGTTTTAGTTCTTCTTTGAAGGTTTGGTAAAACTCCCCTGTGAAGCCATCTGGCCCAGGACTTTTTTTTGCTGGAAGTTTTTTGATTACTGCTTCAGTTTCATCAGTAGTTATTGGCCTATTAAGATTTTTTTATTCTTCCTGATTGAGTTTTGGAAGATTTTATTTTTCTAGGAAGATGTCCATTTCATCTGCGTTGTCCAGTTAGTTGCAGTAGAGTTGTTCATAGTATTTTTTAAAAAATAATCCTTTGTATTTCCGTGGGGTTGGTTGTTACTTCACCTCTTATGTTTCTGATTTTGTTTATTTGGGTCCTTTCTCTCTGCTTCTTGGTGACTCTGGCTAGAGGTTCACCAATCTTGATTCTTATATATGTTTATCCTTTCAAAGAACAAGCTCTTGGTTCTGTTAATGTTTTGTATTGGTTGATTTGGTCTCTATGTCATTTATTTCCACTCTGATCTTTATTATTTCCTTCAGCTTACTCTGGGCTTTTCTTGTTGCTCTCTTTCTAATTTTTTAAGTTGTGGAGTTAGATAATTATAAGTTTCTTTTTTCTTTTTTTTTTTTTTTTTGCGGTAGACCTATGAACTTCCCTCTCAGGCTTGTTTTCACCATGTCCCATAGATTATGGATTGTTGTATTTTCATTTGTTTCCAGGGTGTTTTTTATTTCTTCTTTGATCCCTTTGGTAACTCAGTCATTGTTTAATAGCATGCTATTTAGTCTCCAAATGTTTGATCTTTAAAAATTGTTTTTATTGTAATTGATTTGTAATGTTATGCCATTGTGATCTGACAAAATGTTTGATATGATAATCAGTCTTCTTGAATTTTAAGAAACTTTGCCTGTGTCCTAATATGTGATCTGTCTTGAAAATGTCCCATGTGCACTTGAGAAGAATGTCTATTTCGTAGCTTTTGGGTGAAATGTTCTGAAGATGTCAATTAGTTCCATCTCATTTAGTAAGTTGTTTAGGATTGCTGTTTCTTTGTTGAGTTTTTTTGTCCAGAACATTTATCCAATGATGTCAATGGGGTATTAAGGTCCCCTAGTATGATTATGTTGCTGTTGATCTCATCCTTGATATCTTCCAGTTTTTTTTATGTGTTTGGGTGCTCATGTATTGGATGCATATATGTTTACCAGAGTTATGTCCTCTGGTTGTATTGATACCTTAAGTATTATGAAGTGACCCTCCTTATCTCTTATTATGGCCTTCACTTTGAGGTCTATTTTGTTAGATGTAAGTATCGCTACCCCAGCTTTTTTTTCATTTCTGTTGGCCTGAAAAATTTTTCCATCCCTTCACTTTGTCAGTGTGAGTCCTTTGTTCTGAGGTGAGTCTCTTGTAGATAGCAAATATATGGGTCATGTTTCTTATCCATTCAGCCACCTGTGTCTTTTGATTTGAGCATTTAATCCATTTACGTTTAAGGTTATTATTGATAGATACTTGTTTCTTGTCATTTTTAATCTTTATGCTTGTGTTTCTTCTGGCCTTTCTATTCTTTTTACCACAGTTCCTTTAGCATTTCTTGCATTGCTGGCTTGGTATTACTTTCTGTAGTACTTTTATTGCATGCTGGCCAATATTCCCAAATGCACTAAGCCACTCCAGCTGTGTGCATTTGTTTACTTGTGGTGACTGGTGAATGTACACATTTTTTAAATCCATTCAGTATGAATTTAAAATTACTATAATACATATAGAAAACTTTTCTGTGAGGTTAAACTTTTCATACATAATTTTAATTACAGAAACATATCTATATAAGTAAAAACAGGTAAAGTAACTAACTTGTCAGTTTTTTGACATACGCATTTGGGAAACCTACTTTATTAAATAACAGATTTTTGGCTTTAACGGACACACCGTCTCCCGAATTAGTCCATTATACCAAGGTTCAATCTTTTTTTGTGTGAGACCATCAAATTATCTACTCAACTTGTGGTTAGATAATGATTGCACAGGGATTTCTGAAGCAATAGGTTTCCAAGTTTTTCTACAAGGTTTTGTGTGCTTGTTGGGATAAACTTCAACTCTCAACCAGGCAGTTGTCAGTTCTTCCTTACCTGTTCTTCCAGTTTTCATAGATCCTGAATGTCAAATAGAAGTCTCGGTCCTTTGTATGTACACATTTCTGGGCATGTGCATAGTCCCAAACATGCACAACATCTTGTACATTTCCAGGAAAATTTCAAATCTTTTCAAAGCCCCTGTTGTACATGTTATTCATCAGCTTTTCCTTTGAAGTCATTACCTTGTTTTTGCCCCATCTTTGTATTGCCATTTTAGGCAGTTAAATTCTTTAAACAACTACTTTTGATTGTTTTACACAAACACACATGAGGAAAAAGGCTGTTCTCAGTGAGTTATCTCCAAGTGAGGTCAAATAAAGATAGCTCATTGAGTGAAATTTTCCAGGGAAATGCCATATAGGTCAAATTGTGACAGTTATCTGTGGGACAGGGCTTTGGCTCTAACTCTGGTCTGATCCTTCCAATGACTTCAAGGCTGCTTTTTTTTTTTTTTTTAAAACACACACACACCTGTAATTATAGAGTGTTGGTTTTCTCTTCAGTGAGGAGCTAAGTAGAGGGAGAAGGGCAATCAATTGGGTAAGTTAAAATGCCATAATGCCTGTTTTTCTTACCAACATTTAGCTATTTTTTTTCTTTTTAAATATTTTTAAATTGCTTTTGAGAGAGAGAGTAAGGAAGAGGGAGAGAGAGAAACATTGACATGAGATCAAAACATTGATCATTGCCTCCTACATGCCTCCCAGTGGGGATGGAGCAGAAGCCTAGGCATGTGTCTTGATAGGGAATCTTGAATCAGCAACCTCTAGGTGTATGGACAATGCCCAACAAACTGAGTCACACTGGCCAGGGCTCAGCCATTTTTCCATGATTAAGTGTTCCCCTGCAAAGAAATATTCCAAACCTTTGGTTAATTTCCAGTGTCATTAAAAAGTTGATTTTGAAAGGTTTTGTTATTCTTTTTTCTCTTATACACTGAGTGGCCAGATTATTATGACCACATGGCGTTTGTAGGCAAATTAGCTATCATTTCGCGCTGAAGTTGCTAGAGGGCCAGACCATTATAAATAGGGAAGCAGATTGTTTACCACGACAGTAGAAGTGAATTTTTTCTGAAGATATGAGTAAACAACACGATTTAACAGCCTTTGAAGGTGGGATATATATTATTATGAGTGGCCAGATTATTATGACCACTCCATCAGTACTTCGTTGGGCCACCTTTTGCCTTCAATACTGTGATGATTCTTCTTGGCATTGACTCCACGAGATGTTGAAAGGTGATGCGAGGAATCTGACACCATGCCTGATGAATAGCACTGTTCAGTTCTTTGAGATTTGATGGTTGTGGAACCAGTTGACTGATGGCCCTTTTAACTTCGTCCCACAAGTGCTCAGGATTGAGATCTGGTGATTGTGGGGGCCACCTAAGCAAGGTAAAGTCTCCCTCATGTTCTTGAAACCACTCCTGCACAATACGAACACCATGGCATGGCTCGGTGGAAGAAGCCATCTCCATTGGGATACGCCATCAACATGATAGGATGAACTTGATCAGCAATGATACTTAGGTTTGTTGTGCTATTCAGATGTTGTTCCACACGAATTAAAGGGCCCAAATCATGCCAGGAAAACATGCCCCAAACCATAACACTGCCCCCACCAGCTTGAAGGGTTGTACTCATGTATGTGGGGTGCATGCTTTCATGCTGTTTCTGCCAAATTCTCACTCTGCCATCTGCATGATGCAACTGGAAACGTGATTCATCAGACCACATGACTTTTTTCCAATGCTCGACTGTCCAATCCTTGTGTTCCTGTGCGAATTGGAGACGTTTTATCTTGGTAACTGCAGACAGCAAAGGTGTTCGAACAGGCCTTTGGCTTCCATATCCCATACGATGCAGTGTACGGCTAATTTGCCTACAAACGTCAGGTGGTCATAATAATCTGGCCACTCAGTGTGTGTGTGTGTGTGTGTGTGTATATATATCCCACGTTCAAAGGCTGTTAAATAGCGTTGTTTACCCATATCTTCAGAAAAAAATCACTTCTGTGGTGGTAAACAACCTGCTTCCCTATTTATAATGGTCTGGCCCTCTAGCAACTTCAGCGTGAAATTATAGCTAATTTGCCTACAAACGTCAGGTGGTCATAATAATCTGGCCACTCAGTGTATATGGAAAAGGATTTTCAGAGATCTTTATTACTAGATGCCCGGTGCATGAAAATTCATGCACTGGAGGGGTGTCCTTCAGCCCGACCTGCCTCCTCTCACAGTCTGGGAGTCCTCAGGGGCGGGAGATGACCTGGCGATCAGGGAAAGGCGATGCCCCCATCACACCTCTGTTGCTGCCACTGCCGGCAGCGCAAGCCTCGGGCGGCCCTGGGTGGCTGGGAAGCCACCATCTGAGGCTTGCCTGTGCCTCGGGCCTGGCCTGTTTGGCTGGGCAGCCGACATCCAATTTTTGCCTGTGCCTCGGGTCGGCCCTGGGCAGCTAGCGGGCTGAGGGCGGGTCCGGCCACACCGTGTGCCTGCTACCCTCTCGGTGGGGCTGAAAGGACTGGGGGACTCCTGTGGGGCTACGGGACTGGGCGCTGCCATTTTGTGGCTATGGGTGCCGCCATCGTTGTGACGGTGTGACAGTCAATTTGCATAGTTCCTCTTTATTAGATAGGATTTTCTCTGAACCCATTCTTGTGGTCTTTTTAAAAGATTTAACTAATAAAATATATTTTGTATACTTACTCATGTGACTACCATTTCTGCTGTTCTCTATTCCTTACATTGATTTATATTTGAAAATATACTTTTCCTTCTGCATGAAGGACTTCATTTAATGTTTCCTTTAGTGTGATTTGGCTTATGATGAATATTTTCAGATTTGTGTATTTAAAACTTTCTTCTTTTGGCATTCATTTGCTAATGATTTAGGATTTCAAATAGATATTATTATGTGAAGAAATAACGTTACAGAACAATTTTATGAATTTTAAAACATATTAATTTGAATAATCATTTATATACAATCTGGGCATAGACTAGATTCACTATTCCATAAAACTACCTCATGCTATTGCTTATCTTTATATTTCTGCTCTCCAATATATTATTATTTGTGGGAAGTACTTGTCTTTTCTCCTTTGCTGTTTTTTTTTTTCTTCCCCAAAATGTCATATAAATGGAATCATAGAGTATGTAAAGTTTTGAGACTGGCTTCTCTGATACAGCATTATGTCTTGGAGATTCAAGTTGTTGAATATGTGATTTCAACGTTTGTTTTTTTTTCTTTTAGATCTCAGTTTTAATAAATTTTATTGAGACATAACTTACAATAAAATATTGCCATTTAAAATGTACAGTTCAATAATTTTTGATAAATGTATCTACCTATGTAACCACATTAATATAGTCAATCTGTTTTTATTACCCTTGTGTACTCCTTTGTAGATATTTTTAAAAAATCTTTATTGTTCAGATTATTACAGATGTCCATCTTTTTCCCCCCCATTGCTTCCCTCCACTTGGTTCCCACCCCACCGCAGGCCCTCGCCATCCCACTGTCCACGTCCATAGGTACTGCATATATGCATATAAGATCTGTGTCCAACTCTTCCTGCACCCCCCACACCCCCTTCCTCCTAAGAATTGTCAGTCTGCTCCATTTCCATGCCCCTGATTCTATTAAATTCACCAGTTTATTTTGTTCATCAGATTTTTAAAAAAATATTTTTTATTGATTTTTTACAGGGAGGAAGGGAGAGGGATAGAGAGTTAGAAACATTGATGAGAGAGAAACATTGATCAGCTGCCTCCTGCACTCCTACTGGGGATGTGCCCACAACCAAGGTACATGCCCTTGACTGGAATCGAACCTGGGACCGTTCAGTCCGCAGGCCGAAGCTCTATCCACTGAGCCAAACTGGTTAGGGCTATCAAATTTTTTATTTATTTGATTTTTAGATTCACTTGTTGATAGATATGTATTTGTTGTCACTTTGTTGTTCATAAGTTTTATCTTTACCTTTTTCTTCTTCTTCCTCTTCTTAAAGAATACCCATCAGCATTTCATATAATACTGGTTTGGTGGTGATGAACTCCTTTAGCTTTTTCTTATCTGTGAAGCTCTTTATTTGACCTTCAATTCTAAATGATAGCTTTCCTGGGTAGAGTAATCTTGGTTGTAGGTTCTTGCTATTCATCACTTTGAATGTTTCTTGCCACTCCCTTCTGGCCTGCATAGTTTCTGTTGAGAAATCAGCTGACAGTCCTATGGGCACTCCCTTGTAGGTAACTAACTGTTTTTCTCCTGCTGCTTTTAAGATTCTCTCTCTGTTTTTTGCCCTTGGCATTTTAATTATGATGTGTTGGTTTGGTCCTCTTTGGATTCCTTTTTGTTTGGGGTTCTCTACGCTTCCTGGAGTTGTAAGTCTATTTCTTTCACCAGGTAGGGGAAGTTTTCTGTCATTATTTCTTCAAATAGGTTTTCAGTATCTTGCTCTCTCTCTTCTTCTGGCACCCCCATAATTCGGATGTTGGTTTGCTTGAAGTTGTCCCAGAGGCTCCTTACACTATCTTCATATTTTTGGATTCTTTTTTCATTTTCCTCTTCTGGTTGAGTGTTTTTTGCTTCCTCATATTTAAAATCATTGACTTGATTCTTGGAATCATCTAGTCTACTGTTGAATCCTTGTATATTATTCTTTATTTCAGTCAGTGTAGCTTAATTTCTGACTGGTCCTTTTCCATTTTTTTGGTATTCTCACTAAGATCCATGTAGGACTAAGTTCCTCGGAGGTTTCTAGAAAATTCTTGAGTAATCTTGTAAGTGGTTTTGAACTCTATATCCAATAGTTTGCTTTCTTCCATTTCTTTCATTTGTGACATGTTTCTTTGTCTCCACATTTTGCCTGCTTCCCTGTGTTCATTTTTATGTATTGGGTTGCTGCTAAGTCTCCTTGAGTTGATAGAGTGGCCTTGTGTAGTAGGTGTCCTATAGGGCCCAGTGGCTCAGCCTCCCCAATCACCTGATGTGGACGCTCTTGGTGCACCCCTTTGTGGGCTGTGTGCACAGTCTTGTTATAGTTGAGCCTTGATTGCTGTTAGTATCACTGGTAGGAATTGACTTCCAGCCCAATTGGCTGTGGGACCAGCTATGTTTACAATGGAAGAGCTGTTGTGCAGGAGACACTCTTATGGGGCAGGACTTTCTTCAGTGGGGCTTTGGTGCTCACTGAGTCTGTCCCTTGAGTGTGTCGCTTATGGATGTGAAGAGTTGTAATCTGGATCGTCTTACTCTGACCACTGGGTACACTGAGTCTTCTATCTCCAAGGAGGTGCATAGTCATACACTGCCTGTGCCCACCCAGCTGGAGCTACAGAGAGATCTGCAATTTCCTCCTCTTTGTATCAGGTTTGGAAGTGCCCAGATGAGGCCCAGCTGTGAAGTAAGGCAGGCTGCTGCTGGTGCGGCCTTGGGCCTTCTTTTGATGGCTTTGGGGCTCCCTGACCCAGCTGCAGCTTGTTTAACAAGTTTTAGGCTGAGAAAGGACAGGCCATTCATATGCAAAAGCCGCTGTGCACAGCTTGGGTGGCTTTGTAAATTGGGGAAGGAGGGGTTTCAGGGACTCTCCAGGGCAGATCAAACAGCAATGGCTGTCATTCAGCCCTGGGACAGGGGTGGTCCCAATAAAGGAACAGTGACCATTGCGAGCACCTCCATCTGGAAGAAAGCCGCCCCTGCGTTCCTGCCCCGATGCCAGACAGTCCAGTTTCTCCCCTTATCTGTCTGGGTCCCCCAGAGCCTCACCCAGCACTGGAGCTCAGAGCAAGGGGGAGCTTGTATCTCCCTACCAATTAAAAAAGCAGCACACCTGGGTGCCAGCCTGTTTCATGCATCTACACTTCCTACCAGTCTCAGTGCGCTTTCTTTTTTACCTCCCTAGTTGTAGCACTTCTACTCAGTCAGCATTCCCACAGTTCTGGATGATAGTTGGTATATTTTAGTTGTAATTTTGATATGGTTGTGGGAGACAGCAAGTACAGGTGTTTACCTATACCGCCAACTTGGTTCTCCCCTTTGTAGACATTTTTCAACCCCATACTTATTTCCAAACAACTTGTAATATGCTTCCTGGTTTTCTTGTTTTGTTTTTTCTAGAATTTCATATTACAATATGTACTCTTGTGTCTGGTTTCTCCCCGTGACATAATGTTTAATATTCATCAATATTGATGTCATTACCAGTAGTTCATCTTTATTGCTGGGAAATATTTAATTGCATGGTATATACTTTAGGTAATAATTTAGGGAGCCTTTGTATTTTTATTCTTTTAAAAATATTACTGTGCTTTAGTTTTAATTAGGTGTAATAAATTGTAGTACATTATGCAATGAAACGTCATTTTATTTATACTATTCTAAAATTTTAATTATTTTGTTGTATTTTTTACCTAGCGTTTTAAAATTTCAGTTTAGTAAGATTAAAAATACCACACATATATTGCCCTGGCTGAGTAGCTCAATTGGTTAGAGAGTCGTCCTGATATGCCAAGGTGGTGGGTTCCATTCCTGGTCGAGGCACATACAAGAATCAACCAATGAATGAATAAATAAGTGGTATAACAAGTTGATATTTTTCTCTCTAAAATCAATAAGTAAATTAATCAACTAAAAGTATATATATAAATATATTATGATAATTTGTTGATTCTAGAATGTGAAATTTAAATTTGAATAATCATTAAGTTTTTAAAATTAAGTTTTATTTTACCCAATAGCATTAAATACTGCCTACTTGTTTTTATTTCAATTAGTAGTTGCTTTCTTTTACTTTACCTGAACTATATGAGGGTGAAGGTATAAATGAATTCTTTTTCTGCTGTTTCTTTAGCATTTTGTTTCTTTGGATTTTTCCTACATAGGATTTTTCATTTTTTGAAAATTAAATTAATGAGAACTATTTATTTTGACAGGCCTTTGGAAATGCAAAGACAGCTCATAATAATAATTCAAGTCGTTTTGGCAAGTTTATTCAAGTAAATTACCAAGAAACAGGCACTGTACTTGGGTAAGTAGCAATGTCAGGCTTTGGAGCATGTTTATATTTTTGCTAGTGGCCCGATGCACGAAATCCGTGCAAGAGTAGGCCTTCCTTCCCCTAGCTGCTGGCACCGGCTTCCCTCCGGCACCCAGGACCTGGACTCCCTCTGGCCGCTGGCAGGCACCTGGACCCGGGCTTACCACCAGCCACTGGCAGGCACTCGGGACCCACCTTTCCTCAGGCCCCAGCTTAGTCCGGAAGGATATCTAGTCTAATTAGCATATTACCCTTTTATTATTATAGATGACTAGAGGCCTGGTGCATGAAATTTGTGCACGGGTAGGGTCCCTAGGCCTGGCCGGCGATCAGGGTCGATCTGTGTGGTGACTGGCGGGGTGATCAGGTGCCCCCCACTGGCACACACCTTGCTGCCCTGGGGACTGTGGGCTGGGATAGCTCCTGCATTGAGTGTCTGCCCCTTGGTGGTCAGTGTACTTCATAGCGACCGGTCGTTCCACTGTTCAGTCGAATTGCATATTAGGCTTTTATTGTATAGATTTGTTCCTTTATTAGCAATAGATTGTTCATTTGATCTTTAATGAGAATAGTGATACTGGGAAGCATTTTTTATTTTGTTAATCCTCATCCAAGGATATTTTTACATTGATATTTAGTGAGAGTGGCAGAGAGGGAAAGTCAGAGAGAAACATCGATGTGAGAGAAGCACACCAATTGGTTTCCTCCTGCATGAGCCCTGACCAGGGCCTGGGCCCAGGAGAAGCTTGCAACCAAGGTATGCGCCCTTGACTGGAATCGAATCTGGGACCCTTTGTTCTCAGGCCGACGCTCTATCCACTGATCCAAACCAACAGTGGGAAGCAGATTTTTAATGGTGTCTGCATTAAAATTTTTTAAGACTTTTTTCTTTTGGAATCTAATCTTACCTAATAATAGACAAACATAGTAATTGACCATACCTTCGCTACGCCTCCCATTGGCTAATCAGCAAGATACGCAAATTAACTGCCAACAAAGGTGGCGGCCGGCAGCCACGGAACTGGAACGAGCAGGAGGCTTGCTTGCTCCAGTGATGGAGGAAGACAAGGTTCCCCGCCTGCCGTGGCCCGGATCTGAGCTACACTCTAAGCAACAAAGTTTCAATTATAGAAGGTAAATAAACCCCAGATAAAAGAAAAAAAGGAGAGGCTGGGAGCTTCTGTCGCTGGGGAGGCTTGGCCAGCCTGAAAACGGCCCTCAGCCCTTCACCCAGACTGGCCAGGCACCCCAGTGGGGACCCCCCACTCTAAAGGTGGTGTGGCCAGCCTGAAAACAGCCATAAGCCCATCACCCACGCTGGCCAGGTACCCCAGTGGCACCCCAGTGGGGACCCCCACCCTGAAGGGCAAACTAGCCAGCCCCCACCTGTGCACCAGGCCTCTATTCTATATAATAAAAGGGTAATATGCAAACTGACCCTAACAGCACAAGGACTGGGAATGACTGGTCACTATGACACACACTGACCACCAGGGGGCAGACGCTCAATGCAGGAGCTGCCCTCTGGTGGTCAGGGCGCTCTCACATGGGAGGAGCTCTGCTCAGCCACAAGCCAGGCTGATGGCTGCCAGTACAGCGGTGGTGGTGGGAGCCTCTCCCGCCTCCTCAGCAGCGCTAAGGATGTCAGACTGCAGCTTAGGCCTGCTCTCCACTGGCAAGTTGACATCCCCCGAGGGCTGCCGGGCTGCCAGAAGGATGTCTGATTGCCATCTTAGGCCCAATCCCCCGGGGAGCGGGCCTAAACCAGCAGGTGGTCATCCCCCGAGGGGTCCCAGACTGTGAGAGGGCACAGGCCGGGCTGAGGGACAACCCCCCCCCCCCTGCACAAATTTTTGTGCACCGGGCCTCTAGTGAATAAAATAAACGGATGAACAAAATAGATCCAGAGCCATGGAAGCATGGAACAGACTGAAAATCTCAGAAGGAAGCGGGTAGGGGGTTTAGGAAGAGATTAACCAAAGAATTTATACATGTATATGCATATTCCATGGACACAGACAATAGTACTGAGAAGGTCTGGGGATGTGTGGGAGTGAGGTCAGGGGGATCAATGGGGGAATAGGGGATATCTGTAATACTTTCAACAATAAAGATAAATTTAATAAAAATGTTATAGGGAATAAATGAGCTGAGGTGGGGCTGCTTTAGCTTGCTGGGAAGTCAGGTTTGGTGGGTTAGCTGTCTCTGCCCAGTTCTTCCCTGGTTGACCATCTCATGGGGTCCCTTAGAGTTTAGGTGATGCATGCCTGTAGGGGAAGAAGAAAGCAAAGGGGAAGATGCCAACATGCTCCTGGGAGGGAGAGCACTCGAAAAGGTGATTTTTTATCTTGGGTCTATTTGTTACTACTCAAGATGAATATTTTTTTGATCATTATTGATTAAAGAGAAAGTTGAACCCTTTTAGGTAGTCACTTAACATAGAGGATCCTGAATTTCATTTATAAAATGAGAAAATAAACATCAGCCATTTCTAAGTCATTAAACTGTCTTAAGAATCAATGAATATATATAATGCTACTTTGTAAGTTACAAAGCAGTATACTCAACTTTACCCATTAGTAACGTCTCCAACAACACAATCATAAATACTAGGAAAGAGCAGCCAGACGTGACTGCATCCGCTTTTATGAGTAAAAGTACCAACTGTACCTTTGAAAACTAACATTCCTCAACTCAGGAAAGGAATGAGCTATGAAACTTGTTTGCCATTGTAGAATAATTTATCCTTGTTTTTGCTTTTGTTTTCTTGGGGGGGGGAGGGGTAAGAATACATATAGTGTTGGTCAAAAATTTTAAATGCAGAAGCATTTGAGATCTTGCTTCCCAGCATATATCGTCAGCTTGACTGAAATAAACTCATATAAATAATTACATACATACATACATGCATATGTACATACATACAAAAAGTAAAGTGATAAGACTTAAGCATAATCAAAATACAGATCAATCTCACATAGAAGCCTTTATTTTATAAGTGGAGAAATTAATACTCAAAGATATGCAGGGTGCGTATAAGAATTTAACACACTAGTTTGTTAGTTCTCCTTTTCCCATTTTAGACCAATAAGACCCGGTTTCAGTAGTTTAGATTAGAGGTAATAATGATAATTCAGAAGAAATGATAAATTTTAATTACTGGTGGTAGTAGTGACAATTTGCAAAGAAGGTACACTTGAGCTTCATTTTAATGAATGAATTGAATCTGCTAGATAGTGGGAATAGTCTACAGAATTAGACGTGGAAGGAAGACCGTGAACAATATATTGAAGAGTGAATATCTTTCTTGAGGGATTAGCCTGTATTTGGGAGTGGCTGAAATACAGAGCATGCTATGGGAGGGAATTGAGGGAAATAAAAACTTAAGAATCAGATTTTGACCCCAAGAGGTTAATGCTAAGTAATTTGGATTCAGTAGTCTAAAGCTTTTATATTTGTAGAATCCCTTTTTCTTGTTAGAGCTTAACCGATTGCTCCAATTTGGATAAAGAGGTATTGAAGATTTGAAGGACACAGACTGGATAAAGATAATAACATCAGAAATACAATTCATGTTTAAGTTCCTTATTACTTCCAGGATAAATTCCTTTCTTCTGGCACACCATATATTGTTTTTCTTGATCTAATCCACTTGCCTGTCTCATTCTCTAGCCATGTTAAGTATCTTCCCTAAAGTTGATAGGTTTACTTCTTTTATGCCTTTACAGAAAGGCAGTTCTCCTTGTCTTATTCTGGGCAATCTTTCAGATTTCAGAGTCATTTAGTCACTTACTAGGTATATTTAATGAATGTTTACTGTGCACTATGTATTCAACCTCTGAGAATTCTTCCTTACATCCTTTTTCCTTCTTGGATTAAATCTTATGTGTTCCTCCTACTACATCTATAATTGGTTATTGTTCTATAATAAACCCAATCAACTCAGTATTGTAGCTGCTAATTTACTTATTTCCTCCACTATTTTGTAATCCCCTTGGGAATAGGTAATGTATCATGTATTTCCAGTTTTGAACAATGCTTAGCACAGTGCACACTTAATGAATACTTTCCGAGTAAATCAGTAAATAATAATTGATTTCAGAATGTGGCAATAGCATTAATATGTAAAGAACATATATTTTTGAGTCCTATTTAGTAGTCTGGTCAAAGTATGATATTTGAAATAATGTACAGTGTGGTAGATGAGCCTGGAAAGAAAGTAAGGTCTACCTTATGTTATAGGAAGTTCTTGTGTGCCATGTTTTGAACTTCTGGCTTTTTTTTGCTTATTGAAAGCAAAACAAAATAAAACAAAAAGATTTATGAGTTTATGAATCAAACATGGATAACACTCTAACAGTATCCATACACATTTACTAATGGTAAATGTACTGAAATGATCTGGATAGCCTTCTTTATACTTTTTTATCTTCTTTGAAAAAATATTTGTCTACCTTATATTAATTATATTAACCAATTTTATTTTTCTTCTAGTGCCTATGTTGAAAAATATCTACTGGAGAAGTCCAGACTCGTTTATCAAGAGCATAATGAACGGTACATATTTTCATTTGTATAATTAGATCAAGTTAATACTTGTATAATGCTGATTGACTTTTAGAATCTTTGTATATTATGATCTTTAATTCAGTTTATACCATGCATAGCTTTACACATAATTGCCATTTCTGTCATGGCCAGAACAGTGCACTTTTTCTGAGGCTGCTAGGAGATTATTTTTTTAAAATCCTCACCTAAAGATATGATTTATCGATTTTAAAGAGAGTTAAAGTGGGGGGGGGGGGAGAGGAACATTGAAGTAGAGAGTAATGTCAATCGGCCGCCTCCTGTTTGCTCCCCAATTGGGGATCAAACCCAGAACCTAGATATGTGTCCTGACTGGGAATCTGAACCTGCAACCTTTTTGGTGTATGTGACAACACTCCAACCAACTGAGCCACCTGGCCTGGGGCTGCTAGGAGATTTTTAAAATGGGTATATAGAACTGTTCACCTTTCTAAATTCTAGGCAAAATATCAAAATAGGAAAACAGCAGTTATCTTTGTGCTCTTTGTGAGCATTGTGCCTTTGGAACATTTTCCATGTCTTAGTGTCTTTTGTTTAACTTGAGAAAAGTCTTTAATAAAGCTTTTAATTTCATTGTAATATATGAGGTATGTGGGCTTCAGAGATGATATATATGCAACCTCCTTCAGATGAAGGAACCAAATATTGGAAGATGTAAATGATTTGCTTCATGTTACAATGAGACAAAATTAAAAGGCCAACTTTGAAGTTAAACAGACCTAATTATTCAAATAATGGATACGCCTTTGGCATCTCACTTAACTTCTCTGCTTCTTAGATACTCTAATTTTACAAATAGAAAATTATCCTAAAGTTGTTTAGAGGATTGTATAAAATCCTATCTAATAAAAGGGTAATATGCAAATTAACCATCACTCCGTCACAAAAGATGGCGGTGCCCATAGCAACAAGATGGTGGTGCCCAGTCCTCTCAGTCCTGCCGGAATCCCCCAGTCCTGGTGGGGTGGCCGCTGAGAGTGGGCAGTGTGATAAGCCTGTTGGAATGCTTGCTTTGTTGCTGCGTGGACGAGGCAAGCATTCCACCCTGGCCACGGAGGGCCTCTGGGCCTTGGGCATGGAGCAGCTGGTGTGGGGGTGGGGGGAACTGTTGGCGTTCCACCTCGGCCGCGGATGGGCCTTTGGCCAGGCTGGGGTGCTGAACGCTTGCGTCGTTGCCCTGGCGATGAGGCAAGCGTTCTGTGCCTAGCTGCAGATGGGCCTCTGGCCGTGCCTGGCTGTGGATGGGCCTCTGGGTCGCGGAGAGCCTATGGGCAGTGGGCGTGGAGCGGCCAGGCTCTGCAGAGAACTACTGGCACACGCATTCGTGCGCAGGGCTATTAGTAATATTTATAAAATGTTATATGTATAATAACAGTTCAATAATTAATAGCTAACATTATCATAATGAATTATCTGCAAGGTTAGGACTAGAACTCAGACTTTCCTATTACATTTTTTGTGGCTAGCAGATGAGAAAATCTGAATTAGAGGTATTTCAAAATGAAGGGAATAGAGTTTCAGGAAGAGAATCTATCCTATCTAATAATAGACAAACATGGTAATTAACCGTACCTCCGACACGCTTCCCATTGGCTAATCAGGGCGATATGCAAATTAACTGCCAACCAAGATGGCGGCCAGCAGCCAGGCAGCTGAAGCGAACAGGAGGCTTGCTTGCTCCAGTGATGGAGGAAGCCAAGGTTCCCCGCCTGCCGCTGCCAGCCTCTGAGCTGCACTCTAAGAAACAATGTTGCAATTATAGAAGCTAAACAAATCCCAGAAACCTGCTTTCAGCCAGCCGGGCCTCAGAGCTGGAGCTGCAACAGTGTTTCAATTATAGAAGCCAAACAAACTCAGATACCTGCTTTCAGCAGCCGAGGTCTCAGAGCTGGAGCTGAGCCTCAGAGCTAAAGCCGGCTCTCAGCTCCGGTGACAGCCATAGAAGGTAAATAAATCCCAGAAAAAAAAAAGAAAAGAAAAAAAAAGGAGAGGTTGGGAGCTTCAGTCACCCGCCAGCTTGAAAACGGCCCTCAGCCCCTCACCCAGGCTGGCCAGGCACCCCAGTGGGGACCCCCACCCTGAAGGGGGTGTGACCAGCTGCAAACAGCCATCATCCCTTCATCCAGGCTGGCCAGGCACCCCAGCAGGACCCCCACCCTGATCTGGGACACCCTTCAGGGCAAACCAGCCGGCCCCCACCCGTGCACCAGGCCTCTATCCTATATAGTAAAAGGGTAATATGCAAACTGACCCTAACAGCAGAAGGACTGGGAATGACTGGTCACTATGACACACACTGACCACCAGGGGGAAGACGCTCAATGCAGGAGCTGCCCTCTGGTGGTCAGGGTGCTCTCACATGGGAGGAGCTCTGCTCAGCCACAATCCAGGCTGATGGCTGCCAGTACATCAGTGGTGGTGGGAACCTCTCCTGCCTCCTCAGCAGCGCTAAGGATGTCCGACTGCAGTTTAGGCCTGCTCCCCGCTGGCAAGTGGACATCCCCCGAGGGCTACCGGGCTGCCAGAGGGATGTCTGATTGCCATCTTAGGCCCAATCCCCCGGGGAGCGGGCCTAAGCCAGCAGGTGGTCATCCCCTGAGGGGTCCCAGACTGCGAGAGGGCACAGGCCGGGCTGAGGCACCCCCCCTCCCCCCCTCGTGCACAAATTTTTGTGCACCGGGCCTCTAGTATATATATAACAGGCTAATATGCAAAGTGTCCCCTCGGGAGTTCGACCGGGAGACCGGGAGTTCGATTGCTCCCTGCTACGTGCGCTGACCACCAGGAGGCGGCGCGGAATTAAGGAAGCCCCCAACTGGCAGCTAGAAGGCCCCGATTGGCCCTGATTGCTGGCCAGGCCTAGGGACCCTACCCATGCACGAATTTCGTGCACTGGACCTCTAGTAGCTTTATAAAGACTTGCAGAGATAATAGGTCCTGTTTTTAGAAGGTTATTAGTAACTTTTTTCTAACACATTTTAATGGAATGGTAGGGATATATGCCTGGTTTCCTTGGTTTTGAAGAATTTATAGGAGGTGAAGATCCAGAGCTTATAAACTGATTCTCTGTTATTTTACTGGATTTGATTTGCAGGTGTATGTATAATCTTTATTATATGTTGGTGGATTTGGCTTGATAATATTTTGTTGAAGGTTTTGTGTGTATATTCATAAAGGATATTGCTGTATTATCCTTTTAAACTTTTGAAGTCTTTTTCTGCTTTTGGTATCAGGATAATGCTGACTCATTGAATAAGACTGAAAGAATTTGTGAAAGATTGGGTTAATTCTTTTTTAAATGTTTGGTAGAATTCACCAGTGAAACCATTTGATTTGGGCTTTTGTTTGTGGGAAGTTTTGTTTTTTAAAAAATATATTTTATTAATTTTTACGGAGAGGAAGGGAGAGGGATAGAGAGTTAGAAACATCCATGAGAGAGAAACATCGACCAGCTGCCTCCTGCACACCCCCTACTGGAGATGTGCCCGCAACCAAGGTACATGCCCTTGACGGGAATCAAACCCGGGACCCTTCAGTCCACAGGCCGACGCTCCATCCACTGAGCCAAACCGGTTAGGGCTGTTTGTGAGAAGTTTTGATTACTGATTCAAACTCTTAGGTTTTTATGGGTCTGTTTAGATTTTCATTTTCTTCTTTAGTTAGATTTGGTAGTTTTTATCTTTCTAGGAATTTATCCATTTGATATAGGTTACAAAAATATTGTTTATAGTTTTCCCTTATGACATTTTTTTATTTCCATAGGTTGTTAGATTATAATATTCCCCCCTTCCATTTCTGACTTTGAGATATATCCTTGTTTTAACTCATCCAGGCTGATACAGTGGAACGTCAGTTCTTGAACTTAATTTGTTCCAGAAGGCTGTTCAAGAAGTGGTTTGTTTGAAAAACCAAGTCATTTTTTCCCATTAGAAATAACGTAAATTAAATTAATGTGTTCCAGACCCCCAAATAATTAGCTATTTTAACCTTTCTTAATTGCCTGTGATCATTGTTTTGTGAGCACTTTTACACCGTTAGCCACATCTGCACTTTTTGTTCTTGTTAATCCTCACCTGAAGATATTTTCTCCATTGATTTTTCAGAGAAAGTGGAAGAGAGGGGTGCGGGGAGACAGAGGAAGTGAGAGGGAGAGAGAGAGAGAGATTGCAAAAGAGAGAGAAAAACATCGATGTGAGAGAGACACATCGATTGATTTGTTGGGACTGGGGACCAAACCTGCAAACCAGGTACGTGCTCTTGACTAGGAATCCAACCCGTAACCCTTTGGTGCGCTGGCTGATGCTCAAACCACACTTGCCAGGGCATATCAACATTCTTTTTTTTTTTCCTTATCAGCATTGTTGATGGCCTCTTTATGTTTTAAAATTGTGCTAATGATCGATTTCACCATGCCACACTCAGTAGCCAGATCAGACACGCAAACAGCTCTGTCATACTTTGCAATTATTTCTTTTTTAAGCTCTATCATTCTCACAACTTTCCTTTTCACTTTGCTGCTATCACTAACTTTCTTAGGACCCATGGTAACTTACTGTATGTATTTAATAATAATAATAAACATTAACAAAACCAAAACAACATGAAAATATTCAGAGCACAATTTCCTGGGAGGTTTAGTGGGAAACTGACTCATACTTTCATTTGCACATTCTCTCATTTGTCGCCTGAGAGACCTGTGAGTGATCATACAGGTATTAGCATGAAAGGGTTGTCAGTCAAGAACCTGACAACCAAGACATTTTCCGTGAACATGGGAAGATGTTCAAGGACCGAGGTTTGACTGTATAACAAAATACTACAGACTGTGTAGTTTATAAATAACAGAAATTCATTTCTCACAGTTCTGGAGGCTGGGAAATCTAAGATGAAGGTGCCACCATGGTTGCATTCTGGTGAGAGCCCTCTTTCCTGGGTCCTCATGTGATAGACAGGGATAGGGATCTCTTTTATAAGAGCAGTAATTCCATTCATGTGTGCTACACCTTCATTACCTAATCACCTTCCAAAGGCCCCACCTTCTAATACCACCAGCTTTTTGAGTTATGATTTCAACATAGGAATTTGATGGGTACACATTCAGACCATAACAATCCACCCCCTCTTTCCAGAGGACCAAGCAGTGGTTTCATTGATTTTTTTTTCTCCTGTTCCCAATTTTATTTCTGCTCTCATGCTTATTACTTCATTCTGCTTGCTTTGGGTTTAATATGCTCCTTTTATTTATTTATTTTTCTAGTTTCTTAAAGTGGATGGTCAAGATATAGCGTTGAGATTTTTAAAAAATGAGTTTACAGCTATAAAGTCTCAGTGAACACTGCTTCAACTGTTTCTCATATTTTAGTATATTGTATTTGTGTTTTCATGCATTTTCTAGTTTCCTATATGATTTCTTCTTTGATCCATTATGTTATATAGGGTTGTGTTGTCGAATTTCCACATATTTGTGTATTTTGTTATTGATTTGTAAGATGGTCAGAGAACATACTTTGAATGATTTCACTCCCCTTAAATTTTTTTAAAAATATATTTTATTGATTTTTTACAGAGAGGAAGGGAGAGAGATAGAGAGTTAGAAACATCGATGAGAGAGAAACATCGATCAGGTGCCTCCTGCACACCCCCTACTGGGGATGTGCCCGCAACCCAGGTACATGCCCTTGACCGGAATCGAACCTGGGACCCCCCCATTCCGCAGGCTGACGCTCTATCCACTGAGCCAAACCGGTTTCGGCACAGTCCCCTTAAATTTATTGAGATTTGTTTTGTAGTTGAATATTGTCTATCCTGGAGAATATTCCATAGGTACTTGAGAAAATATGTAGCCTGCTGTTGTTGGATGGAGTATTCTATAGATGTCTGTTAGGTCTAGGTGGAATATAGTATTTCCAAGTCCTTTTTTCCTTGTTGATCTTCTGTCTAGTTTTTCTATTTTTTATTGAGGGGATGGGGAGTGTTGAAATATCTCAGTACTATTATTGAATTGCTTATTTATTCCTGCAGTTCTTTTAGTTTTTGATTCATGTGTTTTGGGGCTCTATTTTCAGATGTATTTATGTTTAGGATTGTTATAATTTCTTGATGGATTGGTCCTTTCGACATTATAAAATGACCTTTGCATCTAGTAAAAAATTTGGTCTTAAAATCTATTTTATATGATGTAAGTATAGACACTTCAACTTTCTTTGGGGTACAGATTGCATGCTATTGTGTCCATCATTTTACTTTCAACCTATGTTTGTCTTTGAATCTATAATGTATGTCTCTTGTAGAAAGCATGTATCCTATCTAATAAAAGAGAAACATGGTAATTAACGTACAACCGCTACCCTTCCCATTGGCTAATCAGGGCGATATGCAAATTAACTGCCAGCCAAGATGGCGGTCGGCAGCCAGGCAGCTTGAAGCGAACATGACGCTTGCTTGCTTCAGTGAAGGAGGACTCCAACGTTCGCCGCCTGCCTTGCCGGCCTCTGAGCTGGCAGTTTGAAACATTGTAACAAATATAGAAGCTAAACAAAACCCCAGAAACCAGCTTTCAGCCGGCCGGGATCTCAGAGCTGGAGATGATACAGTGTTTCGATTATAGAACCGAAACAAACCAGATACCTGCTTTCAGCAGCAGAGGCCTTGGCCCAGAATAAAAAAAAAAAAGAAAAAAAGGAGCGGTTGGGAGCTTCAGTCATCCACCAGCCTGAAAACAGCCCTCAGCCCCTCACCCAGACTGGCCAGGCACCCCAGTGGGGACCCCCACCCTGAAGGGTGTGTGACCAGCTGCAAACAGCCATCATCCCCTCATCCAGGCTGGCCAGGCACCCCAGTGGGGACCCCAACCCTGATCCAGGACACCCTTCAGGACAAACCAGCCAGCCCCTACCCATGCACCAGGCCTCTATCCTATATAGTAAAAGGGTAATATGCCTCCCAGCACCGGGATCAGCGGAGCGAAGAGGCTTCCCGGCACCGGGATCAGCGTGACAGGGGGCAGCGCCCAAACCCCCTGATCACCCTGCGGCTCTGTGTGTGACAGGGGGTGGGGGCCACAATCTCCCTATCCGCCCTGCTCTGGTCGTGACAGGGGAAGGCGCCCCAACCCCCTGATCCGCCCTGCTCTGTGCCTGATAGGGGGAGCTCCCCAATCCCCTGATCGCCCTGCATCGCCCCTGCAGCTCTTGTGTGTGACAGGGGTGCGGGCGCCCCCAACCCCCCCGCCTCCCCCACGGTATCCTAGCTCTGTGTGTGATGGGGGTAGTAGCCATAAACCTTCCCCCATCGGCCCCGTGCCCCTGAGATGTGAGAGTGAGCGGCCGCCCCCCAACCCCCC
>NW_005871089.1:2750654-2773534 GCF_000147115.1 Myotis lucifugus | reverse complement strand
AATTGATTTCAGAGAGGAAGGGAGAGGGAGAGAAAGATAGAAACATCAATGATAAGAGAGAATCATTGATTGGCTGCCTCCTGCATCCCCCCCACTGGGGTAGAGCTCGCAACCTGGGCGTGTGCCATGATTGGGAGTCAGACTATGACCTCTTGGTTCATAGGTTGACACTCAAACGTGGAGCCACACCACTGGGGCTAATTATATATATATATATATACTAGAGGGCCCGGTGCACAAAAATTTGTGCCACTGCCTGAGCGTGGGGTTTGGGTGGGGGGGTGGGGGGTGTTTTCCCTCAGCCGGACCTGGGCACTCTTTCAAGTTTGGGGACCCCTCAGGAGAAAACCTCCCTGCTGGTTTTTAGGTCCGGGCTCCCCCGGGTGGCGGAAAGGGAGGGGCAGATGGCAGGCCCGGATCCCACGCTGGGTCACAGATGGCAGGCCCTCTGCTGCGCCGCCCCGCTGCCCGCTGCCCGCCGCACAAGGCAGGCCTGGCGGGTGGTGGGGCAGGGCAGGCAGATGGGGCAGGCGGATTGCACATGGACTGCCAGCCCGGAGGGCAGCGTGGCGGGGCAGGGCGTGGCGGATCGCAATTTGCCGCGCCCCACCCCGCCGGCCCCGGCGCCGCGCACATGGATGGCAGGCTCGGCAGGCAGCAAGGCGGGGTGGGGTGCGGAGCAGGCGGATCGTGATCTGCCGCGCCCCGTGATCTGCCGCGCCCGCCTGCTGGCCGCCGTGCGCGGACACAGACGGCAGGCAGGCAGCTTCTGGGGTCGCACACGGGCACCTGGATGGCGGCTCACGCTGGCGGCTCAAGCTCTCCCGCCCTGCCTGCAGTATGCAAATTAGCTGCCATCTTTGTTGGTGGTTATTTTGCATATCACGCTGATTAGCCAATGGGTGGCGTAGCGAAGGTACGGTCAGTTACCATGTTTGTCTATTATTAGATAGGATTTTAAAACATCCATATGTCAGTTATCCACCTGGGGATTGGAGTGTTTAATCCACTTATATTTGATGTGATTACTGTAGGATTTACGAATCCTGCTATTTATTTTGTATATGTATTATTCTCCTATTTCTGTCTTCTTTTGTATGAAATAGATGTTTTCTAGTGCACCATTTAAATTCCATTGGTGTTTTTTTAAATTATACAGTTGACCCTTGAACTACCACAACATGGGTTAAACTGCATGGATGTACTTCCAGGAGATTTTTTTCAATTGCCCTGACCAGTTTGGCTCAGTGACTAGAGCGTTGGCCTGTGGACTGAAGAGTCCCAAGTTCGATTCCGGTCAAGGGCATGTACCTTGGTTGCGGGCACATCCCCAGTAGTGGGTGTGCAGGAGGCAGCTGATGGATGTTTCTCTCTCATGGATGTTTCTAACTCTCTATCCCACTCCCTTCCTCTCTGTAAAAAATCAATAAAATATATATTTAAAAAAAATAAAAAATAAATACATTTAGTACTGTAAAATGTATTTACTCTTCCTATGATTTTCTTAATAACATATAGTTTTCTCTAGCTTACTTTATTATAAGAATATAATGTACAATACATATAGCATACAAAATATGTCTTAATGGACTTTATGTTATTAGTAAGGCTTCAGATCAGTAGTAGGATATCAGTAGTTAGGTTATGGGGAGTTAAAAGTAATAGTGGATTTTCAACTGCAGTGGGTTAGCACCGCTATTTCCTGTGTTATTCAAAGGTCAGCCGTATATTTCTTAAGTTCTTTTTTTTTCTTTTTACAAGTTTTACATTTGATGTTAACCATGTTGTTTCTCTTTTCTGTATTTTTTAAAAAAGAAACACTTTTTTAAAAAAATAAATATATTTTTATTGATTTCAGAGAAGAAGGGAGAGGGAGAGAGAGAGACAAACGTTATTAACCCAAACTAGACAAACGTCAATGATGAGAGAGAATCATTGATTGACTGTTTCCTGCATGCCCCCTACTGGGGATTGAACCCACCACTGTCCATTTGCCCTGACCAGGAATCAAACCGTGACCTCCTGATTCACAGGTTGATGCTCAGCCACTGAGGCACTCCAGCCTGGCTTAATGATTGCTCTGGCAATTGCAGTTAACATCTTAACAGTCTGGTTTGGGTTAATTTTGGCAGTTAACAAATGATTTTTCTGCTATGTAGATCTGTTCCATTCCCCCTTTGTGCTTATTGTCATGAAAATTATATTTTTACTAGTGGCCCAGTGCACGAAATTAGTGCACATTGAAAGGGAATTACTTAGAGGAAATATTTTAATATTGCTGTTTGCCCTTTCTCTATAATAGAAGTGTCAGAGATGAAAGAAAATTAGTAAGATGCATATGAAAATAATATATAAATTTATTGATAAATGAACAATAAAAATATGATATAACAACAACAAAGACATGATATAAAAACAACAAAAACATGATATGAAAACAACAAAAACATGATATAAAAACAACATTGATACAAACAATGACTGCTAAATTGATTAAATTTATTCTAATATCTCCCTGTATACCACATTAAGAGTGAAAACATTTTCAGAGTGCTTGACTAATTTCTCTTGTGATGAAGTATTTACAACTTTAACGTCACATGCTCTTTGAACTCGAGAGAAAGCAACATATAACTGACCATGTCCGAAAATGTTGCTCGTACGATTGATCACATGTATTTGTATTCGTTAATAAAGGATATTCCGGAAGTTTGAAATGTGAACATTTCATTCTATGCAATGTGAATACCTCTTGAATTTCATTAAGGGCATGCATTTCACAGTTCACACAGGCACCTTCTCTTCGGTATAATTTCCAACAAAAATCTTCAATAAAATGAGATTTATTCTCATCCTATAATTTATCTGCATCAGAAGGACATCCAAACACACATATATATGCAAAAAGTTGCCGTAGTTGTTTGGGCATATTAAGGATGATCACATCATCAATTGTATCTTTCCAGATAGTGTTGTTGATTAATAATCCTCAATAATTAGCAGCTTCATGAAATGTATCATAAATTACACCTCCTACAGTTTGCAGATCATCAAAACTTACTGCACGTTTTACATGCAGAAGCAAAAGTCTAAGGTAATATTGTTCTGGTTCTCTAAAACTCACAGTGAACAGTCTAATACTTTATTCCCACCCTTTTGGCGTTTTATCCACAAAGAATTATTAAACACATAATCTGTGGAATCTCCCAATAATAATAATTACGTGTATCAGAATCTTCTCTATTCAATAAGAACCAAGCCATCAAAGTCGAGTTATGCCTTTTAGCCCTAACTATAACTTCAGCAAAATCATCAGTATGAAAATACAGATTCTGTTCATTTGGCAAATGAATAGCTAATCTTGTGATTGCATGCATTCACATTGCAATAAGTCTCCAAACAGCCTCAGGAGCGCTCACATACTTGGAGTCAATGAAGTCCTGTACTTCGTCATGATTGATAATATTTTTTTCAGAAATTTGAATATTTGCACAATCGTGCCCTTTATAGATGTATTTAAATAAATATTTGACACTTCTAATCGATGCGCAGACTTCAACGTTTATATGACAGTTACACTTAAGGCACAAATACAGGTTATAAGGGACAATCCAAGTGTTATCAACAACTTTATTTCCAATAGATATGGTGCTACCAGATCTTTGTTTGTATTTGGGATATCCATCAATATTTCCAATAGTCACATTTTGAAATTATTTCGGATATCCCTTTGAACATTTTCCATTTTCCATACATGGACTATTTGGATTTTGTATTCCACATGGTCTGTGTTCCATATTTGATTTTATAATTTGAAAAAGTCGAGGACATTGGCTTTCATCCAGAATTTCTGCCTTAACTATATGGTCAATGTTATCTTCTGTTCGTAATTTGGATTCACTATCTAATATCTAATATCAATAATATGTGAGCTTGAGGCAGTCCACATTTCTGAAATTCAGTGACATGAATTTTAGCTATTACTTTGCCAAATAAATGGAATTTACATATATCATTTAAAAGAGCATTCAGCTTAATATTAAAAACTCTGGCTACCAAGTCAGGTCTATTTTCAACTTTTTGCCAGCATTGTAAATTGTTTGTAGTATCTGCCCATTTGGGGTTGCATGTCATGGTTATGAATAAATCGGGCTTGCCATACTTTGTTACAATTGTCATAACATCCTGATATTGCCGCTGCATATTTCTGGAACTACCCTCAAAAGATGATGTAAGTATTATTTTACCAATCGGCACATTGTCATTTTCAGATTTAGATGTGATATAATCCATCAAACCACTATATTTTCAACTCTCAACTTAGATTGGTTTGCTGTAATGAAATTTATCCGATTGGCTTCCATTTTTTAATATGAATCCTCAATATACTGTTGAGTTAATTTTCCTGCATTTAAAATAGGATTGAACATGTTCTGGACGGAGAGATGAAATCCATAATACTGCATTTGTGTGACTTGTGTTCTTACATTTCATCTAGTATCATTGTCAATTACACTGTCATCTCTGAGTCTTAATTTCACCATGTGGAAAAAGAATAGGATATGTCATTGCATCTAATGTAGGAAACAGGATACTGATTTGTTTCATTTTAGTGGCATTCAGATTATTGGTGTCTGGTTTACAATGAATGAGCAAGTCCTTTTCAAAAGGAGGCTCTACATCTTCGTTTCTGAATATGATGGCAACCTCGGTTACACAGGGAGAATTATATCTACCCCGATCATTATTACGATCATATTTAATTACCATTGTTACTTCTATGGGAGCAATACCTTTCGCTGCTGCTTCAGATTGGGCTTCCTTTTCTACCTCATATAGCATCTTGTATGATTTTGTTAATTTGTTTATTTCATGCATGAGGTTGTTGATATTGATCATGAGTTTTTCCAAGCAACCTTGGTTTTCTGGCATTGCTAATCTTTTACTCGTCGCTTAGGCCGTATCTAAAATACAGAGTTGATCAAACTTCCGAGAAACACCATCCGAAGGATGTAAAGTTCCAGTACGGTGATAAAGTTGTCCATGTATTCTAAAACAGTATGGCCCATATCCTGATGGTGATGCAATATTTGCACCCATTGAAGCACAAGAACTATTTATCGAACGAATATTTTCCATGAAATTTTTACTGTCAGAATCTTCATTTATCATTAATTTCTTAAAATATTCTGAGTATCCTGGAAAATGTATATTATTTGGACAAACTTTACCTTTGCTACAACATTGAGTAAATTTTCCATCAGATGGTTTTTCATCAGAGAAATTTAGTGATAGGCAAAATGGACATGTAATAGTCATTCTGCCACAACTATGTTCGATAATTGCATCCTCATTTACTTCATTTTCACTGTGAAGGCAGTTCCTACCAGTATTGGTAGTACTTGTCAATACTGTTCTTCAGACATATTCTGTCTACGACGCTGGCTTCTTTCAGCTTCGGAGGTATATTGTGCCAATAGTTGGTGTTCAGACTTATTCTGTCACTGCCACTGCTTTCTTTTGGCTGCAGGGGTATGTTGGGCCAATAGTTGGTCTTCAGATACATTGTGTTGACAACACCGGCTTCTCTCGGCTTCAGAGATATGTTGTGCCAATAGTTGATCTTCAGAAATATTCTGTTGATGATGCTGTTTTTTTTGTTTTGTTTTTTTTTGGCTGCAGAGGTACGTTGTGCCAATAGCTGGTCTTAAGATGCATTGTGTCGATGCCGCTAGCTTCTTTTGGCTTCAGAGGTACATTGTGACAATAGTTGGTCTTCAGACATATTCTGTTGTCGACGCAGGCCAGGGGAGGGACAGGCGGAATCGGGCTCCCTCCTCCCTCCTGCCAGGGTCAGAAGTGGGGGGGCGATTGGGGGCGGTGCTGGCAGGGGAAGGGGCCTATTGGGGCTTTTCTTCCCCTGGCTGCCAGCAGCTGGCCTCACCCCCGAGGCTGACACTGCTTGCCATCTGTGTGGCACTGCCCCCACTCCACCACTGGTCGCCTCCCTCTGCGGACAAAAGGCATGGGGTGCCATCGCTCGGCTGGCCTGGGCCTCCCTCTGTGAGGAGTTAGCTGGCCGGCTCCACCCACCCGCCACAGTGTTGCTAGCCGATGACCTGGGCCTCCCTCTGTGGGGCGATGGATCACAGGGCCCCCAGATCGATGCCCTGCAGAGGGAGGCCCTTCCCACCCGGCCTGGGCTCTGCCGCAGATTGCCGCCCACAGGGAGGCCCTTCCCACCCTGCCGGGGCTCTGCGATCAACCGCAGAGCAGAGGGAGGTCTTTCCCACCTGTCTGGGGCTCTGCAGTTCATCGCTGCCCACGGGGTGGCCCTGCCCATTCAGCCTGGGCTCCGCCATTGATCACCGCCCACAGGGAGGCTCTGCCCACCCTGCTGAGGCTCTGTGACGGAGGCCCTCCTCACCCGGCCTGGACTCCGCCATTGAACGCTGCCCATAGGGAGGCCCTGCCCGCCATGCCCACCCTGCCAGGGCTCTATGATCAATGCTGTGCAGAGTGAGGCCCTGCCCACCTGGCCAGGGCTCGGTGATAGGCCCTTGCAGCCCCGACTTTATCCTGAAGGTTGTCCAGAAGGACATCTGGAAGGTCGTTCAGCTGTCCGGTCTAATTAGCATATTATACTTTTATTATTATAGATTATAGATTATTATAGATAACTAGAGGCCCGGTGCATGAAATTTGTGTATGGGGGGGCAGGCTGTGTCCCTCAGCCTGGCCTGCACCCTCTCCAATCTGGGACATTCCTCTCACAATCTGGAACTGCTGGCTCCTAACCGCTCGCCTGCCTGCCTGCCTGATTGCCCCTAACCGCTTCTGCCTGCCAGCCTTATTGCTCCCTAACTGCTCCCCTGCCAGCCTGATTGATGCCTAACTGCTCCCCTGCTGGCCTGATAGTCCCCAAATACCCTCCCCTGCCAGCCTGATGGCCCCCAACTGCCCTCCCCTGCTGACCTGATGGCCCCCAAGTGCCCTCTTCTGCCGGCCCGATGGCCCCCAACTGCCTTCCCCTGCCAGCCCGATCGCCCACAACTGCCCTCCCCTGCCAGCCCGATCGCCCCCAACTGCCCTTCCCTGCTGGCCTGTTTGCCCCACAACTGCCCTCCTCTGCTGGCCATCTTGTGGTGGCCATCTTGTGATGACGTGAGGGTGTTGCACAATGGTTGCACCTAGGCTTTTATTACTATAGATAGACCCAGCAATAAAAATTTATAATTATTGTTCTTTGTAGAAGTCCTTAACTTTAATGAGGAAAAACATTGTTACAAACAAAAATATACATTTATGCTGTCTTTTATATTTACCTATGTCTTACCTTTATTAGTTACATTTTTAAATGCTTAACTGAATCTTGTTTAGTTACCTTTCATTTCAGCCATAAAAAACTCCCATTAACCATTTCTTGTAGGGCCCATCTGCTAGCTATGAAGCTTCTTTGGTTTTGTTCATCTGGGAATGTCTTAATTTCTCTTTTATTTTTTAAAAATTTTATTTGTATTAAATTTATTAGTGACATTGGTAACTAAATTATATAGGTTTAAATTGTACAACTCTTTCATACATCATCTGCATATTGCATTGTGTGTCCACTACCCAAAGTCAAGTCTCCTTCTGTCATCATATATGACCCCCTCTATCCTTCACTGTCGTCTATCCCCCTTTCTCTCCAATAACCACCATATTGCTTTTTGTGTCTATGAGTTTTTGTTTGATCGTTTGTCTTGTTTGTTCATTTGTTGCTTTTAGTTTTATATTCCATATATGAGTGAAATCATATGGTTCTTGACTTTTTCTGTCTGGCTTTTTTTGCTTACCATGATATTCTCAAGATCCATCCACATTGTCATAAATGGCTGTATTTCTTTTCTTTTTCTTCTTCTTTTTTTTTTTTTTACTTTAGTATAGAGTAGCGATTTTCTTTTTTTTAAAAATTAAATCTTTATTGTTCAGATTATTACAGTTGTTCCTCCCCCCCCCCATAGCTCCCCTCCACCCGGTTCCCACCCCACCCTCTGCCCTAACCCCTTCAACCCCACTGTCCTCATCCATAGGTGTACGATTTTTGTCCTGTCTCTTCCCGCACCCCCCATACCCCTCCCCACCCGAGAATAGTCAGTTCACTCCCTTTCTATGCCCCTGATTCTATTATATTCACCAGTTTATTCTGTTCATCAGATTATTTATTCACTTGATTCTTAGATTCACTTGTTGATAGATGTGTATTTGTTATTCATAATTTGTATCTTTACCTTTTTCTTCTTCTTCCTCTTCTTAAAGGATATCTTTCAGCATTTCATATAATACTGGTTTGGTGGTGATGAACTCCTTTAGCTTTTTCTTATCTGTGAAGCTCTTTATCTGACCTTCAATTCTGAATGATAGCTTTGCTGGGTAAAGTATTCTTGCTTGTAGGTCCTTGTTATTCATCACTTTTAATATTTCTTGCCACTCCCTTCTGGCCTGCATAGTTTCTGTTGAGAAATCAGCTGACAGTCGTTTGGGCACTCCCTTGTAGGTAACTGACTGTTTTTCTCTTGCTGCTTTTAAGATGGTTCTCTCTTTGTGTTTTGCTCTTGGCATTTTAATTATGATGTGTCTTGGTGTGGTCCTCTTTGGATTCCTTTTGTTTGGGGTTCTCTGCGCTTCCTGGACTTGTAAGTCTATTTCTTTCACCAGGTAGGGGAAGTTTTCTGTCATTATTTCTTCAAATAAGTTTACAATATCTTGCTCTCTCTCTTCTTCTGGCACCCCTATAATTCGGATGTTGGTTCGCTTGAAGCTGTCCCAGAGGCTCCTTACACTATCTTCATATTTTTGGATTCTTTTTTCTTTTTGCTTTTCCGGTTGGGTGATTTTTGCTTCTTCGTATTTCAAATCTTTGACTTGATTCTTGCGATCCTCTACTCTGCTGTTGGAACTCTGCATAATATCCTTTATTTCAGTCAGTGTATGCTTAATTTCTAGTTGGTCCTTTTTCATAACCTCGGGGGTCTCACTAGATTTCTTGAGGGTCTCACTAAATTTATCAGCGGTTTCTAGAAAATTCTTGAAAAACCTTAGAAGTGTGGTTTTGAACTCTATATCCAGTAGTTTGCTTTCCTCCATTTCTTTCATTTGTGACCTGTTTCTTTGTCTCCGCATTTTGGCTGCTTCCCTGTGTTGATAGAGTGGCTTTCTGTGCTAGGTGTCCTATAGGGCCCAGTGGCTCAGCCTCCCCAGTTACCTGAGGTGGACACTTTTGGTGCACCCCTTTGTGGGCTGTGTGCACAGTCTTGTTGTAGTTAAGCCTTGATTGTTGTAGGTATCACTGGGAGGAATTGACCTCCAGGCCAATTGGCTGTGAGAATCAGCTGTGTCTGCAGTGGGAGAACTTCTGAGCTTGAGACACCCTTCTGGGGCTAGACTTGCTTCATTGAGGCTTGGGTGCTCACTGAGTCTGCCCCCTGAGTGTGTCCCTTATGGATCTGAGGAGTTGTAATCTGGATGGTCCCACTCTGACCACTGGGTACACTGGCTCTTGGATCTCTAAGGAGGTGCTAATTTAGTCTCTGCATGAGGCTACCCAGCAGGAGCTACGGAGAGATCTGCAGATTCCTCTTCTTTGTTTGGGGTTTGGTGGTTCCCAGATGAGGCCCAGCTTTGAAGCAATGCAAGCTGCTGTGGGGCCTTGAGCATTCTTTTGGAAGTTCTGGGTCTCTCTGACCCAGCTGCAGTTTGTTAAGTAATTTTCAGATTGCAAAGGGCCAGGCCTTTCATATGCAAAAGCCTCTGCGCACAGCTTGGGTGGGGCGGGGTCTCAGGGAATCAACAGGGTAGAGCAAACAGCTATGGCTGCTCCTCAGTCTTACCCTAAGAGGCCCCGCATCTCAGTGTCCCGGTAATCGCCGCAAGCACCTCTGAGAGAAAGCCGCTCTCAAGTTCCGACAGATTCCAGACAGTCCGGTTTCTCCCCATATGAGTCTGGGTCCCCAGAGACTTGCCCGGAACTGGAGTTCAGAGCAGTCGGGAACTTGAGACTCCCTCCCGACTGAAAAAGACAACTGTGTCCTCAGTTGCCAGCCCTTTCCAAGTGCGCCTCATACCTCTGCACTTTACTTCCGCACCTCCTCTGAGTCTCAGTGTGCTTTTCTCTTTCTTTCTAGTTGTAGAATTTCCACTCCGCCAGCCTTCCTGTGGTTTTGGATGATGTTTGTTTTGTCTTTTAGTTGTATTTTTGAAGTGGTTGTGAGAGGCAGCAATTTTCGTTGTTTACCTATGCCGCCATCTTGGTTTCTCTGGAGTAGCGATTTTCAATCTTGACTCTGTATTTCTTTTCTTATGGCTGAGTAGTATTCCATAGTATATATGTACCACATCTTCTTCTTTTTTTAATATGTTTTTATTGATTTCAGAGAGGAAGGGAGAGAGAGAGAGAGATAGAAATATCAATGATGAGAGAGAATCAATGATTGGCTGACTCCTGCATGCCCCACACTGGGGATCGAACCCAGAACCCATGCATGTGCCCTTGACCAGAATCGGACCTGGGACCTTTCAGTCTGCTGGCCGACACTCTATCCACGGAACCAAACCAGCTAGGGCTGTACCACAACTTCTTTATCCAATGATCTATTGAGGGATACTTCAGTTGTTTGTTTTTCTGGATATATAATTCTTGATCCGCAGGTTTTTCCTTTCAGTGCTTTGAATTTATCCTTCTGTCATGGCTTTCAATGAGAAATCAGTTGAAAATCTTATATTAAGAATCTTCTAGGCAGTTCTCTGATGGTTCAGTGAAAAATTTTATCTTTTATAGCAGATCTACCTAATACATAGAAAAAAACAGAGAAGCAGCCAAATAGGGAGTCAGAGAAATGTCTGAAATGACAGAACAGGAGAAAACTCCAGAAAAAAGAAGTAAATGAAATCGAGGCAAGCAATCTACCAAATGCAGAGTTCAAATCCTGGTTATAAGGATTCTAAACAAAGAGATAGTAAGCATAAAAAATGAGATAGAAACCATGAAAATGAATCAGTCAGAAATGAAAAATACAATAACTGAAATAAGGAGTGCACTAGAAGAAATCAATAGCAGATTAGATGAAGCAGATGATCAACTCACTGATTTGGAAGACTAGGTCAAGGTAGCAGAAAACACCCAATTGGAACAGCAAAAAGAAAGGGATAAAAAAATGAGGATAGTTTAAGGTACTTCTGGGATGTCTGGAAGAATATCACGTGTAATAAAATTCACATCATAGTGGTTCCAGAAGGATAAGAGAGAGGGAGCAATGGATTGAGAACTTATTTGAAGAAATAATTATGGATAACTTTTCTAACTTGATGAAGGATATAAACACACAAGTCCATGCCCTGGCCAGTATGGCTCAGTAGGTTGGATCATTGTCCTTTGCACTGGAAGATCATGAGTTTGATTCCTGGTCACTGCACATGCCTGGGTTGTGGGTTCAATCCCCGGTTGGGGCATGTGCAGGAGGCAGCTGATCAATGTATCTCTCTCTCTCGTAAATATTTCTCCCTTTAGAATCAATAAAAATGAATAAGTAAATAAAAACAAAAACACAAGTCCAAGAAGCATAGAGAATCCCAAACAAGATGAACCCAAAAAGACGCACACTGAGACACATCATAATTAACCCATTGTATGCCATAAGTGTTTGTAGACGCATGTGGCAGACCTTGCCCACATGCCACGTGCATCTATAAAAAAAAAATGTTATCCCTAAGTGGCAGCCCTGACCAACTTTAAAATTATTTTTTGTGGGAATTTTCAGCTGAAAATTTTCAAGAACACCTGAATTGTAATATATTTTTTTTATAATATTCATTGCAATTTTTTTTTAAATTAAATTCAGAATATCGTGACAGGTGGGGATGGTTTTCGTTTTGGATGCGTGGCAGATAACTGGCTAAAATATCAAAGATTAAAGACAAATAGAGACTCTTAAAAGAAACTAGAGAAAAGCAGTTAGTTGCCTAATAGATAGCTCTCATAGATTGTCAGCTGATTTCTCAACAGAACTTTGCAGTACTGAAGGGATTTGCCTGAAATATTCAAAATAATGAAAACAAGGACTTACAACCAAGACTACTTTACCCAGCAAAGTTATTTAAAATTGAAGGAGAAAGAAAAGAAAAAGTTAAGGCATTTACCACAATTAAGCCAGCATTAAAAGAAACAATAAAGGGACTTCTTTAAGAAAAAGGGGAAAAAAGAACACAAACATAAATAACAAATTGGCAGTACTACATATGTTTTAATAATGACTTTAAAAATAAATGGATTAAATTATCTAATCAAAAGACATAGAGTAGGCCCTGACCAGGTAGATCAGTTGGTTAGATTTTCCTCTCTGAAATCAACCCAGTATGCCATAGTTGTGTTTGATCTCTAGTCAAGGCACATATAAGAATCAACTAATGAATGCATACATAAGTGGAACAACAAATTGATGTCTCTCTCTCTCTCTCTCTCTCTCTCTCTCTCTCTCTTTCTCTTTCTCTTTCTCCCTCCTCTTCCCTCCCTTCCTAGTTCTCTCCCTCCCTCTTCCCCATTCCTTTCCTATGTTTCCAAAATCAATAATAAAAAAAAGATATAGAGTAGCCAAGATAAGAAAACAAGACCCATACCTATGCCATCTACAAGAGACCTATTCCAGATTGCAAGACACACACACAGAGACTGGCAAAAAGGGATGGACAAGGATATTTCATGAAAATGGAAATAAAAAGAAGTTGGGGTACCAATACTTATATCAGATAAAGTAGACCTTAAACAAAGGCTATAGCCCAGCCGGCATGGCTCAGTGGTTGAGCATCGACTAATGAACCAGGAGGTCATGGTTCAATTCCCAGTCAGGGCACATGCCCGGATTGTGGGCCTGACTCCCAGTGTGGGGCATGCAGGAGGCAGCTGATCAATGATTCTCTCTCATCATTGATGTTTCTCTCTCTCTCTCCCTCTCCTTTCCTCTCTGAAATCTATAAAACATTTTTTTAAAAAAATCAAAGGCTATAATAGGATACAAGAAGGACATTTCATACTGTTAAAGGGATTCATTCAACAAGAGGATATAACCCTTGTAAACATTTATGCACCTAAATCAGTGATGGCGAACCTTTTGAGCTCGGTGTGTCAGCATTTTGAAAAACCCTAACTTAACTCTGGTGCCGTGTCACATATAGAAATTTTTTGATATTTGCAACCATAGTAAAACAAAGATTTATATTTTTGATATTTATTTTATACTAGAGGCCCAGTGCACAAAAATTTGTGCACTCGGGGAGGGGGGTAGGGGGGTCCCCCAGCCCGGCCTGTGCCCTCTCGCAGTCTGGGACCCCTCGGGAGATAACGACCTGCTGGCTTAGGCCTGCTCCTGGGTGGCAGAGGGCAGGCCCAATCCCTAAGTGCAGCCCCTGGTCGGGCTCAGAGCAGGGCCGATTGGGGAGTTGGGGCGCCACCCCGTCATGCACAGAGCAGGGCGGATCGGGAGGTTGTGATGCCCCCCTTAGTCACGCTCAGGGTAGGGCCGATTGGGGGGTTGGGGCACCGCCCTCTGTCACACTCAAGGCAGGGTCGATGGGGAGGTTACGGTGCCACCCCCTGTCACGCACAGAGCAGGGCCGATCAGGGGGTTGGGGCGCTGCCCCCTGTCACACACAGAGCAGGGCCGATCAGGGGGGTTGGGGCTCCGTACCCTGTCACACACAGAGCAGGGCCAATCAGGGGGTTGAGGAGCTCCCCCCGTCACTCACAGAGTAGGGCCGATAGGGGAGTTGGGGCACCGCCCCCTGTCACACACAGAGCAGGGCGGATCAGGGGGTTGGGGCACTGCACCCTGGCACACTCAGGGCAGGGCCAATGGGGAGGTTATGGCTCTACCCTGTCACACACAGAGCAAGGCCCGTGGAGGGGGGAATGGGGTGCCACCCTCTATCACCCACAGAGCAGGGCCGATCAGGGGGTTGGGGCGCCACCACTGTCACACTCGGGGCAGGGCCGATGGAGAGGTTATGGCTCTACCCTGTCACACACAGAGCAGGGTCTGTGGGGGGGGGGGAGTTGGGGCGCCGCACCCTGTCACACACAGAGCAGGGCCGATCAGGGGGTTAGTGCGCTGCACCCTGTCAAACACAGAGCCGCAGGGCGATCAGGGGATTGGGGAGCTCCCCCCTATCAGGCACAGAGCAGGGCTGATTAGGGGGTTGGGGTGCCTTCCCTTGTTATGAACAGAGCAGGGCGGATAGGGAGGTTGTGGCCCCGCCCCCTGTCACACACAGAGCCACAGGGCGATCAGGGGGTTTGGGTGCTGCCCCCTGTCACGCTGATCCCGGTGCCGGGAGGCCTCGCTGCTCCGCTGATCCCGGTGCTGGGAGGCATATTACCCTTTTACTATATAGGATAGAGGCCTGGTGCACGGGTGGGGGCTGGCTGGTTTGCCCTGAAGGGTGTCCTGGATCAGGGTGGGGGTCCCCACTGGGGTGCCTGGCCAGGCTGGCTGAGGGGCTGAGGGCTGTTTTCCTGAAGCGAGTGACTGAAGCTCCCAACCGCTCCTTGTTTTCTTTTTTTTTTTTTTTTATTCTGGGCCAGCTTTAGCTCTGAGGCCTCGCTGCTGAAAACATCGATACAGTGTTGCAGTCTGGCTGGATGAATCCCGGCTGAATAAAAGCCAGTTTCTGGTGTTTTGTTTAGGTTCTTATTTGCAACATAGTACATAGTTTCTTAGAGTTGTAGCTCAGAGGCCGGCAAGTGAGGCGTCGAACCTTGGAGTCCTCCTTCACTGCAGCAAGCAAGCCTCATGTTTGCTTCCAGCTGCCTGGCTGCCGGCCGCCATCTTGGCTGACAGTTAATTTGCATATACTCACTGATTAGCCAATGAAAAGGGTAGCGGTCGTACGCCAATTACCATGTTTCTCTTTTATTAGTGTAGATATTTAAATGCCATTTAACAAAGAAAAATCAACCAAAAAAATGAGTTTGCGTGTCACCTCTGACACGCGTGTCATAGGTTCGCCATCACTGACCTAAATATATAAAGCAAATGGAGACAGACATAAAAGGAGAAATTCACTGTAATACAGTCACAGTATGGGGCTTTAACACCCCATTGACATCATTGGCTAGATCTTTCATACAAAGTCAACAAGGACATCATAGCCTTAAATGACACATTAGACCAGAAGGATTTAATTGATATTTTAAGAGCATTTTACCCCAAGTCAGCAGAATATACATTTTTTTTCAGTTACACAAGTAACATTTTTCACGATATACCATGTTAGAACATAAAACTAGTCTCAATAAATTTAAGAAGATTTGAATCATATCAAGTATTTTCTCTGACCACAATAATATAAAGTTAGAAATCAAATACATGGGGAAAAAAACCTGAAAAATACACAAACACATGGAGGTTAAATAAAATCCTACTAAATAATGAATGGGTTAACAATGAGATCAAGGGAGAAATCAAAAGATACCTTGAGACAAATGAAAATGAAAATGCTACAACCAAAAATCTGTAGGAAACAGCGAAAGCAGTCCTAAGGGAAATGCATAGCAGTAAGGCCTACTTCAAGAAAAAAGAGTCTCAAACAAACAGTCTAACTTTACACCTAAAGGAAAAAGAAAAAAGAAAAATAATGTTCAAAGAGAGTAGAAAGGAAATAATAAAGATTAGAGTAGAAATAAACAAAATAGAGTCTAAAATAAAACTAAGAGCCCTGGCTAGTGTGGCTCAGTTGGTGGGAGTGTTATCCCATACACCGAAAGGTTGTGGGTTCAATTCCCGGTCAAGGCACATACCTAGGTTGTGGGTTTGATCTTTGGTTGGGGTGCATATGATCGGCAACCAGTTGATGCAGGGATGGGCAAACTTTTTGACTCGAGGGCCACAATGGGCCGGAGGGCCGGAACAAAAGCATGGATGGAGTGTTTGTGTGAACTAATATAAATTCAAAGTAAACATCATTACATAAAAGGGTACGGTCTTTTTTTTTTTTTAGTTTTATTCATTTCAAATGGGCCATAGTTTGCCCACGGCTGTAACTGCTCTCTCTCTCTCTCCTCTCTCCCCCTCTCTCTCCCTCTCTCTCCTCCCTCCCCTCCCCCTTCCTCTCCCCTATCACCCTCCCTTTCTTTCTAAAATTAAATGAAAATGTTCTCGGGTGAAGGTTGAAAAAATATACATAAAGTGAAACTGAGAACGGGTTCTTTTCGAGATAAACAAGATCGATAAACCCTTAACCAGATACATCAAAAGAAAAAGAGAGAAGACCCAAATAAATCAGAAATGAAAGGGGAGAAGTGACAATGACATGACAGAAATACAAAGGATTATAAGAAAATACTATGAATAATTATATATGCCAAAAATTTTGGACAATTTGGAAGAAATAAATTTCTAGAAACATAGTTTTCCAAGATTGAATCCAGAAGAATCAGAAGAATCTGAACACATTAGTTACTACTAATGTATTCGAATCAGTAATCAAAAAACTTCCAACAAATAAAAGTTTTGGAATGGATGGCTTCACAGAATTTCACCAAACATTCAAAGAATTAACTCCAATCTTCCTCAAGTGATCAAAAAATTCAAGAGGAGGGAAGACTCTCAAGCTTAGTTCATGAGGCCAGCATCACCCTGATTCCAAAATCAGACAAAGACATTACAAAAAAAAATTATAGGCCAATATCTGATGAACATAGATGCAAAAATTCTCAATAAAATATTACCAAACTGAAGTCAGCTATACTTTAAAAATATTATACATCACGATCAAGTGGGATTTATTCCTGGCGGGCAAAATCGGTTCAATATCTGCAAACCAGTTAACGTAATACACCTTATAACAAATTGAAGGATAAAAATCATATCATATCAATAGATGGAGACAAAGCATTCAATAAAATCCATCATTTATGAAAAAAAGAAATTCTCAGCAAAGTGGGAATAGAAGGGACACATCTCAACATTATAAAGGCAATATATGACAAACCGACAGGTTATATCATACTCATTAAGATCAGGAATAAGACAAGGATGTCCACTTTCACCACTATTTAAAAAAAAATATATATATATATATATTGATTTCAGATAGGAAAGGAGAGGGAGAAATAGAAACATCAATGATGAGAGAGGAGTCATTAATCGGCTGCCTCCTGCACGCCCCATACCGGATTGAGCCCACAACCTGGGCATGTGCCCTAACCGGGAATGGAACTGTGACCTACTGGTTCATAAGTTAATGCTCAACCATTGAGCCATGCTGGCCCGGCCACTTTCACCACTTTTATTCAACATAATACTGGAAGTCCTAGTCATAGCAGTAAGATAATAAAAATAAAATAAAATGCATTTAAACTGGAAAGGAAGATGTGAAACTATCACTTTTTGCAGATGACATGATACTATAATACATAGAGGACCCATCAATAAACAATTAGAAGTGATAAATGAATTTAGTGTAATGTAGTAGGATAAAATATTTAATATTCAGAATTTGGGTGTATGTGTATATATCCGTAATGAACTCTCAGAAAGAGAAATTAAGAAAACAATTTCATTTATAATTGCATCAAAAAACATGAAAAAATTTAACCAAGGTGGTAAAAAACGTGTACTCTGAAAATTATAAGATGTTGAAGAAAGAAATTGACAGTATTATAGATAAATGGAAGCATATTGTGCGAATTGTTAGGAAGAGTGAACATTGTTAAAATGTCCATATTACCCAAAGAATTTTATAGATTTTATTAAATTCTTATCAAAAAACCCACCCAGCATTTTTTTCACATAATTAGAGCAAATAATCCTGAAATTTAAGTGGTACCACCGAAGTCCCCAGACAGCCACAGCAATCTGAGAAAGAAGAACAAAATTGGAAGTGTCATGCTACCTGATGTCAAACTATACTACAAGTTGATGTAATTAAAATGGTATGGTACTGGCGTAAAAATGGACACGCAGATCGATGGGACAGAATAAAGAGACCAGAAATAAACCCATGCTTATGTTAATAAATATATGACAAAGGAGGCAAGAACATACGATTGTGTAAACACAGTCCATTAGATAAATTGTATTGGGAAAACTGGACAGGTACATGCAAAAGAATGAAACTGAATCACCGTACAACATACACCAAACTTAAAATGAATTAGAGACTTAAATGTAAGACTTGAAATCATAGAACTCCTAGAAGATAACATAGGCAGTACACTTTTTGACATCTCTCTTGGTAATATATTTTTTTGAGATGTGTCTTCTTGGGCAAGGGAAACAAGAGAAAATAAACTAATGGGGCCATATCAGACTAAAGAGTTTTTGCACATCGAAGGAAATCATGAACAAAATGAAAATATAGCCTACTGAATGGGAGATTATATTCACCAATGATACATCTGAATGTCCAAAATATATAAGGATCTCATGCAACTGAACACCAAAAAACACAATCCAGTGAAAAATGGGCAGAGGACCTAAATAGACATTTTTTATCTTTTTTTTTTGAATAGACATTTTTTAAAATAAGATATACAGATGGCCAATAAACATATGAAAAGATGCTCAACATCACTAATCATCAGAGCAATGCACATTATAATCACAATGATGTATTACCTCACACCTATCAGAATAGCTTTTATCAACAAAGCAACAAAGAACAGGAGTTGGCAAAGATGTGGAGAAAAGGGTACCCTCAAGCATTGTTAGTAGGATTGCAAATTGGTGCAGCCATAATGAAAGCAGTCTGGAGGTCCTCAAAAAATTAAGAATAGACTCAACATATGACCCAGCAATTCCACTTTTGGGTATTTATCTGATGAAATCCAAAACACTAATTTGAAAAGATATATGCACTCCCATGTTCATTGTAGCATTATTTACAATAACCAAGATATGGAAGCAACCTAAGTGTCCATCAGTAGACGAGTAGATAAATAAGAGGTGGTACATATATACAATGGAATATTATTACTCAGTCATAAAAAGAATGAAATCTTACCTTTTGTGCTTGACCACATGGATGGACCTAGAAGGTATTATGCTTAGTGAAATAAGTCAGTGAGAAAGACAAATACCATGTGATTTCACTTATATGTGGAATCTAAAGAACGAAATGAACACATAAAACAGAAACAGACTCGTAGATACAGAGAACAAAATGATGGTTACCAGATGGAAATGGGATTGGTGGCTGGGTGAAACAGGTGAAGGAATTAAGAAGTACAAATTGGTAGTTATAATATAATCACGGGTATGTCAAGTATGGCATAGGGAATATGGTTAATAATATTGTAATAGCTATGTATGGTGGTCGGTGGGTACTAGACTTATTAGGGGGATCACTATAAATTATATAAATGTCTAATCACTATGTTGTATACCTGAAACTAATATAAAGCAATATTGAACATCAACTGGAGTTGAAATATTACAAAAAAGAAAATTTTGTCTTTCTCTTTCAACAGTCTTGATTTGTCTAGGTTTGGATCTCGATTCCCCTTCCACCACCTGGAATTTTTTGAGTTTCTTTGATGAACAGAATATTATTCACCAAATTTGGGGAGTTCTTTGTCATTATTTTTTAAAATATTCTTTCTGCACTGTTTTCTCTTTTTATTTTGAACTTGCATTGTCCATATCTTGGTACTCTGCATTATGCTAGTGTTGTTGTCTGTGTAATGGTGTCCCAGAGAACTCTGAGACTCTGTTCAGTTTTCTTCATTTCTCTTTTTGTTTCTTAGGCTGTTCTCAGTTGACCTGTTTTCAAGTTCACTGATTCATTCTTCTTGTCTGTTCAGATCTGATATTGACCTCTAGTTTTTTTTTTTAAATTTAAATTTTTATAATTAAACTATGTTTTTCAACTTTAAAATTCCTTTTTGACATTTATGGTAAATTCTGTGTATTTATTGATAGTCCATTTGATGAGATATTAGTCTCATATTTTCCTTTAGTTCTTTTAAACATAGTTTCCTTTAGTTTTTTGGACATATTTAAAACTGTTGTCTAATAAGTAATGCCTGAGCTTCCTCAGGGACAGTTACTATTGATATATATGTATGTTTTTTGTATGTGCTATGCCTTTTTGTTTCTTTGCATGCCCTCATATTTTTTTTTTTGAAATTTTGACATTTGAAATAATCATGTGGCAGTTCTGGATATGAAATTCTCCCCATCCCAGGATTTGTGGTTGTTGTTTTTGTTCCTGCTGTTTGTTTCTTGACTTTTCTGAGCTAACTTCGTGAGGTCTGTATTCTTTTTCAAGTATGGGCATTGAAGTAAATCTGCTTGGTTACCTAATGATTAAAAAGATTTCCTTAAATGCTTGGAAATAGTAAGTTTGACATGCCTTTCACAATCAGATAGGCATTTTATAATTCTGCCTTCACCTTTACTTTCTGCTTGTGCAGACCATTAAGATTAACCAGAAGTGAGAGCTTAGTACCTCTTCTGGTATTTGCAGAGCTGGCATGTAGCCCTGGACATGTGCACAGCTTTATGTATGTGCATGGTCATCTAGATTCTCAGCAATATATTGGAGCTTTTTAAAGACTGGGTGGAGATTCGCAGAGTTTTCCTTTAAGTTTTTGGTTAGTCTATTTTTTGCGCCAACATTTAATCCACTGCTTCAGACAATAACATATTAAAAATTTACCTATAATTCTTTTCTAAAAATGCCCCTGGGGAAAAGATTTTCACACTTGGTTTACTTTGGGTCAGGTCAAATAAGGACAATTTTGAATATGGGTTCTTCCAGACAGTTCTGATAATGATATTTCTTATGGAACCAGGCTCTCCTTTGGAGACTGTCAGGCTTCGGTGTTGACCAGGATTGTAAACTGTTGGTTTTGAAGACTACCATAGATCTGGCAAGCAGCAGGTTGAATAGGACAAGTTAAAAGGCCACAAAGCTTACTGGTTTTACTGAGATTCAGCCGTTTCTCTTATATAAACACTTCCTGGATTGCTGTAAACCTGTTAATTTCCAGAGTTCTAAAAAGTTGATTTTTGACAAATTTGCTAAGTATTCTAATTGGTTTATGAAGGAGAGAATTTTCAGAGGTTATAACTTTGCCATGTTCTTGCCTTCACCCCTCTGCTTTGAATTCAACATCCAAAACATTATTTTATTTTATTTTTTTTTTTTTTTTTAAGTTTTTATTAAAGTATAGTCAGCATATAATAGTATATTAATTTCAGGTGTACAACATAGCAATTTGACATTTATACACTTTACAACATAGTCACCACACTAAGTTTAGTAACCATCATTGTGCAAAGTTATTACAATATCATTGACAATATTTCTGTGCTGCATACTACATCACAGTGACTTATTTATTTTATAACTTATTCCCCTTCACCTTTTTCACCAATCCCCCATTCCCCTTCCCTGTGGCAACTATCAGTTTGTTCTCTGTTTCTTTTTTTTTTTTTTTTTCTTTTTTTTCTTTTTTTTTTAATTTTTTTTTTTTTTTTTGCTTAAATTATTACAAAGAGTATTTCATATGTCTCCTTTTTTTTCCCCAGCCCTTGACAATCCCCTGGCTTCCCCTACCCCCCAGTGTCTTATGTCCATTGGTTATGCTTATATGCATGCATACAAGTCCTTTGGTTGATCTCTTACTCCCCCCCCTCCAGCCCCCCCACCCTCCCCGGCCTTCCTGCTGTAGTTTAACAGTCTGTTTGAGGCAACTCTGCCTCTGTATCTATTATTGTTCAAGAGTTTATAATGGTCTCTATTATCCATGAATGAGTGAGATCATGTGGCATTTTTCCTTCATTGACTGGCTTATTTCACTTAGCATAATGCTCTCCAGTTCCATCCATGCTGTTGCAAATGGTAAGAGTTCCTTCTTTTTTACAGCAGCATAGTATTCCATCGTGTAGATGTACCACAGTTTTCTAATCCATTCATCTACTGATGGGCACTTAGGCTGTTTCCAGATCTTAGCTATGGTGAATTGTGCTGCTATGAACATCTGGGTGCATATATCCTTTCTGATTGGTGTTTCTGGTTTCTTGGGATATATTCCTAGAAGTGGGATCACAGGGTCAAATGGGAGTTCCATTTCCAATTTTTTGAGGAACCTCCATATTGCCTTCCATAGTGGTTGCACCAGTCTGCATTCCCACCAGCAGTGCACAAGTGTTCCTTTTTCTCCACATCCTCTCCAGCACTTGTCGTTTGTTGATTTGTTGATGATGGCCATTCTGACAGGTGTGAGATGGTACCTCATTGTTGTTTTGATTTGCATCTCTCGGATGATTAGTGACTTTGAGCATGTTTTCATATGTCTCTTGGCTTTCTGAATGTCCTCTTTTGAAAGGTGTCTATTTAGGTCCTTTGCCCATTTTTTGATTGGATTGTTTATCTTCCTTTTGTTAAGTTGTATGAGTTCCCTATAAATGTTGGAGATTAGGCCCTTATCAGATATACTGTTGGCAAATATGTTCTCCCATGTAGTGGCCTTTCTTGTTGTTTTGTTGATGGTTTCTTTTGCTGTGCAGAAACTTTTTAATTTGATGTAGTCCCATTTGTTTATTTTCTCTTTAGTTTCCAATGCCCTAGGATCAGTATTGGTGAAGAAATTGCTTTGGCATAAGTCTGAAATTTTGTTGCCTTTGGATTCTTCTAGTATTTTTATGGTTTCCCGTCGTATATTTAAGTCCTTTATCCATTTTGAGTTTATTTTTGTGTATGGTGTAAGTTGGTGGTCTAGTTTCATTTTCTTGCATGTATCTGTCCAATTTTCCCAACACCATTTATTGAAGAGACTATCTTGACTCCATTGTATGTTCTTGCGCTCCTTTGTCAAATATTAATTGAGCGTATTGGTTGGGGCT
>NW_005871089.1:2743034-2750554 GCF_000147115.1 Myotis lucifugus | reverse complement strand
GAATGATCCTGTTAAACACTCAATATGCAAACTATCAAAGGAGTGACTTAGAAAATTTCTATCTTCCCCGAAACTCTCATCATACTCCCAAACTTCCATAATAAATACTAATTATCACAACTTTTCATTACATTGATTTCACTAAGTTTATTATTTCTCATATTAGCAAAAATTCTAGGACCAACATTAATAGAATTGGTATGATAGTACATCAATGTCCTCTTCTTATTATTTTAATTTTTTGAGGCAAAAATATCTATGGAAAGACATTCCTTTATGGTAATTAAAAAATCCTTATGAAGTTTTTGTAAGCAAATTGACACTTCGATAATGGCTGAAAGATTGTAGTATGTATTTAGGGTTGTGAAAGAAACATCTTAGACTTTTCTGAAGAAAAAGCCTGCTGTATAACGGGTATTTCTTAATTTTGAAGCGACATTGAAATAACTTCGAATTGATATATTGAGAACTATGAAATTATTAAAAATATCACTTCCTGATTAATACTAGGCACTTGTCATATATAGACTTAAGTAGTATTTTTTACAAAAAAACATTGATGGGGCTTCTGATTTTACCCCCTCCCCTGTTTAAACGATTTACATTATATTTGGGTAATTAAATATATTTCTTTTTAAAAAGTAGTAATTGCCCACAAATGAGCTGATAGTTGTTAATATTAGAGAAATTTAGAGTTACTGTTCTTCCAGATTTTTTGTAATCGGTGGCCATGCCATCTGTATTCTTGTCATTAGGTCAGTATTCATAAATATGAGACTCAGCAGTTAATAAAAATCTCAGAGTCACTGGACAATAGTAGGTATCTATACTAATAAAAGAGTAATATGCTAATTAGACTGGATAGACTGGATGTCTTCCGTATGTCCTTCCGGACAAAGCCGCAGTGGCTGCGAGGGCTGAGGAGGGCCGGCAGCTGCGGTGGCTGGCAGTGGCAGCAGCAGCAGGGTGATGGGGGCGGCGCCTTCCCCTGATCAGCCTGGTCACCTCCTGCAGAGGGAGGCCAAACTGTGGGGAGCGGGCCTAAGCCATCAGTAGGATATCCCCTGAGGGCTCCTGGACTGTGAAGGGGTCAGGCCAGGCTGAGGGACAACCCCCCTCCCAGTGCACGAAAATTCTAGTGCACCGGGCCTCTAGTGGTTATAATAATATATGATCCCTCAGAATTGGAATGTTTACCTGGTTGTTTCTTGTTTTATGCTGTTATACAAAATAACTTCTTTTGGATAGCATCAGTGACATCTGAACACTATGAGATTATTAGAAAAGTGTAATAACTATTATTTCTACCTAACTAATCTGCCTTACTTTCAGATAACAAAGAAACCCCTCAGACAGAGCTGGGATGATTATTGCTGTGATTCTGAGCCGGTCAGTACAAGTACCTAAATACTGTATGTTCCTCTTAAGGGACCCTTATCTTGCTCATGTGCATCTATTTCATGACTTAGAAAGAAAATCAGCTGACATACAAACAATCTAGGAAAGAAGACTTAATGTTAAATTTCTTTCCATTGATATATATGGTTTGTTGATTAGAAATCATTTAATTTACTTTTTTAAGATATTTTTCTGCTAATAATTAGTTATATTTAGTATTTAATTTGACAAATAATAAATTGATTGCATTCCTGATTTCAGCATTGATGTGGATCCTTATGAACTACAGAGGATTTCTCCTTGACATTTTTTTTCTCAAAAATTTTTTCTCAAAAATAGCAAGGGAGGCTATATTTATATTTTATGCTTTATATTCATGTTTTACCAGGTGTACCGGTTAATAATGTGGACTTTTTTCAATAGATGGAATTGCACATATGTTGATATATATGTGATTTGATATGTATGCTATTTTGTTATATTGACAGCAAGCTTCAAAACTTCATATGTCAAATTTTCTGAAGGTGTTAACATCATAGATATTTTTACATATAAAAATGTTGAATTTTGTGCCAAAAAAAGAGCATTTGCGGGAAGTTTTAATTCATTACTTTATGTTGAAGAAAAATGCTGCTGAAAGTTATCATATACTTCAGGAAGCTTATGGTGAACATGCTCCATCTCAAGATACTTGTGAACGCTGGTTTAAATGCTTTAAAAGTGATGATTTCGATATGAAAGACAAAGAACGTCCAGGTCAACTGAAAAAGTTTGAAGACCAACTATTAACAAGCATTATTGGATGAAGATGCATGTCAAACTAAATAACAACTTGCAGAAAGATTAAACGTTGCTCAGCAAACAATTTCCGATCATTTACAAGCAATGGGAAAGATTTTAAAGGAAGAAAAATGGGTGCCACATCAACTGAACAAAAGACAAATGGCAAACCGAAAAGTCATCAGTAAAATGTTGCTTCAACGGCACGAAAGACTTTTTTGCATTGAATTGTGACTGGCGATGAAAAGTGGATTTATTTTGAGAATCCCAAAAGCACAAAATCATGGGTTGATCCAGGTCAACCATCAACATCGACTGCAAGGCCAAATCGCTTCGGAAAGAAGACAGTGTTCTATGTTTGGTGGGATCAGGAAGGTGTGGTGTATTATGAGCTTTTAAAACCAGGTGAATCTGTTAATACTGATCACTACCGACAACAAATAATAAATTTGAACCACGCTTTGATCGTAAAATGACCAGAATGGGCCAGAAGACACGGCAAAGTAATTTTGCTTCATGATGACGCACGGTCACACACTTTAAAACCAGTCAAAGACACGTTAAAAGATCTTGCCTGGAAAGTATTAACCCACCCGCTGTATTCAACAGACCTTGCTCCTTCAGATTACCACTTGTTAAAATCGATGGCACATGCATTTTCTGAGCAGCACTTCAAAACGTACAAAGAAGTGGAAAATTGGATCTCTGAATGGTTTGCCTCAAAACAAGAAAAGTTCTATTGGGATGGTATCCACAAATTACCTGAAAGATGGGGAAATGTGTAGCTAGTGATGGACATTACTTTGAATAAAGCACTTTTGATGTTTCTCTTGAAATTATCGTGTTTTCTTTGATTACAAAATCCACCATTATTAACTGGTACACCTGGTAAATTGAGTGATTTAAGGGCATATCTATATATATAAAAAGCCAGTGTCTGTGATGACCAAGATGACCAAATGACCGGTTATCATGAGGTGCATTGAGCACCTCTTGGTCCCTTCTCCTGCCCGCAGGCTCCGATGATTCAGCAATGGTGAACGGGGGAATTGGGTTGGGTGGCGGGAGGACTAGGTTGACTGTCAGGTTGTTGGGATCACCAGCTCATCCCCGGCTGCTTGGGGGCTCAGGCCTCTGGGAAAGCAACTGCCGGCGACTTCACCTCGATGCGCGTGCGCCGGGCTGGCTGCTGATGGATTGCGCTGCCTGCTTGAGGCCCCTCACGCCGGGGCAGGTAGGTCGCGGGCGCGCCCCACAGCTTCCGTCAGTGCCTCAAGCCCCAGCCCCAGCAGCAATAGCGGCGGCGGCTCCCACATGAGCGGCTCTGAGTGGGCAGCGCATTCCATCAGCGGTGACCCAGCACACACATGGGAGGTGAATTCTCCGGCACACACTTTCCCACAGGCCTGAGCCCCCGAGCAGCTGAGTAGCCAGGGTTGAGCTGGTGATCCTAACAGCCCTGACAGCCCCGGCGGCGGCGGAGGCGGCATTCAGCCTGGGGATTGGTGAATGGGCAGAAGATAGCCCAGATTGCAGGAGGTTAGGCCTAGGGACCCTACCCACATGATTTCGTGCGCTGGGCCTCTAGTAGCATATAAAATGATAAGGTAAGTTTACCTTTATTTGTTATATTTTATGAGGACAAGTTTATAATCATATAAAAGACACAAAATAATCTTTTTCCTTCCCTTCAGTTTGCAATTAGGTCAATGTAATAGGCTGAAAACACACACACTCATCTATGTCAATTACTTACATAGTGAACTAATTTATTAACAGATCCTTTTGGAAACATAAAGTATCTTAGTCCTTGCTTTAAATAACCAGCATTTTAATTCTTACTGCATGTGATAAGAAACTCTACTAATTACAAAACAAGCTTATTTCAGAGTTGAAAAAGATCAGTAATTATGGACATTAATTTTTCCCTTCAAAGTTTGTGTTAGCATTTTCTAATAAGTCAAGCAATTTAACATTTTGGAAAGTAAATTTTAGACATTTAAATGTATAGATTCTGATAAATTTTAATAGAAAAATTTTATGCTGTTTTTCTACTGTTGAGAGGCTTCTGTTTTTCACTTATTATACCATTGGGAAGTAGGTAAGAGACCTAGAAACTCATGGCCAATATAAGACTTGATTTTCTGTGCAGAGATTATAATAAAATTGTGAACAGATCTGCTATTCTTTAGATAGTCTAAATAATGCTTATGAATTTGCGCTCCAAAGTAAACAGACCTAACTTGAATACTGGCTCAACCACTTACTAGTTTTGAGAACCTGAGCAGGTCACTTAATTCTTTTGTTTCTATAATTTATTTAAGGAGTTAATAATGGTCTTTATCTTTTGTGAGTATTAAATTAGTGCATCTAAACAGCTTGACAGAGTGCTTAATCCTTAGTAAGTGCACAGTAAATGTTTCCACCACTGCTGCCACCATTGGAATCATCATTATCCATTTTTTCCTTTTGGAAGGATGTTTACAGCCATATTCTCCTACACCCTTAAGATTACTTTCATCACCACCATCCTGCTTCTTGTTTTCAAGTCTATTATAGTTTGAACTTTAATTATATTTTCTGTTGTTGGTTTTTTTCATAAGTAAAATTAATGAAAGCAATCAGTCAGTCTGAAGATCTTTTGTCCTTTCCTCTTAGCTCCTCCTCATAGTATATTTTGGGGCTATCTAAACTTTGTTTTTCTCTCTGTTATTAGAACTTATATAGTCCTATCTGGTTTGGCTCAGTGGATAGAGCGTCAGCCTGCGGACTGAAGGTCCTGGGTTTGATTCCGGTCAAGGGAACATGCCTGGGTTTCAGGTTTGATCCCCAGTAGGGGGCATGCAGGAGGCAGCCAATCAATGATTCTCTCTCATCATTGATGTTTCTTTCTCTTTCTCCTTCTCCCTTCCTCTCTGAAATCAATAAAAATATATTTTAAAGAAGAACTTATATAACTAGAATTATAGGAAGAGAGAATTGGTAAGGACTGTAATGCCAGTTGTGCTGTATTACTTATCATACATATTATGGAATTGTATAAATGATCCCAAGGGAAACTATAATGAGAAAATTGCTTTTAACAGAGAACCTAGTGTTATCTATTGGATGGTGATTTAATTTCTTTTAAGAATTATCCTATTAAATAAGCTCAAGCAACTAGTGTTACATGGGAAAGCAGAATATTTAGTACTGGATAGATTTTGGTTTGGCTGTCCATGTCATATAGGCGAGTTATTTAACCGCTGAGTCTTTTTCTTCCCTACAAATGGACATACAGTTATATATACATACCCATCTTTTTGTGTTTTGAGGATTTAGTGAGATTATATATGTGAAGTGACTCTCTCATCGTAACTCCCATATGTAGAAGACAATTAGTAAATGCTAATTTCCCTTCTTTAAACAGTAATAATCTATTCAAATAGTTTTACCTTAAAGCTAGTTTTGAATAACTTCTTATTTTTCAGAGCCAATCTTTGAATGATTTTAGGGTCCAACTATGAGGCAAAGTTTTAATGAGAATTATCATAATAAATCTCAGAATACTGTCATGTCTACCATGCTGCAGAGGAATTAGATTTTACTATCCAATGAGAACAAGTGCACACCATGGTCATTACTACTACCTTTGTAGGAATCCAAACATCTGTATAATACCTGGCAGCCTATTTTTCTATGAGGTAGACCTGCTGCAGTATATAGGTAGATCCTGATGCAATTTGAGTAGGATCTTTTGAATCTGTAATGTTTCCATTTCTTTCTATTTTACGTGTTTCTACAGCATAAAGACTCCTACTGCCATTCCTTGTCTGACAGTTTATAAGTTTGTTGTAATTCCCTCCAATGTATCTTTTCTGGCTTTACTCTTTACCCTGTGCCAGTCCAATATAAGGTCTCTTCATGCTGTACATTGTTTTTTGCATACATTTTTCCATTTAAAAACCACTGTAACATCCATATTATATTTGATCATTATAAAACCCCTGGCTGTAGTTAGTTTGATTACCTCTCACCTGAGAAGCAATGGGGACTCAGAATTTAAGGGACTTCTCCCAGGGTGGTGAAGGAAGTTAAGTGTGTAACTGGGATTCCAATCGGGCTATGTTCTCTCTTTCTCTCTTTCTCTCTCTCTCTCTCTCTCTCTCTCTCTCTCTCTCTCTCCTTCTCCCTCTCCCTCTCTCTCTCCCTCTTCCTATCCCCCTCTCTCCCTCTTTCCCTCTCTCCCTCTCTCCCTCTCCCCCCTCCCCCCGTAAATGAACTCCAGTATCTTTACTCTCATAATGAATTATTAAGACTTATGTCCTGCACCATCAACTGTAGTTATAAAAAACCATGATTTTCCAAATATCATTTTTTTCCTTTTTTATTGTTTAAAGTATTACAAATAGTACATATGTCTCCTTTTTTCCCCCCAATTGACCTTCCCCCAGCTTCCCCTACTCCCTGGCACATGCCCTCACCCCACTCCCAGTGTCTTGCGTCCATTGGTTATGCTTATATGCATGCATAAAAGTCCTTCGGTTGATCTCTTACCCCCGCATCCTCCACCCCTTCCCAGCCTTCCCCCTGTCGTTTGACAGTCTGTTCGATGCTTTTCTGCCTCTGTATCTATCTTTTTGTTCATCAGGTTATAATGTTCTTTATTATCCATAAATGAGTGAGATTCATGTGGTATTTTTCTTTCACTGACTGGCTTATTTCACTTAGTGTAATGCTCTCCAATTCCATCCATGCAAATGGTAAGAATTCCTTCTTTTTTTATAGCAGTGTAGTATTCCATTGTGTAGATGTACCACAGTTTTCTAATCCACTCATCGGCTGATGGGCATTTAGGCTGTTTCCAAATCTTAGCTATTGTAAATTGTGCTGCTATGAACACAGGGGTGCATATATCCTTTCTGATTGGTGTTTCTGTTTTCTTGGGATATATTCCTAAAAGTGGTATTATTGGGTCAAATGGCAGTTCATTTTTAATTTTTTGAGGAAATACCATACTGTTTTCTTTTTTTTAAATTGTTTTATTGCTTATAGTATTACAAAGAGTATTATATATGTCTCCTTTTTTTTTCTCCCCTTGACCCTCCCCTAGCCTCCCATACCCCCCAGTGTCTTGTGTCCATTGGTTATGCTCATGTGCATGCATACAAGTCCCTCGGTTGATCGCTTACCCACCCCCGCAATTCTCCCTGGCCTTCCCGCTGTAGTTTGACAGTCTGTTCGATGTTGCTCTGCCCCTGTATCTATTTTTGCTCATCAGTTTATAATGGTCTTAATTATCCATAAATGAGTGAGACCATGTGTATTTTTCTTTCATTGACTGGTTATTTCACTTAGCATAA
>NW_005871089.1:2721639-2742934 GCF_000147115.1 Myotis lucifugus | reverse complement strand
ATTCCTATGCACACTGCACATATCTTATTTTGAAGTAAAAAAAACAAAACGGGAACAAATACAATATTTATATTTGCATGTTGCCCGTGGGCCGTAGTTTGAGGACCCCTGGTGTAGATGGACCACAGAGTTCTAATCCATTCATCTGCTGATGGGCATTTAGGCTGTTTCCAGATCTTAGCTGTGGTGAATTGTGCTGCTATGAACATAGGGGTGCATAAATCCTTTCTGATTGGTGTTCCTGGTTTCTTGGGATATATTCCTAGAAGTGGGATCACTGGGTCAAATGGGAGTTCCATTTTTAACTTTTTGAGGAAACTCCATACTGTCTTCCATAGTGGCTGCACCAGTCTGCATTCCCACCAGCAGTGCACGAGTGTTCCTTTTTCTCCACATCCTCTCCAGCACTTGTCGTTTGTTGATTTGTTGATGATAGCCAGTCTGACAGGTGTGAGATGGTACCTCATTGTTGTTTTGATTTGCATCTCTCGGATGATTAGTGACTTTGAGCATGTTTTCATATGTCTCTTGGCTTTCTGAATGTCCTCTTTTGAAAAGTGTCTATTTAGGTCCTTTGCCCATTTTTTAATTGGGTTGTTTATCTTCCTTTTGTTAAGTTGTATGAGTTCCCTATAAATGTTGGAGATTAAACCCTTATCGGTGATAACATTGGCAAATATGTTCTCCCATGCAGTGGACTTTCTTGTTGTTTTGTTGATGGTTTCTTTTGCTGTGCAGAAGCTTTTTATTTTGATGTAGTCCTATTTGTTTATTTTCTCTTTCGTTTCCAATGCCCTAGGAGCTGTATCGGTGAAGAAATTGCTTCGGCATATGTCTGAGATTTTGTTGCCTTTGGATTCCTCTAGTATTTTTATGGTTTCCTGTCTTACATTTAAGTCCTTTATCCATTTTGAGTTTATTTTTGTGTATGGTGTAAGTTGGTGGTCTAGTTTCATTTTTTTGCATATATCTGTCCAATTTTCCCAACACCATTTATTGAAGAGACTATCTTGACTCCATTGTATGTTCTTGCCTCCTTTGTCAAATATTAATTGAGCATATTGGTTTGGGTCGATTTCTGGGCTCTCTATTCTATTCCATTGATCTATATGTCTGTTCTTGTGCCAGTACCAGGCAGTTTTGAGAACAGTGGATTTGTAATACAGCTTGGTATCTGGTATTGAGATCCCACCTACTTTGTTCTTTCTCAGGATCACTGCAGCTATTCGGGGTCTTTTTTTATTCCAGATGAATTTTTGGAGAGTTCGTTCTAGGTCTTTGAAGTATGCCATTGGTATGTTAATGGGAAGTGCGTTGAATTTATAGATTGCTTTGGGTAGTATGGACATTTTAATGATGTTGATTCTACCAATATATGAACATGGTATATGCTTCCATTTGTTCATGTCTTTCTCTCTCTTTTTTCAGCATTCTGGAATTTTCTGAGTACAGGTCCTTTATCTCCTTGGTTAAGTTTATTCCTATGTATCTTAATATTTTTGTTGCAATGGTAAATGGGATTGCTTTTTTAGTTTTTCTTTCTGTAAGTTCACTATTGGTGTGTAGGAAAGCCATAGACTTCTGGGTGTTAATTTTGTATCCTGCTACATTGCCGAATTCATTTATTAAGTCCAGTAGTTTTTTGATGGAGTCTTTGGGGTTTTTTATGTATAATATCATGTCATCTGCGAATAAGAACAGTTTTACTTCTTCTTTTCCAATTTGGATGCCTTTTATTTCTTCTTGTCTGATCTCAATGGCTAGTACTTCCAGTACTATGTCAAACAGGAGTGGTGAGAGTGGGTATCTCTGTCTTGTTCCTGTTCTTAGTGGAAATGATTTTAGTTTTTGCCCATTGAGTATGATGTTGGCTGTGGGTTTGTCATATAAGGCTTTTATTATGTTGAGGTATGATCCTTTTATTCCCACCTTGCTGAGGGTTTTTATCAAGAAAGTGTTGGATTTTTGTCAAATGCTTTTTCTGCATCAGTGGGTATGATTATTTGGTTTTTATCTCTCAGTTTTATATGGTGTATCACATTTATTGATTTGCGGATATTGTACCATCCCCCCTGGAATAAATTCCACTTGATCATGGTGTATGATCTTTCTAATGTATTGCTGGATTCAATTTGCTAGAATTTTTTTGAAAAATATGGAATGCTTCACGAATTTGCGTGTCATCCTTGCGCACGGGCCATGCTAATCTTCTCTGTATCATTCCAATTTTAGTGTATGTGCTCCCGAAGAGAGCACCCAAATACCATTCTAAAAAATAAAGACAGCATAGAAAAAATGTCAAATTTGACTATACCATTCACTTTCTCTTCCTCATACTCATATTAAATGCCTTCTATATGCCGCACTTATTGTGGGCACTTATAAATGAGAAAGGGTTGGAGAAAAGGCTGATGTCATAAAAGAACCATTTGGTGTTGGGGAGTGTGCAGTAGCATGTTATCAAGTAAGATTAGAGCTTGAGCTGAGTTGGACTACTAGAGGAGTTAGTTCTTTTCTTTCAGTGGAAAGGGTTGTAATGATTGAGGGATATTTCCCTGCCTTATTTTTTGAATCTTACCAGATCATTGTTCTCTCAGTGACCTCCAACAGCTTTGTATTTTGGTGCCTGAAAGCTTTCCCCAGGACCCAGTTTTTGTGCTCTTTTGGCCTATGAATTAATTCACAACTCTCCTCCCCCTCTCTCCAGAAGTTTTCAACTATGACTGACTGGGAGATGGGTCTATAACTGCTCCAGCTCTTTCACCTCTGTACTTTTATACTGTTTCTCAGAGATTACTTTGGGGTTAAACTCCAGTTACCCACTGTGGTAGCTACTTTAATATTGTACGCTATTCAGGCTACATTGCCTTCCCTATTTTACTAGTACTTTTCCATCCCCCTTCTACTTGTACTGAATCTTGATCTCAAGGTCTACTTCCATAGGAACCTAAATTAAGATAAGGATATTTCTGTTCTGGTAAATTAATCCATTCTTAGTTTTTCTAATATCTTTGTCATCAGAAAAACAGTTAAGTGCGCGTTTTAAAAAACTGTGATTTTGGTGTTCACTGAGACCACTTTGTAATAACAAAGTTGATTCTGGATAACAGAAAATATAAATGTATTATATTTTAGTGTTTCTTTCAGTTTGCTTTCTCAGTATTATATATACACTAGGGGCCCGGGGGGGGGGGGGGTCCCTCAGCCCGGCCTGCGCCCATTCACAGTCCAGGACCCCTTGGAGGATGTCCACCTGTCAACTTAGGCCCACTCCCTGGGGGATCAGGCCTAAGCTTGCAGTCAGACATCTTTCTGGCAGCCAGGGAGCCCTTGGGGGATGTCCGACTAAAGGCTTAGGCCCCCAAGGGATCGGGTCTAAACCGTTAGTTGGACATTCTTAGTGCTGCCACGGAGGTGGGAGAGGCTCTTGCCACCACCACTGCGCTGGCCAGCCATGAGCCAGCTTCTGGCTGAGTTGCACTCCCCATATGGAAGTGCACTGACCACCAGGGGGCAGCTCCTGCATTGAGAGTCTGCCCCCTGGTGGCCAGTGCGCATCAGACCAACCGGTCATTCTGCCGTTCAGTCAATGTGCATATTATCCTTTTATTATTATTATATAGGATGTCCCTATTTCCCCCCTTTTGCCCCCTCTACCCAGCTCTTGTCCCCCACTTCTCTCTGGCCATCACCATACTGTTGTCTGTGTCCATGGGTTGTGCATATATTTTTTTTGGCTAATCCCTTCTTTAAATTCATTTTTTAATTTTTATTTTCAGATAACTGCTTATAACTGCACTATTATATATTTTCTATTATATCATTTAGAATTAAGATATTTTTTAATTGAACCCTTGTAAATTTTAGCACAATTTAATAAATTATGCTAGAAGCAATTAGATTTTTCATGTAATGCAGATACATTTTAATTAATATTTTATTAATTTTTAATTTTTTAATATTTTAATTTGAAATTATATCATACATGTAAAAAGAACTATAAAATACTACAGCATATTATATGTACCCTTCACCCAATTTCTTAGGTGTTAATAATTTAAACATAACCATTATACAACTAACAAAATTTGGAATATATTTTTCTTATAATCTCTTTAATGTTACTTAATCCATTTACTTTGTTTTTGTTAATCTTCACCCAAGGGTATTTTTCCATTGAATTTTGAGAGAGTGAAGGGAAAGGGAGAGACACATTGATTGGTTGCCTCCTACACATGCTTTGATAGGGACTGGGGATCAAGCCAGCAACTGAGGTACATGCCCTTGACTGGAATTGAACCTGGGACCCTTCAGTCCACGGGCTAATGCTCTATCCACTGAGCAAACAGGCTGCAGCTTAATTCATTTACTTTTAATCTATATGTGTCTTTATATTTAAAGTGGGTTTTGTTTTTGATTCACCCTCATAATCTGTCTTTTAATTGGTGCATTTATGCCACTGACTTTCAGAGTGCTTACTGATAGAGTTACTACCATATCAGGTGGCTTCTGGGGCTTCTGGGGCGGGGCTGCCTTGCTGCCTGGGACCTGCTGATGATCGGGTCCCCGGCGGCAAGGCGGGGCTGGCTCCTGGGGACTTCTGGGGTGGGGCTGCCTTGCTGCCCGGGACCCGCCGATGATTGGGTCCCAGGCAGTAAGGCGGGGCCGGCTCCTGGGGCTGGCCCTGCCCTGGATGGCAGCGCGATGGCAGCTCTCGCTGTCCCGCCCTGCCTGCAGTATGCAAATTAGCCGCCATCTTTGTTGGCGGTTAATTTGCATATTGTGCTTATTAGCCAATGGGAGGTGTAGCGAAGATACGGTCAATTACCATATTTGTCTATTATTAGATAGGATTGTAATATTCCTTTGGGAACAGACAAGAAGACTATAAATTATGAGAATCATTGCTATATCATTTGGTTTACTCAAGTGGAAGCACAGAACCTCTCACCCCCCTTACTGGTTATAGAGAAATGTTTATTAACTCATAAAATAAATGAGATGTTTGGGGTCTTGGAGGAAAGAAGCAAGAGCATTTTAAAAAGTTTTACTGTAGGTAAAAATGTGTTAAAATTTTTTAGTGAGTAGGACATTGTCTTAAATGTGTCTTAAAATTGCTTACCAAAAATGTTATAGGCAGAAAATGCATGGATTCTCAGAAAGAATTCTTATTGAAGTGTATTTACAAATTTAAACTATATTGCGATGTATTCAGTAACTCATTCTTACAGTATCTGAAGCATATTATACATGATAGATGCTTGATACTTAAAAAAAAATAAATGAGCACTTCATTTCTCACAAAGGAGTGTTTCATTCAATTCAGTATTTATTTAATAATTCAATGATTATATATTTATTTCAATAATTACCTACTTTCTTCTTTGCTGACTTGATGCTAGAAATAATGAAGTGAATACAGCAGATAACAATTTACTGAGTGTTTGATACAACATGCCTTTGGATAGGCATTACAAACATAAATACGTGGAAGGATGTTTTTGACTATGTAAATGTAATGGACTCTGAGAACATACAATAAAGGAATGTATAGACTTAAGTGTACAGCCCTGGCTGGTGTGGCTCATTTGCCCCATGCACTGAGAGGTCGTAGGTTAGATTCCTGGTTAGGGGACTTGCCCAGGTTGTGGGCTCACTCCCCAGTAGGGGGCATGCAGGAAGCAGCTGATCCTGATTGATGTTTCTCTCTGTCCCTTTCCCTTCCTCTCTCTCTAAAATCAATAAACACATTTAAAATAATAAAAGAAACATAGTAAAATAACTTTAAAAAAAGGACTTAAGTGTACAATGTTAATGTTTTGGGAACTGAAGGAGAATGGTTACTCTGAAAAAGTAATATTTTTTATCTGGTAGTGTACACTGTTTTCTTTTGCTGATTGATTATCATATTTATATTATTTTATTTGGAGCCATTTATTATATATCTGAATTGATATAATATGAACATTTTTGTATCATACAAATCTACACTCCACTTCTCAATTAAATTATTGCCTCTTCTAAAATTTATTTTTGTGTCCCAGGATCTAGTTCACTGACTTGCGGGGGTGGAGGGTCCCCTCAGACCAGCCTGCACCCTCTCCAATCGTACATCCCTCTCGCAATCTGGGACTGCTGGCTCCTAACTGCTCACCTGCCTGCCTGATCGCCCCTAACTGCCCTCCCCTGCTGACCTGATTTTGCCCCCAACTGCTTTCCCCTGCCAGCCTAATCTCACCCTCAACTGCCTCTGCCTGCCTGATCACCCCTAACTACCCTCCCCTGCTGGCCTCATCTCGCCCCCAACTGCCCTCCCCTGCCGGCCTAATCTTGCCCCCAACGGCCCTCCCCTGCTGACCTAATCTCGCCCCAACTACCTTCCCCTGCTGGCCTGATCTTGCCCCTAACTGCCCTCCTCTGCAGGCCAATTTGGTTCTGATTGGTTGGTTTCTATGCCAGTCAGTGTCAAAAGCTCCGCCTCCTAGGCAGCCATTGGCTCCTCACAGTTGACCCATATTTGGTTCTGATTGGTTGGTTTCTATGCCAGTCAGCGTCTCTGGGCCTATCAATGGGGCCTGATCAGAAAGGCAGGGCTGATCAGCAGCCCCGGTGGAGGCCTGGAGAGAAATGGAGGCGCAGCTGCTGGTCCAGCCAGGAGAGAAAGAGAGAGGCAAGTGCTGATCAACAGCTGCCACACAGGCTACAGATCAGACCCTGCTTCTCTCTTCAGGCCTCTCTCTGGGCCTGATTCGCAGCCCCCTCAGCAGTCAGTGCTGGGTCGCCACGGCAACCCAACGCTGACTGCAGGTCTGACTTCCAGTTGGTCAAGCCTCAGGTCGTGATGGACCCAGGGTTTTTATATATTAGGATTTGTTGAATAATTTGCACTCGTTTGTGTAATTGAGGTCTTTTGAATGCTTTGGGTCTTTAAAACTCTTCTGAACCACTCAAAGTAAAAATTGCTATCATAAGTTACTTTTGAGATTCTTGCCTTGTTGATTGTGAAAGGGAGAAAACAACGTAACTTTATGGTATTTTGGTAAGTACTATGTGTTTAGTTTGCATAAGATTAGAGGTATAATGAATTTGTCTAAGTATTTTACCAGCTCCAATTTTTATGTGTAGGTGTACTTATCTAAAATTACTATATTTCTGAGTGGCTTATGTTAGTTTTCAACAGGTAATTTTTATTTCCCCCTCTTTTTTTAATTTTTTTTTTTTAATAAACAGGATTGCTTCACAGTGGAGGGGGAGGATTTGAAGCATGACTTTGAACGCTTACAACTGGCCATGGAAATGGTAGGATTTCTTCCCAAGACACAAAGACAGTGAGTTTATTTATTGTTTTTATACCTTGAGCAGAGAACAAATTATGATGTGTGTTTAAGAATTCCTCTTTCTTGGTCCTTTGAGACACTTTTATTATAGTCCTGGTTTAGTGCCTTTTCCTTCTTAGGTGTGGCTTAGAAAATTTATTTTTCTAAAAGACTTGTTTTGAATTGTTTTTTTGTCAAAAAATTCTTTGAGATATTTTGAAAATCAGTTGAAAGCCCAGGAGCTCTTCTTCCTGTACAATTTATATTTATAAACATTTGCATATAATTGCAAGAGTTTCTGGTGTCCCTGAAGCCTCTTCATGAACCTTATGTAAACACTGTTGCTTTATAACACTATTTTTATAGTTTTTTATTTTCTGTATCATTGATCTCTAATCTTATTAAAGCTCACATACCTATCAGTAAAACATAATTTCCATATATTTACTCTTTAAAGTAATGTCTGTACTATTTGTACTAAACATTTTGTTTATTGTATTAAATACGTTGAACTAAAATAAAATGTAAAAAGGTTGAGATAAAGATGAAGTAAGCGATACATAACATAAACTATTTCAAATTAAAGACACAAATAACCTTGACTCTCACCAGAAAAATAATTGTAACATTACTAATTTAAAAAAAAGTTTATTGATTTTTAGAGAGAGAGGAAAGAGAGGGAGAGAGAGAGAGAAACATCAATGATGAGAGAGAATCATTGATCGGCTGCCTCCTACACACCCCCCTACTAGGGAGAGCCTGTAACCCAGGCATGTGCCCTTGACCAGAATAGAATCTGGAACCCTTCAGTATGCTGTCCAACACTCTATCCACTGAGCCAAACCTTTTTAATGAGATTTCCTTTAACTGTACATTGTTTCTGCTTCTTTGTTTTTAGGTATCCTGCCTTATAGTATGGTTATTGTTATCTCCAAATGGAAGATTATAAGCTTTTTGAGAACAGGGACTCTTATTTATATTTATTAATCTTTTTTATATTGAATTATAGTATATTGATTTGCTTATATGATGTTTCTTATTCCTGGAGTCTATGCATTACATATTTGTGTATGAGGAAACATTAATGTGCTGATTTTTGAACCCAAAGTTCTGAAACAATGTAATTACCAACCATAGAAACTACTGCAAAAACAGTTTTTAAAAATGGCTCAGGCCTGGCTGGTGTGGCGTGGTGTTTGAGCGTCAGCCCATGAACCTGGAGGTTACAGTTTGATTCTCGGTCGGGGCACATGCCGGGGTTTCGGGGTTTCGGGCTCAATCCAAAGGGGGTGTGCAGGAGGCAGCCGATGGATGTTTCTCTTTTATTGATGTTTCTATCTCTCTATCCTTTTCCCTTCCTCTCTGTGAAATCAATAAAAAATTTTTTTAAAAAATGGCTCAGTAATTACTGTTTGTATATCTTTTGACTTCTGTTTATTTTTATAATATTTCACTTGATACTAAGTTTCCTCTTTAATTTAACCCAGTCTAACTTTATGACTTAGTCCTTTATAATTGACTTGTTTTTTGTTTGAATCATTAAACATTTTTAATTATTTAAGAAATTAGACCTATAAATTAGATGTTGACTCAGGACCTCTAAAAATATAGCTATAGGTCCCTAAAGAAGTATCTTTATTTATTTAGAATACTTCCTAATTTTAGTAAAACACATAGTGTAAATTTCATAAGTAAGGACAAATTTATCCTAAAGAAATAAAGTGGTCAAGGCACAAATATATGTATATATCTGAATTTTCAGGAATGGCTTTTAGATATAGTTGTGTTCAATTTTAGATGGTCAGTTGTGTTAAATGCCTTTGAGATGTCAGGTAAGTTAAGGAATAATATGCTTTTCTTAGTTACATGGAAGTCCTTGGTAACCTCTATGAGACATTTTAGATGCCAGAATGTGATTGTAAAAAGGGATGACAAAGTAAAGACAAGGATTTATAAGTCAGTCCTTATTAGTATGCTTGTTTGTGAAGGGGAGGAAGAAGATGTGGAATCTAGGATGGGTTTTTTAAAGTGAGAGAGAAGTGAACATGAGATTATTTTGATTAAAAATTCTTATAGGTTTAGGTGAGTGATACAAAAAAAGTATAATAATGTATCCCAGCAAACTGGAGTTCATGGGATGGAGAGCGCAAGTGGAGGGATTAGTTTGCTGACTGGAAGAGGGGCATGTGTTCCTCAAAGACTGGAGGGTGGGGGGGAAGACAAAAGGGAGGGTCTAGATGTAAATGTCTCACAGTTGGGGCTTGATATTAGATAATGTACCCCAATGGCCTCAGGCTGTTTTAAAAAAACATTTATCAAGGGTACCATCATATGATGTAGGAAAGCCTTTTTTTAAAAAAAAATTTATCTTTATCGTTGAAAGTATTACAGATATCCCATTGGGCTCCTCTACCTTGTTCCAGTCCCCTTCCTGGGCCTTCCTGCACACTATTGTCTGTCCATGGGCCATGCATATCCTACATAATAAAAGCCTAATATGCTAAGTGTCCAGTCATCCGTTCAACCAATCAAAGCGTAATATGCTAATGATATGCTAAGGTCTCTCAACCGCTCGCTATGACATGCACTGACCACCAGGGGGAGACAATAGACCAGTTGACCATTCGCTATGACATGCACTGACCACCAGGGGGCAGACAGTCAACTGGTCGACCGGTTGCTATGATGTGCACTGACCACCAGGGGGCAGACGCTCCAACTTCCAACTGGTAGGTTAGCTTGCTGCTGGGGTCCGGCTGATCGGAACTGAGCGAGATGGGCCGAACATGCCCTAGAGCCCTCCCGCGCTCCCTCCCTGGCTAGCCAACCTCTTGTGTCCCTCCCCAGCCCCAGTCGTGTACTGGTGGGGTCCCTTGGCCTGGCCTGCACCCTCTTGCAATCCGGGACCCCTTGGAGGATGTCAGAGAGCCGGTTTCGGCTTGATCCCGTGACATTTGGACATCCCCGGAGGGCTCCCGGACTGCGAGAGGGCACAGGCCAGGCTGAGGGACCCTCCACCCAAGTACATGAATTTCATGCACCAGGCCTCTCGTATACATATAAGTTCATTGGTTCATCTCTCCTTACCCCTCCCCTCTGAAATATGTCAGTGTATTGCATGCTTCAGTGTCTCTGGGTCTCTTTTGTTCATCAGTTTAATTTGTTCATTAGATTCCAAATATAAGTGAGATCATGTAATACATGTAGGAAAGGCTTTCTTAAATACTAGAGGTCCGGTGCACAGATTTGTGCACTTGTGGGGTTTCTCAGCTTGGCCTGCGCCCTCTTGCAATCCAGGACGCCTTGGGGGATGTCAGACTGCCGGTTTTAGCCTGATCCCTGTAGGCCAGGCCAAGAGACCCCACCGGGCCTCTAGTATGCATAAAAGATCTTTGGTTAATCTCTTCTCACCCTCCCTTCTCCCCGCTTCCCTCAGATTCATCAGTGTGTTCCATGTTTCCATACCTGTGCGTTGAACGTCTACCCCCCTAGTGGCTAGCACACGTCATAGCTACTGATTGAAAGGTCGAACAGTCGCTTAGCCTTTTATATATATAGACTAGGGGCTTAGTGCACAAAGTTGTGCACCTTGAAAGGAACTGTGGGCCGGGAGGCTATGGTAGGCACAGGGGCTGGTCTCGGCACACCCTCTGTGCCCCTGCCCAGCCCCTTCTGCCGTAGCCCCTGGTTCCCTATCTGCCAGCAGCTCCGCTCCCGCTGTCGCTGCTCCCACACGCTGATGGCGCCAGCTCCGCTCGCACCCGCTGAAGGCGTGGAGCAATTGTGGCCAGCGCCAACAGCGGGTGCAAGCGGCAGCTGCTGTCCCGATCTCCCCTCAGGAGCAAGAGGAGGTGGAGAAGCCCTGAGGGGCGATTGGGGCCGGTAGCTGCCGCTCGTACCTGCTGATGGTGCTGAGTGATCGGGCCTGGCACCGGGCGCTAGCAGTGGGTGCCAGCGGCGGCTCCAATGCCAGCAGCGGGTGCAGGTGGGGCCAGCGCCAGCAGCAGGTGCAAGCACCCGGCGGGACTGCGACACGCGGGAGCAAAGAATTTTAAGTAACCACCAGTGGCTTGCACCGATGACAGTGACCGGTGCCCCACCTTGGTCTGGCACTCCTGCTCACCTGCTCCACCATCCCACTGCAGCTGACGCCCACTATGTTCCACGCACGCCCTCTGGTGGTCAATGCACGTCATAGCGACCGGTTGTTCGGTTGTTCTGCCATTCAGTCTATTTGCATATTAGCCTTTTATTACATAGGATAACTGCTAACTAAAAAAAATCACCTAGGATACGTGGTTAAAAATACAGATTCCAAGGCATGAAACATTCTTATTCAGTAGATCTGAAATAGACAGTGTAGGAAAAGGGCATTCCAGTCAGGATGAAAAGCATTTAGGAACGAATGGACTTTTGAAACACTACAGCAGATTCAGATAATAGCAAGATGTCCCCTTCAGATAACTTTTCTGACAAGTGGTAGGTACAATACTGAAGTTAAAGTTTTTTAAAGCACTTTGCACAATGACTAAAGTAGTAAACACTCAATAAATTTTATAGTTCTAATTACTCCCATATTTCTTATTTTCTGAAGACTATTTGTACTAGTTAATTTGCTTGATTATGATTTTTGGGATGAAATAAGCTTAGAGAATACACAGAAACAAGTTGTAATTTGTAATTTTATTTTTGCAGGATTTTCTCTCTTCTATCAGCAATACTACATTTGGGTAATATCTGTTACAAAAAGAAGACATACCGGGATGACTCCATAGATATCTGTAATCCTGAAGTTCTTCCTGTTGTCTCAGAATTATTAGAAGTGAGTGATTACATTTTCAATTGTCATTTCAAATACTGGGTAACTTGTCAGTTTTTATTTTGTGGAAGTTTTGTAGGGGTAAATAGGTTAATGCTTTTTTATTAATAGTGTTTGCCCAAAAGATGGAAATTTTGCTATTGCGTGTGCCACAATGTTTGGAAAATTTGGGTTTTCTGCCCTGCCTCCTCTTGCCCTAGATACCCATAATCCCTCAATTTGCTGTATAGGATGAATATTTCACTCAAGATGGCATAATATTCTAGGCCTTTACTACTTTTTCTTCTATATTTCAGATTTCTTCTCATGTTAAGACTTTGTTTAGATTGTTTTATTTGAAGATGGGGTACCTGGATGGATGGGGAGAAAAGGATACTAATTTTTCTTTCTTCATAGTTATATAGAAACCTACGATGCTTCTTTCCATAACAAGGTCTTTATTACCTTACTAGAGGCCCGGTGCACGAAATTCGTACACGGGGTTGGGCCCCTTCAGCCCAGCCTGCACCCTCTCCAATCCAGGACCAATCTGGGACTGCTGGCTCCTCTTGCAATCTGGGACTGCTGGCTCCTAACCGCTTGCCTGCCTGCCTGCCTGATTGCCCCTAACCCCTCTGCCTGCCTGATCGCACCTAACCACCTCTGCCTGCCTGCCTGATCGTCCCTAACTGCTCCTCTGCTGGCCTGATCGCCCCTAACCACCTCTTCCTCACCCCGCACCCGGGACCCAGAATTCCCTCCTTCAGCCAGTCGCAGGCACCCAGGACTTGGGCTTCCTTCCCTCTGGTTGACTGCAGGCACACAGGACCTGGGCCGGCTTTGCCTGGGCCAGCCACAGCCGCAGGGGACTGTGGATGGGCGGCTTCGCCCGGTTGCAGCCGCACATGCCTGGGACCACGGGGTGTGCGGCTTGTCCCTCTCCCAGGCCGCAGCCTGGCTGGTCCTCATTCCTCTCTCCCCAGTGTTGAGTGTCTGAGCCATTATTGCGTGACGTCGTGAGGGCGTGATGCCCATTTGCATATTAGCTCTTTATTATATAGGATTATATAGGATTCTTTCTGTAGTGATGATTTCTCATGCTTCCCAGCTAACTTCTCATCTTGCCAGATTCATTTTGAAAGGGATATCATTTTTCATAGGCTCTCTCCTATGACAGAGTAAGGAAATATATGTATGTATACTAACCTAAGTATATTCATATATCTACAAATATTTTTGTCTAGCTATATATATATATATAAAGATGAGGTTTGCTAATGTTTCTAACTAATCCATTATCACATGTATCAGTCTAGCCTTCTCCCCTTACTTATATGTAAACTCCCACTCTAACATTGAGGAACCTGTCTCCCATCATCTTCCATTCATTAATTATTCAATTCTAGTATACATGTATAACAGTATTAGAATTGTTAACCCATACTTCTGTGGGAAATGACTTTGTCAACTAGAGTAGAGTGCTATAGAGCATAGTTCCTTTTGCCTTTAGTTTTATAGACTTCCTTCATTTTCAGAATTAGTTTTCTTCCCACCCACTTTCTTGAACATTGTGGTTGTTTCATATATTTGTCATATAGTCAGATTCTCTTGTCATGGTCTGAATTCTTTTCTAGGATCCCCCGGTGCCTTAAATAATTTTCTAAAACTTTGTATAGATTAAGATTCACTCTTTGTGCTGTATGGGTTCCGACAAAGGCATAATGTCATGTATCCTCTGTTAAACAGTATCATACAAAATAGTTTCCCTGCCCTAAAAATCCCCTTCACCTAATCAACCCCTTCCCCACTGATGCCTGGCAACCACTCACCTTTTTACTAACTGTAGATTTGCCCTTTCTAGAATGTAGCATAATTGGAATCATACAGTACGTAGCCTTTTCAGACTGACTTGTTTCACTTAGCAATATGCATTTAAGACTCATCCATGCTTCTTGTCTCAATAGCTCATTTCTCTATATTGCTGGGTAATATTCCATTATAGCTATATCATGGTATAGCTATATCATAGTTTATTTATCCATTCACCTCTTAAAGGATATCTTGGTTGTTTACAGTTTTTTTTTTGCAATTATGAATAGCTTGCTTTTTTCTATTAAAATATTGCTCATCTTTAAAATCTTGATTCATGTGCCAGCTCATGAAGTTTAACCTTGTTAAATGGTCTGACTCCATCAGTTTCTACTTAACATAGTTTATTTTTAGTTTTATAGCAGAAAGTTAATTGTTAACTAGTTTATGCCCATTATAAGGTGGCGGTGTTCTCTGAGAGCAATGGATGCCTCTTTCTTGTTTATCTGACCTTAAAGTGTTTATTATTTTGTACATGCCTGGGTGTTGCTTATTAACTTCAATGGAATGAGTTAGCCTGGCAGAAGGGCCAGGAGAAGGGAGGAGTACCTTAATTCAGAACTAGATTCACTCAGTGGAAATTCTACCAGGATGTTGAGTGTGGTATCTAAAGGTTGTAATTTTGAAGGTCATGAGGGTCAGAGAAAATTTCAGTCAGGCATTTTAAGTAATATTGTAGTCAAACATTTGGAATTGTAATACAGGGATTGTGGCTGGTGATCAACAAGTAGCAAGGTTTTTGGTTCTAGTGCAGTATTTATTCTTTGGTGAGAGACTGGTAAGAGCAATTCAAAGCAGTACTCAGATATTGGTAAAAAAAAAAAAAAAAAGGAGAAATAAAATCCTGAGAATGGTTACCAGTGTCAAAGTTAGGCCAACAGCAAATGTGATTTGATAGCAAATCTCACTTTATAACATAAGCTTTTAAAATTCTTTCTTGTTATATATAGTTTGGATTGGTTCTAGGAATAGAGATTGGGTAATAAGCAGAAAGAAGATATCTTCAAAGATGAGGAGCTAGAGAAGATATGACAGCACCTACCATGGTATCCTGTCTATAGTTAGCGTAGTGATTAATCACAAAAACAATATATAATTATATACGTGTTTTCCGATGGTCTTAGGCGACCCCTGTGAAAGGGTTGTTCGACCCCCAAAGGGGTCTCGACCCACAGGTTGAGAACCGCTGCTCTAGCCAAAGGGCAAATAAAGGGATAACCTAGCAAGACAGAAAACATTTAAATAATAACCACTCAATTCCAGCCAAACACCATAGGAAAAAAACTATGCTCCTGCACCCAAACTATGCCAGCCAAGGTCAAGTAGGGAGCCCAGACTGCCACCCTACTTGTCTGTAACAAGGATTGGGGTGCAATGTTAGAGGAGGCCTAGTGGAGAGGCAGGACTTTTACCATAGCTCAGTGGTAACAAGGTCACCTACTTCAGTATCAGTGGAGACTGCCAGAACTCCCCACCCCATCCATTGGTAATGAGGAGCTCCCTCTCACATGCCAATGAAGGCTGAGTGGAGAACCTGGACTTCTGCCTCCACTTTGCAGTAACAAGGGAGTTCCTCCCACCCCTTTCTGGCTGGAGGGGTATCAAAAAAGCCAGATAAGCCATCAATAATTATTCTAAATGTAAATGGTCTGAATTCACCAGTAAAGAGGCACAGAGTAGCAGAGTGGGTCAAAAAACAAAACCCAACCATATGCTGCCTAAAAGAGATACATCTAAACAGCAAAGACAAAGGCAGATTCAAAGTAAAAGGGTGGGAAATTATTCTCCAAGCAAATAACATCCACAGAAAAGCAGGTGTAGCCATACTTATATCTGACAAAATAGATCTCAAGATAACAAGTGACAAAGCTGGACATTTTATAATGATAAAGGGAACACTACATCAAGAAAACATAACATTTCTTTTAAAAAAATATATATATTTTATTGATTTTTTTTACAGAGAAGAAGGGAGAGGGATAGAGAGTTAGAAACATCGATGAGAGAGAAACATCCATTCAGCTGCCTCCTGCACGCCCCCGACTGGGGATGTGCCCGCAACCAAGGTACATGCCCTTGACCGGAATCGAACCTGGGACCCTTCAGTCTGCAGGCCGATGCTCTATCCACTAAGCCAAACCGGTTAGGGCTTCCTGGAAGATTTTTGATTGCTGTTTCAATTTCTTCGGTAGTTATCGGCCTATTCAGGTTTTTTTATTCTTCTTGGTTGAGTTTTGGGAGCCTGTATTTTTCTAAGAATATGTCCATTTCAACTAGGTTGTCCATTTTGTTGGAATAGAATTGATCATAGTATTTTTTCATAATCATTTGTATTTCTGTGGGATCGTTTGTTACTTCACCTCTTTCATTTCTGATTTTGTTTATTTGGGTCCTCTCTCTTTGATTCTTGGTGAGCCTGGCTAGAGACTCATCAATCTTGTTTATTGTTTCAAAGAACCAGTTCTTGGTTTTGTTGACCTTTTTAATAGTATTTTTGGTCTCTATGTTGTTTATGTCCACTCTGATCTTTATTATTTCCTTCCTTCTGCTTACTCTGGGCTTTTCTTGTTGGTCTTTTTCTAACTCTGATTTGTAGGGTTAGATAATTTATTACCATTTTTTCTTGTTTTTTTTGAGGTAGGCCTGTAGAGCTATGAACTTCACTCTCAAGACTGCTTTCACTGTGTCCCATAAATATTGGATTGTTGTGTTTTCATTATTGTTTTTTGCCATGATGCTTTTTATTTTTTCTTTGATCTCTCTGGTAACTCAGTCATTGTTTAATAGCATGCTATCTATCCTCCAGGTGTTTGATTTTTTTGATTTATTGTAGTTAATTTCTGGTTTGCCATTTTGATCTGAGAAGATGCTAATATGATTTCTATCTTCTTGAATTTGCAGAGACTTTGCCTGTGTCCCCATATATGGTCTATCTTTGAAGATGACCCAGGTGCACTTGAGAAGAATGTATATTCTGTGGCTTTGGGGTGCAATGTTCTAAAGATGTCAATTAATTCCATCTGATCTAGTGTGTCATTTGGGATTGATATTTCTTTTCTGATTTTTTTGTTTAAAGGATTTGTCCAGTAGTGTTAGTGGGGTTTTAAAGTCCTCTACTATGACTGTATTGCTGTAAATATCTCCCTTGTTATTCTCCAGAAGTTTTTTTATGTATTTGGGTGCTCCTGTATTGGGAGCGTATATGTTTACCAGAGTTATATCTTCATGTTGGATTGTTCCCTTTAGTATTATGAAGTGGCCTTTCTTATCTCTTGTTATGTCCTTCACTTTGAGATCTAATTTGTCAGATATAAATATTGCTACCCAGCTTTTTTTTCATTTCCATTCGCCTGAAAAACCATTTTGCATCTCTTTACCATCAGTCTGTGTGAGTCCTTTGTTCTGAGATTGGTTTCCTGTAGACAGCAGATATATGGGTCATGTTTTCTTATCCACTCAGCTACTCTGTTTTTTGATTGGGGCATTTAATCCATTTACATTTAAAGTTATTATTGCCCTGACTGGTTTGGCTCAGTGGATAGAGCATTGGCCTGCGGACTCAAGGGTCCCAGGTTCGATTCCGGTCAAGGGCATGTACCTTGGTTGTGGGCACATCCCTAGTGGGGAGTGTGCAGGAGGCAGCTGCTCGATGTTTCTCTCTCATCAATGTTTCTAACTCTCTATCCGTCTCCCGTCCTTTCTCTAAAAAATCAATAAAATATATATATAAAAAAAATAAAGTTATTATTGATAGGTACTTGTTTGTTGCCATTTTTATTCTTTATGCCTGTGTTCCTTCTTTGATTCCTATTTCTTCTTTTTACAGCAGACCCTTTAGCATTTCTTGCATTGCTGGTTTGGTGGTGATAAACTCCCTTAGTCCTTTTTTGTCTGTGAAGCTCCTGATTTCACCCTCAATTTTGATTGATAGCCTTGCTGGGTACAGTATTCTTGGATTCAGACCCTTCCTTTGAATGACTTTGTATATTTCATTTCATTCCCTTCTGGCCTGATGGATTTCTGTTAAGGAATCAGTCGTTAGTCTGATGGGGGATCATTTGTTGGTAACTTTCTGTCTTTCTCTGGCTGCTTTTAAGATCCTTACTTTGTTGTTGGTGTTTGCCAATTTAATTATAATGTGCCTTGGTGTCCGTCTTTTGGGGTTTATTTTGTTTGGGATTCTGTGAGCTTCTTGGACTTGTGTGAGTTTTTCCCCCTTTATATCAGGGAAGTTTTCTGTCATCATTTCTTCATGCAGGTTTTCTGTTCCTCGCTCAGTTTCCTCTCCTTCTGGCACCCTTATTACGCAGATATTTTATTTTTTTTATGTTGTCCCAAAGTTCCCTTAGGCTCTCCTCCTGTTTTTTAAGTTTTTTTTCTAGATGCTGCTCTGCTTGGGTATTTTTTCCTACATTGTCTTCTAGCTCACTGATGTGGTCCTCCGCTTTTTATAATCTACTGTTGATGCTTTTTATTGAGTTATTTATTGCAGCGATGTCATTTTTCATTTCTTCTTCGTTCTTCATTTATTCTTGGTTCTTACACATATTGTTGAATTTGTCTTCCAACCTTTTCAGCGACCTTATGACCATTGTTCTGAATTATTTCTCTGACATATTGCTTGCCTCCATTTTGTTTACTTCCTTTTCTGGTGATGCCTCCTTTTCTTTCATATGCAGTTTCTTTGTCTCCCCATGATCTCTCCTGTCCAGGTGTCTGGTTATGTAGCTCTTTCTCTCCTGCATTGACTGAAAGGCACAAAATAGAACATAACAAGGCACAGCGCACAAGGCACTGAACACAAATGTATTCAGGATACTAATAATCCAATATAAAGGTGACCACCAGAGAAAAGAGAATTAGGGGATAAAAAAAAAGAAAAAAAAGAGTGCAAAAATCATATTGAGAAAAGTAAAAAAAAGTAAGAGAGAAAAGAAATAGAATAAAAAAGAAGGGGGAAGATACTATGTATATGGGGAGAAAATTCCAATAGAACAACAACTAATCCAAAAAAATGCAAACAACTAATACCAAGATATGAATGCAAACTACAAGTAACAACTAATAACAAGCCAGGAGAGGAAAAACAGAAGAAAAAAAAGAGAAACAATCACACAAAGAAACAAAAAAACCAATCTAATCAACAATCAAACTAGCAACAATAATAAGACAGAGAGAAAGAAAGACAAAACAAAACAAAAAAAAAACCAGAAAACATAAGTAAAAAAACAAAAAAAGGGAAGAGAAAAAAATTTGGATAGTGAAGAAAGAGAAGAGAAAAGTGTGTATGGACTTGGACCAGGCGATCGGAAGTTGGATATATAAGTAGGATGAATTGGTAATGCGGTAAAAAGAAGGAATAGGGAAAATCTAAAGCAGAAGTAGGGTAAGAGAAACAGGACAACAAAAGGGTAAAAATGAGGAAGAGAGTGTTGGTATAAAGGTAAAGTTGAGATAGAATAAAATAATGCTAAAGGATAAATGAAAAAAGGATGTAGAACACTAATCCCAAAATGAAATAAAATAAAATAAAGAGAAAATAAAATGAAACTTTAAAAAACGGTAAAATAATCCTATATAATAGAGGTAATTCACAAATTGACTCACACCCTCGCACAAGATGGCTGCCCCCATGGGGTCACAAGATGGCTGTGCCCATGTCATCACAAGATGGTCACCACAAGATGGCCGGCAGGGGAGGGCAGTTGTGGCTGATCAGGGCAGCAGGGGAGGGCATTTGGGGGCAGTCAGGCCTTCAGGGGAAGACAGGTAGGGGCAACCAGACTGGCAGGGGAGGGCAGTTAGGATGGACCAGGCTGTCAGGGGAGGGCAGTTGTGGGCGATTGGGCCAGCAGGGGAGGGCATTTTGGGATGACCAGGCCTGCAGGGGAAGGCAGGTAGGGGCTACCAGACTGGCAGGGGAGGGCAGTTAGGGCGGGCCAGGCTGTCAGGGGAAGGCAGTTGGGGGCGATCGGGCTGGCAGGGGAGCAGTTAGGCGTCGATCAGGCTGGCAGGGGAGCGGTTAGGGGGCGATCAGGCTAGCAGGCAGAAGAGGTTAGGGGCAGTCAGGCAGGCAGGCAGGCAAGCAGTTGGGAGCCAGCAGTTTCAGATTGCGAGAGGGATGTCCAACTGCCGGTTTAGGCCTGTGGGATTGGGCCTAAACTGGCAGTCGGATATTCCCTGAAGGCTCCCGGTTTGGAGAGGGTGCAGGCTGGGCTGAGGGACACCCCCCCCCCCCCCCCCCGGGTTCATGAATTTCGTGCACCTGGCCTCTAGTAGTAGTAACAGTACTGATTAAACATAAAAATATAATAATTGAAAAGGTAAAATCAAGTGAGAAAAAAAGAAAAAAAATTAGTTTCTTCAGTAAAAGATAAGAAATAAAAATGTGCAGTAGTGAAGGTCATTCAATTCCTCTATTGTTCTGTTTGGCATGCCTGGCCTGTTTCCTGTCAGGGTATCAGGACAGTATTGAAGTTCCCTGTGTTCCACAGGTCCTCTTTGTTGTAAGCCAGAATCCTGTTTTCAAGCAGGCAGTATTTCTTTGTTTCTCAGCCTGCCTGTGGTTGTATTTACACAAGAGTCAATTTGTGATTCAACCCCTGTGTGGCAGTGTTTCTGTATTGACATCCGGGGCTATAAGTCCTCTCTACCCAGTATTTAGAATTTGTTTTCCCTGCTGCACTTAATACTGGTTTGGGGGTATGGACTGCCCCAGAGCTGGTTTTCTGATATTTCTCCCCATGTTCCACAAAAACAACTCCCCCCTGCAGTCTCTGAGAGTGTGATCCTACGTACTGGGCTTAGTAATCAAAAGCAAGGATTTAAAGAGAAAAAAGATCCAGAGTAAGTGTGTGAACTTGCGACTTTTTTGCCCCTTCACTGCGCGCGACTCTGCTCACTTCTCTGTGCATGTCTTTTTCCCCTGGCACAGTGCAGCCGATTTACTGGTAAAGCTTCATGGTGCCTTTTTGTGCCCAGTCCAGCTATGGGTTGATTTCTAGAGTTCTCTTCTGTCAGCAGTCCTGTGGACCCCTTTCCACATTCGCAGACTACGCTGGCCCCAACGGTTATGGATTTTGTGGGGCGCAGACTTCCTCCAAACCTCTAGATCCCACTGCGTGTGTTTCTCGCTCCAGCCTGGATCGCAGACCTCACCTTTCTCTGAGCAAAATCTGAACTTTCCTTGAGAAGGTGGCAGAGCTTGTCCGAGTCCGCGTATTCGTGTTGCTTGAGACCCGGTGTTTGTGGGTTCGCAGCTTGTCCCTGGGTGTTGTGGTTGTAGGGTCCTGGGAGGTATTCAACTCTTCCC
>NW_005871089.1:2716242-2721539 GCF_000147115.1 Myotis lucifugus | reverse complement strand
AGGCTTCTGAACACAGTCACTCTCCACTTCAAGATGGCGTCGGTCTCTGCGGCAGAGCCGGTCACTCCGGGAGAGATTTCAGCTGCAGTGGAGGCTGCCTGGTCAGGGGAGCCAGTCTGGTAGTCCCCAACAGTCCCTTGGAATATAGCTGTCCCTCACTCACAAATAGACACTCCCTGTACGTCCACACACTCTCCTTTTGTTCTCTCACTCACACACTATCTTGCAGCCTGCCTTCCCATCGGCAGCCATCTTCGATCTCAAAGATATTTTGAGCCAGTAGTAGTAACAGTACTCATTAAACATAAAACCAATCTAATCAACAATCAAACTAACAACAACATATATATATAGTTTCTAATCTGTTTTGCCTTTCTTTCTCTCTGTCCTATTTTATATATATATAAAACTAAGAGCATTTGGAAAATTATAGAAGTATATAATGAACTCAGTAATATTTTCTTTAGGATGCTTATCAAATAGAAGCAAGATTAGTTTTGTTTGTGTGCTTGTGCATAGTGTGTAGATGTGTGTACAATTGTTGTCAGGTTTTAGTGCCAGCATTAAGCCAATTTCTTAAGTTCAGTTAGGTTGTTCTTCATTCTTTTACGGATTCTTCTGCAATTAAAAGAAGAAGTTGGACCTAGAGGGTATTATACTATGTGATATAAGTTAGTCAGAGAAAGAAAAGTACCATATGATTTACTTATATGTGGAATCTAAAGAACAATAAAACGAACAAACAAAACAAAAACAGACTCATAGATACAGGGAACATAGTGATGGTTGTCAGAGGGGAGGTTGTAAGAAGTACAGATTGGAAGTTATAAAATAGTAATGGGGATGTAAAGTACAGTATAGTGGATATAGTCAATAATATTGTAAAAACCATATATGGTGATGGTTGAGTATTGGAAATATCAAAGTATATGATTTTCCAACCACTATGCTGTACACCTGAAACTGATGCACAGTGATATTGGGTATAAACTATAATTGAAAAAATTAAAAAACATTAGCAGAGATTATTATATTCCATAAAAATTTGAGAGATATCAGCCCTGTGATCAACTATATTTGACGTCCTTTCAGTTTATTTGGGGTTAACTATTTAGGATTTTCAAATTTGGCATGAGTTAATGTTGATAATTTATGTTTTTCTAGGAATTCATGTGTTGATTAAATATTTAAAATTTATTATGTTTGTGTTCTTTGTAAATATGCTAATGTTTAAAAGTTTTTTTCTATGGTGTTAGCTTTCTGTATATTATTTTCAAACTAGAGCAGTGGTTCTCAACCTTCCTAATGCTGTGACCCTTTAATACAGTTCCTCATGTTGTGGTGACCCCCACTTTCATTGTTACAAATTGAACATAATTAAAGCATAGTGATTAATCACAAAAACAATATGTAATTATATATGTGTTTTCTGATGGTCTTAGGTGACCCCTGTTAAAGGGTAGTTCGACCCCCAAAGGGGTTGAGACCCACAGGTTGAGAACCGCTGAACTAGAGGCCTGGTGCACAAAATTCGTGCACGGGGTTGTGTGTGTCTCTCAGTCCAGCCTGCACCCTCTCCAATCTGGGACACCTCGAGGGATGTCCGACAGGAGTGAAAAAAAAGAGAAAAGGCGCAGAAAATACCCGAAGGCGGGGTGACAAAAAATAACAAAAAGAAAAAAGGGTGGGGGCTGGGGAATGGCCATTCAGCATTATCACCCCTTACCCCCTCCCCTGCCAACCTGATCTACACCTAACTGCTCCCCTGCCAGCCCGAATGCCTCTAACTGCAATCCTCTGCCGGCCTGGTCACCCCTATCTGCCTTCCCCTGCTGGCCTGGTCGCCCCCAGCTGCCCTCCCATGCTGGCCCAGTCACCCCTAACTTCCCTCCCTTGCCAGCTCGGTTGCCCCTAACTGCCCTCCCCTGCTGGCCTGTTCTCCCCTAACTGTCCTCCCCTTCAGGTCTGGTCGCCCCCAACAGGCCTGATTGCCCCCAACTGCCCTCCCCTGCCGGCCATCTTGTGTCCACATGGGGGCGGTCATCTTTGACCACATGGGGTGGCCATCTTGTGTGTTGGAGTGATGGTCAATTTGCATATTACTCTTTTATTAGGTAGAATAAGGGGCCTTTTAGCCTTGGCTGTCGTTTCTCAGTGGTTAGAGCGCTGGCCCATGCACCTAAGGGTTGCAGGTTCAAGCCCTGCACTGGTTGGGGCATGTGTGGGAAGCAACCAGTCAATGTGTCTCTCTCACATGGATGTTTCTCTATCTCTTCCCTCCTCCCTCTATCTATTCCACTCTCTCTAAAAATCTATGGAAAAAATATCCTTGGGTGAGGATTAACAAAACAAGAAAATAATGGGCCTTTAGATATATTAGTTCTGCCATTTAATTTATTAATTTTTGTTTTTATACATGTACTTTTCCTCTGTGTTAAATTATGAAACATTTTCAGCACAATACATATAGGAAATGATTTAACCACCTGAATGTATACTTACAGTCCTACACAAGTAATAAGACACTGCATATAATTAAAGCTCACTGTGTGCTCTACCCCTTCCAGAAGTAAACACTATTCTGAATTTGATGTTTATCATTCCCATTCTTGATTTTATATTTTCAGGATAGATATTTCCATAAAGAATATATAGTTTTGTTCTGCATGTTTTCACACTTTATATAAATGTTATACTGTGTGTATCATGCTAAACTTGACTTTTTCATTCCATATTATGATTTTGAGATTTTTCAAAGCTGATTTATATACTCTAGAGCAGGGGTGGGCAAAGTTTTTGACTCGAGGGCCACAATGGGTTCTTAAACTGGACCGGAGGGCCGGAACAAAAGCATGGATGGAGTGTTTGTGTGAACTAATATAAATTCAAAGTAAACATCATTACATAAAAGGGTACGGTCTTTTTTTTTTTTTTTTAGTTTTATTCATTTCAAATGGGCCGGATCCGGCCCGGGGCCCGAAGTTTGCCCACGGCTGCTCTAGAGTCTTCTTTTTAGTTGCTTTTTAAATTCTATTCTATGAATAAAACAACATAGCTTATTTGCTTTAGTGGGGATTGAGGTTTGTAATTTTTTCATTTATAAATAAGACTAGAGGCTGGTGCATGAAATTCGTGCACGGGGGAGGAGGGTCCCTCAGCCTGGTCTGCACCCTCTCGCAATCCAGGACCCCTTGGGGAATGTCCGACTGTCTAAACCGGCAGTCGGACATCCCTCTTGCAATCCGGGACCGCTGGCTCCTAACTGCTCGCCTGCCTGCCTGCCTGATCACCCCTAACCACTGTGCTTGCCTGCCTCATCACGCCTAACCACTTGGCTGCCTACCTGATTGCCCCTAACCACTCTGCCTGCCTGCCTCATTGCCTGTAACTGCCTCTGTCTCGCCCCCACCACCGTTCCTTGGTCAGGAAGGACGTCTGGTATGACGTCCGGAAGGTCATTCGGCTGTCTGGTCTAATTAGCATATTATGCTTTTATTATTATAGATTACGATAGCCATTCTTGTACATGCCTGCTGTTACCATGTGTGAGCATTATTCACAGGACAATGATTTTCAACCTTTTTAAAATCTCATGACACACATAAACTAATTACTAAAACTCTGGCACACCAAAAATATATTTTTTGTTGATCTGACAAAAAATAGGTATAATTTTGCTTCATTCATATTGGATGGCTATTGTGTTGGCTGCTGTCATTTTTTTTATTTGAAAGTCTAAGGGAAAAGAGGTCAGTGCCCCTGACTAAATAGTTAGGTATTGCATGTTTTAAAAATTCTTGAGGCACAGTGGTTGAAAATTGCTGTTCTAGAGTATAGTTTAAGGAGTAGACTTTTGTGTTAAGGTATATACACATATTGAGGTTACTGATATTGACAAATGACTTTCTACAGGGGTTGTACCAGTTTATACAAGTATATGGAAATAACCGTTGCTCCATGTTTTTGCCAGCTTACATTTGCTCATTCCTTTAGAAAAATTTCTTGACCATACTGCATAGATCTTTTATTTTTAAATGTTTTTTTCATTTTTAATAATAATTGCTGAAATTTAGAAATACACCTCACAGTATAACACTGGTTTTTTTCTTTTATTGTATGTATGTATGTATGTATTTATTTATTTAAATATATTTTTATTGATTTCAGAGAGGAAGGGAGAAGGAGAGAGAGATAGAAACATCAATGATGAGAGAGAATCATTGATTGTTTGCCTCCTACCCGCCCCCTACTGGGGATTGAGCTCGCAACCAGGCATGTTTCCTTGATTGGAATCAAGCCCAGGACCCTTCAGTCCACAGGCCGACACTCTATCCACTGAGCCAAACCAGCTGGGGAATAATGCTGGTTTTTTAAAATCACATGTGTTTTCTTAGTTTTATTGTGTTTTTGTAATCTGCTATTTATTTTGGTTTATAAAAATATCTACACTAATAAAAGAGAAACATGGTAATTAGCGTACGACCGCTACCCTTCCCATTGGCTAATCAGCATATCCTTATGCAAATTAACTGTCAGCCAAGATGGCGGCCGGCAGCCATGCACTGAAGCGAGCAGGGAGGCTTGCTTGCTTCAGTGACTGCGAACTCCAACGTTCCCCGCCTAACTTGCCGGCCTCTCAGCTGCAACTCTAAGCAACTATGTACTATGTTGCAAATAAGAAGCTAAACAAAACCCCAGAAACCAGCCGGACTGAAAACCAGCCGGACTGCAACATTGTATCGATGTTTTCAGCAGCGAGGCCTCAGAGCTAAAGCTGGCCCAGAATTTAAAAAAAAAAAAGAAAACAAGGAGCGGTTGGGAGCTTCAGTCAACCCACCAGCCTGAAAACAGCCCTCAGCCCCTCAGCCAGCCTGGCCAGGCACCCCACTGGGGACCCCCACCCTGATCCAGGACACCCTTCAGGGCAAACCAGCCGGCCCCCACCCATGCACCAGGCCTCTATTCTATATAGTAAAAGGGTAATATGCCTCCCGGCACCGGGATCAGCGGAGCAGTGAGGCTCCCGGCACCGGGATCAGCGTGACAGGGGGCAGCGCCCAAACCCCCCTGATCACCCTGCGGGCTCTGTGGGTGACAGGGGGCGGGGGCCAAAACCCCCCTGATCAGCCCTGCTCTGTGCTTGATAGGGGGGAGCCCCCCAATCCCCCTGATTGCCCTTGCGGTCCTGTGTTGGAAAGGTGCAGCCCCCAACCCCCCTTCCACGGGCCTTGTTCTGGGGTAAAAGGTAAAGCATAACCTCCCCATTGGCCCTGCCTGAGGGTAAAGGGGCAGCCCCC
>NW_005871089.1:2673217-2715764 GCF_000147115.1 Myotis lucifugus | reverse complement strand
CCAACCCCCCAATCGGCCCTACCCTGAGCGTGACTGAGGGTGGCATCGCAACCTCCCGATCCGCCCTGCTCTGTGCATGACGGGGCGGCGCCCCAACTCCCCAATCGGCCCTGCTCTGAGCCTGACCAGGGGCTGCACCTAGGGATTGGACGTGCCCTCTGCCACCCGGAAGCAGGCCTAAGCCAGCAGGTCGTTATCTCCCGAGGGGTCCCAGACTGCGAGAGGACACAGGCCGGGCTGGGGGACCCCCCCCCTCCCGACCCCCCCGAGTGCACAAATTTTTGTGCACCGGGCCTCTAGTTTTAAATATATCTGAAAGGATATGGTTTTATATTTAATCTTTGTTCATTTTTAGTTTTACTGTATTTTGTGAAAGTAATGTGCCTCAAATTGTTTTTACTTTTTGAAATTTGAGGATTGGGCAATAGAAGGTATATTTTTCAAAAGAAGGTAAATTTTCTTTCCTTTTTTTTTTTTTTTGGTTAATCCCCACTTGAGGCTATTTTCCCATTGATTTTTAGGGAGAGTAGAAGAGAGAGGGAAAGACAGAGTAACATCAGTGTGAGAGAAACACAGCGATTGGTTGCCTCCTGCACGAGCCCCTACCCAGGCTGGGGAGGAGCTTACAACCAAGGTACGTGCCCTTGACTGGAATTGAATCTGGGACCCTTTGGTCCGCAGGTCGATGCTCTATCCACTGAGCCAAACTGGCTAGGGCAAAAGAAGGTATATTTTCTTTATGGTGCAATCATATTTTAATAAAATGATTGATCTGTCATGAATTGCTGGTGTCAGGGTAATATCGTATTCTCTTGTTTTTATAACTCATTTCTCCTTGTAGTCTAATCTATTTTGCTTTATGTATTTTATATTATCTACATAAAATTTTATGAAAATTCTATATTGCCGAGACCGGTTTGTCTCAGTGGATAGAGCGTCGGACTGGGGACTGAAGGGTCCCGGGTTCGATTCCGGTCAGGGGCATGTGCCTTGGTTGCGGGCACATCCCCAGTAGGGGGTGTGCAGGGGGCGGCTGATCGATGTTTCTCTCTCATTGATGTTTCTGTCTCTCTATCCTTCTCCCTTCCTCTCTGTAAAGAGTCAATAAAATATATTAAAAAAAAAAAAAGAAAATTCTATATTATGTATGGATGCTTTATAAAATACCCTGTTTTACCATTTCATGCTCACCAGTGTGGTAAAAGTAAAAAGTCTGATAATACCAGGTATAGTCAAGGTTTGAAGAAATAGGAAACTCTCAGTGCTGCTGCTGAGAGAGCAGGTTGGTAAAAACTGTGTACAGGAGTTTGGCAATATCCTATAAAGCTGAAAATGTGTACACTACAACCTGGTAATTTCACTTTTAGGTATGTACTTCAGAGAAACTCTTGAAAGCATATGCAGGAATATTTACTGCAGTTTATTTTCTAATAGAGCAAAAATATAAGTGGTGTTAGTGCCTAAAAGTAGAATGGATCACATTGTGGTAATTGATATAGTTTTGTGCTATATAGCATTTAAAATGAACAAGCTTGATCTAAATTATCAAGAGTTATATCTCAAAAATAAATGGGAATATGATATACAGATAAAAGTTAAATTCACTTGACAGTATAAGATAATGTTTATGAAAACATGTAATATGTACTGTATGTATACATAAATAAACTGAAATGACACATAGCAAATTTATGATAGTATTGGCCTCTAGAGAGTGAGAACAAAGGAAGCATGAACTTTATCTTAAAGTTTATCATCTGTAAATAAAAATAAACAACTGAAACAAATTATTACCCATTGCAATGTTCCTGGAACTCAAGAAGTATTGTTACTGTTCAGTCCTTTTCTCCAGGTTAGGAGATTATGGTTGATCGTCTTAAAATGTTGTTTATACTATTTTATATTTTCCATATTCTGCACAATAAAACATGTTTCTCCATTATGATCAGAATGAAAACTTTAATTTAAAAAGACCCCTTTGATTTCTTTTTTTTTGGAGGTCTGGGAGTGGAGTCTATGGGACACATGTTTAAAAACATTTTAAAATAAAATTGATTTCAGAGATAGGAAGGGAGAGGGAGAGAGAGATAGAAACATGGAGGAGAGAAAAACATTGCTGCCTCCTGCATGCCCCCTACTGGGGATTGAGCCCGAAACCGGGCATGTGCCCTGACTGGGAATTGAACCTTCGACTTCCTGGTGCATGGGTCAATGCTCAACCACTGAGCAGAACCCGCAAGGTAGGACACTTACATTTCACTTTGGCCAATATTTAAAATTTTCCAGTGTATTGTCTTTCTTTTACTCTGTTGTCTACTATTTGCTAATCTTAATTTTTTTTCTATATGGCTTTTCAATAAATAATTCAAACCATTGTTATGAATCTTATATATTGAACTTACTTTTCTGTTGTACAGGTTAAAGAAGAGATGCTATTTGAAGCGTTAATTATGAGGAAGACTGTGACAGTGGGAGAAAAGCTTATTTTACCATACAGACTGGCAGAGGTATGAGTAGATTTTCTCTGGATCAAAGTACTCTGATAATTTTTAGAAGTTTGGGTTGTGTCATTTCTCTTAACACAAAATGAAAATAACAAGAAAAAATGTTGATTGAAATATTTCTGGGCCCTTGAAATTTGTGAACTTTCCATCAACTTGAAAACTTAAAGTTGAATGTGATTTAAGGAATTAGGCTTACATTTTTCTTAAAAGCTCTTAATCTATTCACCATTCTTAAGTTTCATATTAACTTAAGAGATGATAGATATAAGTATAAATGAGCAATATTTGACCCAATTGATTATTCCTTCTTTTTTTAAAGTATGTTTTTATTTATTTCAGAGAGGAAGGGAGAAGGAGAGAGAGAATCATTGATTGGATGCCTCCTGCACACCCCACACTGGGGTTCGAGCCCGCAACCGCAACCTGGGCATGTGCCTTGACTAGGGATTGAACCGTGACCTCCTGGTTCATAGATTGATGCTCAACCACTGAGGCAGTTTCTTATCTTTTGGTATTTCAGACTCTCCTGGTTTATTTTTTCAGTTTTTATTTTTGTCTGTTTGCTTTTTTTTTTCTTTCGTTCTGACCTCTGAAAGATGGAATGCCCTATGACACAATCTTTATCTTTTCCTCTCTGTATTCTTTATCTAGATTATTTTACCCAGTCCTATGACTTTAAATATAATCTGTACAGTAAGGCTTCCAGGTGAGATTTATTGCTATAGTGAACCATTGTTGTTGTACTATCCAGGTGTATAGAAGTAAGAAACTACTGAAAATCTGATTATTTTTAATGTAATTATGAAAGTGATAAGAAATGAAACCCTATGAGAGTTATAAAAATAGGACAGCAATATGAGATTAGAAGACACAAGGGTGGGGAAATAATGATTGAACTGTAGAGAATGCTTTATGGGCTGATGTTGATCCATTTATCCCACTTTTTGGGTCCCCCCCAACTGTACCTACAAGTCTACATATTTTCATTATGTCATGTATCTTATGTCATATTTTATAATGTCCACCTTTGAGAACTTTTTTCTTAATAGCAGAAAAAGCCAACCTGTTTTTGGTAAGGTTTCATTGCTTTTGTATTTTCTTTAACAACTTTTTTCATTATAAAGCATTTTAACTTTAAATTTAGTTTTCTGAGATTATATTTATAGCCTCTGCTTTATTTTTTATTTATATTTATTTAGGGTATTTGTTTAGAAATGTGTGCTTAGAAATGTGCTAGGCATTAGGTATAAATGAGGAGCAGTCCTTAAGGCTTTTAGTATTTCATCTGAAGATAAATGGAAGTTTCCAAATAAATCTTCACTCTGGCAGCAGTGTGAAGAGTTATTTGGAAATGATTATATTAGTTTTGTGTAGCTGTGTAACAGACTTAGCCACTTAATACAATTTTATTATCTGACAGTTTCCAAAATCATGTCTGGGCACAGGTTAGGTGGGTACTCTGCTCAGGGTTTCACCAGGTTGAAGTCAAGATGTATGTCAGGGCTGTGTTCTCATCTGAGACTCAACATCTGCTTTCAAGTTCACAGGTTGTCAACAGGATTCAGTTTGTTGCAGTTGTAGGACTGAGACCCTGAATTTCTTGTTGGCTGTCAAGAGCCATTCTCAGCAGCTAGAGTCCTGTTCACAACATAGCAGTTTGCTTCTTCAACGCCAGCAGGAGAATTTCTAATGAAAGAAATCAGTTTCTTTTAAGAGTTTTCTCTGATTAAGTCAGTTCTATCCAGGATGATCTTCCTATGATTAAGTAAAAAAATAAAAAATAAAAAAAATCAGCTGATTTGGGGCCATAATGAAATCTTTAAAATCTCTTCATCTTTGTCATATAATATATGACAGTTAGTGCAATGAAATCCATCATAGTTACAGTCTTGCTCACACTTAGGTTCTGTACGTGTGATATAGAACATGTACAGCAGGAGATGGGAATCTTGGGGATCATTTTAGGATTAGGAAACAAGGCAAGAGTGAATATAGAAAGATTAATTTGGAGGCTATATTAGTACTGAGGAGAAAGGTGTTTGCTGCTTTGTCTAGAATGGTAAGATACTTGTAGGGACAAATCATTATAGTTAAAATGAAAGAAATTTAGATGGTGAAACCAACAGGATCTGTCAATGATTTGCTAAATGGGAGGCAAGGAGGAAGAAATAATGTCAAGGATGAATCCTAATTTTATGGTTCACACAACTATTAAGAATATTGGTATTATTCAGTGAGATAGGAAACACTAAATGAGATCTTGTTTGTGTGGGAAAATATTAATTGATATTGGGCTTATTGAGATTAAGCTGTGATAGGCAGGACTGCATTTCAAAAAATAGGGGCTGAAAGTATAATATTGGGAGTTGTGGGGTTAATAAGTATTGGTATACTTTGGTAAATCTGGATTCTATTTAACTACATTTTATGAAAATAGTATCTAACTCTAAACCATAAATAGGTGGGTCTTAGTTTTTAATTTAATATGAAGGTCAGTCTTTTAACTAAAAAATTAACCCATTTATATTTAATGGGTTGAAATAACCAATATTTTGTCTTCTCTTTTTTTTTGTATCTTGCTTGTTTATTTAGATTTAAAATGTTTTACTTTTGCTGAATATGATCAAATTATCTTTATTCCCTTTTCTCCTCTGGGAAAAATAGAATGGCAATTCTTTCTAGATATTCTATTGTTATTTTATTAGTATTTTAAAGATACTCTGTTGATAACTTGCATAAGTATAGAATTCTAGGGACACATTCCTTTTACTCTGAGAACTTGTAAATATTTTCCAATTATTTTCAAATTGATAATGTTAAAGATAGAGAATTTGATACCTGTCTTCTCTTTGGTAGTAGTTTTTAGGTAGCAGTAATATTTTTGGCTAGAACTTGAAGCTTTCTTTTTTTTTCAACTGAAATTCAGAAATTCCGTTATCATCTGTATGATATCTATTTTGCAAATATGTAAGCTGTAGCCTAAGAGTTTAAATAATTTGACTAAGGTCACACAACTAGAATAAGTAGAGAATTTGGTATTGGAAGGTAGTCGAGCTATTAATCATTACTCTTTACTTCCTCTAAACTACAGAACTGAATATAAATGTGTACCTGAATATACAATCTTCAAAATAAGTCCCTAGGTGATAACTATATAAATAATTGTATTCTAAGTGCTAGGACTCAAGATTATCTAAGACATATGTCCCCCCCCTTTAGGTTGTAGTACTTTTTTTTATTTTGAAAAAAATATGTTTTTATTGATTTTTTTTTTTTGAGAGAGAGAGAAGGGGACAGGGGTAGAGAAATAGAAGCATTGATGAGAGAGAAGCATCATCAATTGGTTGTCTCCTGTACACTCCATACTGGGGATGGAGCCCACAACCTAGACTTGAACCAGTCACCTCTTGGTTCATGGGTTGATACTCAACCACTGAGCCACACTGGCTGGGTGGTTGTAGTACTTTTAAAATGTTGAATTTTCTTTAACTAGTAGACTTTGTGTTTTAGAACAATTTCAGATTTACAGAAAAATTGAGCAGTTAGTCTAGAGTTTCCATAAACTGGGAAAGTTTGAAATGAGGGAAAAATAAATTGTATAACTCCGTAATGAAAGAATTGTTACTCTGTGTAGGGATGGAGAAATTCTAGAAGTTACTCTTGATGACAAGCTGACGATAACCAGGAATGTAGCTGTAGTAATATGGTTATGTTTTAAGAATCTGACTGGGATCCTGCACATAATTGATGGCCTTTTTGCTAACAGATTTATTGCTTTGCTTGGAATACTCTTCCTCACTTTAGATGGCAAGGTTATTTATTTGTAAACTTCCTGTTATACCTTCTTTACCGGGTGGAAAAAAATGTGTGTGTATATATATACATACACACATACACATACATTAATTTTCAGTAAAACTATTTTGAACTGAATAACCTTCATTTTTCCTTATTTTTCAAGACAGTTTTAGCCTAGATTCTTTGAGTTGGACTAAATCAATGAATGTATATAGAAAACTTATAGCTTATTATAATTAGAGGTATTTATATTGAGAGAAAACTTAATTTTGAATTCATGCTAGTAAACTTTTTTTCTTTAATGAGAGCAAAACACACTTTGTTATAATATCTTAGTTAGATTATTGCTAATTTCACTTGTATTCGTAACCCTTTCTTTTTTTTTTTCAGGCTGTGACAGTGAGGAATTCCATGGCTAAGTCTTTATATAGTGCCCTATTTGACTGGATAGTTTTTCGGATTAATCATGCACTTCTGAATAGTAAAGATTTGGAGCAAAATACCAAGGTAGACATACATAAATTATATATTTTTACTAGAAAACGGTTTTAATAAAATGGTTAATACATTAAATTTAAAAAGACAGAGTTATGTAAAAGTCATAAGTAAGAGTCATCTTTTATTTCTATTCCCTGCTGTTTTCTTCCTTATTTCTGTTTTTATTATCCTGTGTAGAGGAGGTGTTAATCTGTGTCTTTTTTCTTATGTACTTACATTCCTATAAATGTGCATATAGAGTTGCTTTTAAACATAAAAATACAATTATGATATTGTCATTGTAAGAAATGTCCTAACCTGTTGTGGATTTCTATGAGCTAATTTGAGCCAAACTGACAATATATACTGGAGAGCAGCAGGATCTCAAGTACTGTGGAGAATAATATTTTTTGCAGTTTCTTTTATGCATTTGAAATTAGGAGGGAACTTAGGAAGATTACCTAAAGGTGGGAGGAGCCAACAGAATAGTTAAGATTATGTGCTCTCTTGAGAGTTAATACCACCTTCGAGGGTTATTGCTTCTGTTTTTTCAAAGGTGTGTTAACCTAGATGCACTGGAACAGTGGACATGGCTGGCTTAAAGCTTTTCACCAAAGAGGTTGTAGGCCTGGGACATGACTACCCACAATGAACTGCCTAGTTAGGAATTCATGAGAAGATCACCCTGTGAGGTTACTTCCCACAGAACCCCCCATTTTGTCCACATTATCTATATTGCGTCTATGTATGTGTTTTTTTAAACCTAGCATGTCTTGAAATATAGCTATACCTCATTGTTTTATTTTTATTTTTTTAAATATATTTTTATTGATTTCAGAGAGGAAGGGAGAGGAAGAGAGAGATAGAAACATCAATGATGAGAGGGAATCATTGATTGGCTGCCTTCTGCATGCTGGACCGAGCCCACAACCCAGGCATGTGCCCTTGACCGAATTGAACCTGGGACCCTTCGGTCCGCAGACCGATGCTCTATCCACTGAGCCAAACCAGCCAGGGCCTCATTGTTTTATTTTTATTGAATTTATTATGGTGACATTGGTTAATAAAATTATAAGGTTTCAGGTGTGCAATTCTATAATACATCCTGTGTATATTTATTCTGTTTACCACCACACATCAAGTCCCCTTCCATCACCATTTATCCCCCCCTTAAACCCTCTTTTACCTCCTCTATCCTCCTTTTTCTTTGGCAATCACCATAGTGTTGTCTGTGTCTATGAATTGTTGTTTTGTTTTGTTTTTTATTAATCCCTTCACCTTTTTCACCTGGCCCCTAAACCCCCCTCCCTCTGACAGTTTTCAGTCTGTTCTCTGTACCAATGTGTACCTCATTTTTATCAACTTTGTAATATATAGTTTGGATGTGTACCATAAATTCCCCCATTAAAAATATATTACATTTTTTATTGTTAAATAATAATGTAACAAATATTCTTTGCATACATTTCTCTAGGACAAAATCCTCAAAATGAATTGCTGGATTCAAAGATATATATGTTTAAAATTTTGGTAGATGCTGCTAAATTGCTTTTCAAAAAAATACTACACTTCCACCAGTAGTGCATAAAAGTGCTTATTTCCCTGCTACACCTTTAGTCACATTGGATATTCTCAGAATTTCCATTAGGCTAATCTGACAAGGAAGATAGTTCATTTTGTTGTCAATGTTTATGATAGATGAAAGGTGAGCATCTCATGTTTTCTCTGTTTTATTTCTTTTCTTTATTTCTTTATATATTTTTCCTATTTTTGTTGTTCATTTTATCTTTTTGTTACTCCTTTTTAGGAGTCATTGTGGATATTGCAGAGATTTATAGTTTGACGTACATTGCAAACATTTTCTCTTTACTTTAAAGATTTGTTTATGTTGTGTTTTTTGAAGTCCTTATGTTTTAAATTTTTGTACAGTTCTGTCATTCTTTTCTTTTATTGTCCTGGACTTTATTTATTTATTAATTTATTTAACATTGGAAGTCCTCTTCCAGCCCAAATTATAAAATATTTATTCTCATACATTTAGAATATAATTTTTTATATTCAGACCTTTTTTCCAATTGGAATTTACTTTTAACATGGCAGATTTTTGATACTTAATTTTAATAACTTCAATTTCATTTCCTAACAACTTTTTTTAAAAATATATCTTATTGATTTTTTTACAGAGAGGAAGGGAGAGGGATAGACAGAAACATCGATGAGAGAGAAACATCGATGAGAGAGAAACATCGATCAGCTGCCTCCTGCACACTCCCTACTGGGATGTGCCCGCAACCAAGGTACATGCCCTTGACCGGAATCGAACCTGGGACCCTTGAGTCTGCAGGCCGACGCTCTATCCACTGAACCAAACTGGTTAGGGCAACTTTTATGGAATGAATAGTCTACCTTTTCAGGCTGATTAGAAATGTCATCTTTAATCCTCCTCTTCCTGGGGAGATCAGGTGTGTTGTCTCTGTCCCTATAATGTACTGAGGCAGAAGGACAGGGCACCAGCCCCCTTGGGGTCATGTCTTTGGTGCTGGTGGCTTCCAGTCTGCAGGTTCTATCCTCAAGCTCTGGGACACAGGGAAAAGATAAAAGAAATGTCATCTTTATTACTTAATTTGATTATTTTAAATGTAAAATTGCTTTTATATGAACTTTTCAGGCTTTATGTGAGCCCACAGAATATTAATTTTAAATGTAATCCAACTTACCAAATTAACTTATTTTTGAAGGTCATTATTTTCATAAGGGCTTAGAATTAGTCAACAGAATTAATCAAACAAAATACTTTCTTTTTTTAAAACATATATTTTATTGATTTTTTACAGAGAGGAAGGGAGAGGGACAGAGAGTTAGAAACATCGATGAGAGAGAAACATTGACTAGCTGCCTCCTGCACACCCCCTACTGGGGATGTGCCTGCAACCAAGGTACATGCCCTTGACCGGAATCGAACCTGGGACCCTTGAGTCTGCAGGCTGACGCTCTATCCACTGAGCCAAACTGGTTAGGGCCAAACAAAATACTTTCATTTTGGGGGTTTGAGGGGACAGTAGGAAGTAGATCTGAATTTTATTGATTTAGGTACTTATGGAAAACAAAATACTCTTTTTTTAAAATTTTTTTAAAAATATATTTTATTGATTTTTTACAGAGAGGAAGGGAGAGGGTTAGAGAGTTAGAAACATTGATGAGAGAGAAACATTGACTAGCTGCCTCCTGCACACCCCCTACTGGGGATGTGCCCGCAACCAAGGTACATGCCCTTTCAGTCTGCAGGCCAATGCTCTATCCACTGAGCCAAACCGGTTAGGGCAAACAAAATACTCTTAATGGAAACTTTAAAAATACCTCTCACTATCACTCATTACATCATTTTGCCTAGTATCACTCTTAGCACCAGTGGAGAAAAATTATTTTCATTTAACCAAAATTGTCATACAACTGTATTTCAAGAATGAGGTGGAGTGGTGAGAAGAATGTTGGTATGGGGGTATTAGAGTTAAATCCCTATCATCCATAGTAAGTAGTTAGAAGATAATTTCTATAAGTGAAATATCAAGAAATAGAAAAATAAGCACTTGTATACTATACTATACTATTCTATACTATACTATACTATACTATACTATACTATACTATACTATACTATACTATACTATTCCATACCAAACAGCTCAACAATTTGAGTGTTGTTGATATTAGGGTGCAGAAATTGAGGATGAAGAATATATTGTTTTTTTGTTATAATCCTTTTAGAACTATTTAACATTATAATCCTTGTACAATGTTTTTTTTTAATCCTCACCCGAGGATATTTTTTCCATTGACTTTTAGAGAGAGTGGAAGGGAGAGGGAGAGACAGAGAGAAACATCGATTGGTTGCCTCCCGCCCCTGTCTAGGGGCTGGGAGCCTGCAACCGAGGTACGTGCCCTTGACCGGAATCGAACCCGGGACCTTTCAGTCCGCAGGCCAATGCTCTATCCACTGAGCCAAACCGGCTAGGGCCACAATGTTTTTTGTTTTGTTTTTTATAAAAAATTTAAAAATTTTTAACTTCAAGAAACCACATATTCTGATAGTCAGTTTTATTTCTAGCTTGCACAAGGCTGATTAAACATCCTTGTTAGCTTGGTTTTTAAAGCAGGATTCTATTGGAATATGGAAGTCAAAGTAGGAAAAATTGCATGGCCCTCTTGGTATAAAAACAAGGCATAGCCAGTAGTGACCTAGTAGTACTTAAGTAATTTTTTGAATTCCCCATAGCCTGTTATTTCCATTCTCTTGTCTCTTGGAGTTGAGGAATTTCTGAGATTGAGATAACTGGCCAGTGTCCCTGCTTTGTACATTTCTGTATAATAATCAGTGGGTTACGTGTGTTAAAATTTTGGATTAAAAAAAATAATTAGGATAAAAAGAAAAAGATGAAACTAAAGAGAACTAAAATGCTTTTTATTTATGGTATAATTTGGTTCAACATTGGCCCCCAAAACCTACTCTCCAGTGCTGAAAAAGAACTTTGAGCATTTTGTTTCTTACTGTAAATATTATTTATGAAATAAATTTGAGCATCATTTTTTCAACCATAATTTTTTTCCTGCTTTGTAGACTTTGTCAATTGGTGTTCTTGATATTTTTGGCTTTGAAGATTATGAAAATAATAGCTTTGAACAGTTCTGCATTAATTTTGCTAATGAACGTTTACAACACTACTTTAATCAGCATATCTTTAAACTGGAGCAGGTGAGTACCTAAGTGCATGTATGTTTGCCCCCCCGCCACTCCTTCATTCCCCATCTTCACATACACACATATAAATTTTTGATTCATAGTCATGATAAGCATTTAAAAAATATTTTTATTGATTTCAGAGAGGAAGGGAGAGAGAGAGAGAGAGAGAGAGAGAGAGAGAGAGCGAGAGAGAGAGAGACATACCAAAGATGAGAAAGAATCATTGATTGGCTGCCTCCTATAGGCCCCACACTGGGGATGGAGCCTGCAACCTGGGGGCATGTACCCTAACTAGGAATCGAACTGTGACCTCCTGATTCATAGGTTAACACTCAACCACTGAGCCATGATGGCTGGGCCATGATAAGCATTTTAAGTCTTATATTTGCAATACAGATATTGAAGTCTTCATATTAATGTAAGCAAATGATATGTCAGACCATAGGTTTTTAGATATATCATACAGGGTTTTGTTGTTTTTTTAATAGGACCCAAGTAGATTCAGTACTATGCATTTGAGTGCACCTTTGAATGAAAATTGGGTGGGTTTGTTTTGAGTTTCTATCAGTGTTACTGATTTTTAATTAGTTACATGGGCTTGGTCACATGCTAAGTATGCTTATTTGATTGCTTTGGTCTCTTCGTTCCAGAATGGGATATAGGAGCTTATTAATGGAATCTCGAATCAACTCATAGTATGGATATAGGAAACAGGACAGTATAGAGAGAAAAAAATGGGTAACTAGATATTTTCTATGAAAAGCTCAAATTGACTTAGTGTAGGAAGAGTGAGCCATTAATTTCCATAATAAATCTTAGGTTAAATGCAGGGTCAAAGAAAATGTGGGGTCTTCCTCCAAGCCAAGTTTGAGGTCAGTAGCAAGTTGAGATTGTAGCATTTTTTTTCAGTTTATGTATGTGGACATAAGCAGAAGCAGGACTTACATTTGACTCAAGGGAAATGGTAAAGAAATGAAATGAACAACCCTGGCTGGGTAGCTCAGTTGGTTAGATTGTATCATCCCGATACACTAGGGTTTTGAGTTCATTCTCTCTCTCTCTCTCCCCACCCCCCCCCACTCTTCCTCTCCCTCTCTGTTTCTCCCTTCCTTCCTCCCTCTCTCATATTAATAATTTAAAAAAATGAAATGACCAGAAAGACCACAACAGTCTATAAAACAGAAAAAAGAAAAAAAGATCTTTTTTATCATTGTTGCCCTCTATCCTACCTCTATTTTGCTTAAAGGGTTATAAGGACTGATTAACAGTTGCACAAGCAACATTGGTCTGGTCATTTTGAATGCTTGAAGTTCTTATACACATGACTTTTTAGCTAGACTCTTTGATAGAGCTATTAAAAGATAGTATTGACTGACAATAAGATGGCAGCGTAGGTAAACGCCTGTAGTCTCCACCTCCCACAACCACATCAAAATTACAACTAAAATACAGAATAACCATCATCCAGAACCACTGGAAAACTTGTTGAATGGAAGTTCTACGACTAGAGAAGTAAAGAAGAAAGCACACTGAGACTGATAGGAGGTGCAGAGGCATGGAATGGGCTGGTGGGGCACCCACATGTGCCACTTCTTTAATCTGTGGAGGCCGCCCAGAAGATCAAGGGATCCCAGCCCCACACCAGACCCACAGCCCAGGGTCCCAGAGCTGGGAAAAGAAATCCCTATGGGCAGTAAGAACTACAGCTGTAAAAACCAGTGTGGATTGGGGCTCAGTGACACAGAGGCTGCTGGAGACCCAGCTGTTCCTCTTAAAAGTCCAGCACCACGAACTGAATTTACAAGGTCCCGCTTCCTCTGAGCTCTAGCACCAGAGTGAGGCTTTGAGGGACACAGACATATACGAGGAAGAACTGGATGGTCTCGCATGGGGCAGGAACTCGAGGGTGGCTTTCTCCCAGATGGAGGTGCTCACAGGGATCATTGTTCCTATGCTGGGACCTCCCCTGTCCCAGGGCTGACTGGCAGCCATTTTTGTTTGCTCCACCCTGGTGATTCACTAAGACCCCGCCTCATCCAATTTACAACCCCACCCAAGCTGTGTGCAGCGGCTATGAATGGCCTGTTCTTGCTCAGGCTAAAATCTCTCAAATAAACTGCAGCTGGGTCAAGGAGCCCCAAATCTATCAATAAAAGGCCCAAGACCTGGCACCAGCACCGGTCTGCCTTGCTTCATAGCTGGGCCTCATCTGGGCAGTTCCAAACTGGATACAAAGGAGGAATCTGCAAATCTCTCTGTATCTCCTGCTGGGTGGCCCCAGACAATGACTGACTTTGCACCTCCCTGGAGACCCAAGGGCCAGTGTACTATCCAGTGGTCAGTGTGAGACCATACCAGATTACAACTCTACACATCCATAAGTGACACACTCAAGGGGAAGACTCAGTGAGCACCAAAGCCCCATTGAAGCAAGTCCTGCTCCATTGAAGCAAGTCTCCTGCACAGCAGCTCTCCCACTGTAGTTGCAGCTAGTCTTCATAGCCAGTTGGCCTGGAGGTCAGTTCCTACCAGTGACAACAACAGCAGTCAAGTCTCAACTACAACAAGACTGTGCTCACAGCCCACAAAGGGGTGCACCTACAGCTCCCAGCTCAGGTGACTGGGGAGGCTGAGCCACTGGGCCCTATAGAGCACCTACTATACAAAGCCACTTTACCAACTCAAGGAGACTTAGCAGCTCTACCCAATACATAGAAACAAACACAGGGAAGCAGCCAAAATGCAGAGACAAAGAAACAAATGAGAGAAATGGAAGAAAGCAAACTATTGAATATGGAGTTTAAAACCACAGTTACAAGGTTACTCAAGAGTCTTCTAGAAATCTCCAGAAGAATGGAAAAGGACCAATCAGAAATTAAGCATACACTGACTGAAATAAAGAATGATATACAGGGATTCAGCTGTAGAGTAGAGGATTCTGAGAATCAAATCAACGATTTGAAATATGAGGAAGCAAGAAACACCCATCCAGAAGAGCAAAAGAAAAAAGAATCCAAAAATATGAAGATAGTGTAAGGAGTCTCTGGGACAACTTCAAGTTACCAGCATTCACATTATGGGGGTGCCAGAAGAAGAGAGAGAGCAAGATATTGAAAGCCTATCTGAAGAAGTAATGACAGAAAACTTCCCCTACCTGGTGAAAGAAATAGACTTACAAGTCCAGGAAGCACAGAGAGTCTCAAATAAGAGGAATCCAAAGAGGACCACATCATAATTAAAATGCCAAGGGCAAAAGACAAAGAGAGAATCTTAAAAGCAGCAAGAGAAATGCCCTTACAACTGTCAGGTGATTTCTCAATAGAAACTATGCAGGCCAGAAGGGAGTGGCAAGAAATATTCAAAGTGATGAATAACAAGGACCTACAAGCAAGAATACTCTACCCAGCAAAGCTATAATTTAGAATTGAAGGTCAGATAAAGAGCTTCACAGATAAGAAAAAGCTAAAGGAGTTCATCACCACCAAACCAATATTATATGAAAGGTTGAAGGGTATTCTTTAAGAAGAGAAAGAAGAAGAAAAAGAGAGTGTTCAAAAATATGAACAAAATGGCAACAATTACATAGCTATCAACAATTGAATATAAAAATCAAACTAATAAGAAATCTAATGAACAGAATAAACTGGTGAATAAAATAGGATCAGAGGCATGGAAATGGAACAGACTGATGATTCTCAGAAGTAAGGGGGGCAGGGGGTATGGGAAGAAATTAAACAAAGGTCTTATATACATGTATGCATTACCTATGGACACAGGCAGTAGGTTGGCAAAGGCATGGGGCTAGGTGGGAACCACGTGGAGGGGGGCATTGAGGGGAAAAAAGAGGGACATCTGTAATAATCTTAACAATAAAGATTTTTTTTAAAAAAAAGATGGTATTAATATTACACCCTGGCTGATGTTTCTCAGTGGTTAGAGCGCTGGCCTGCACACTGAAGGGTGGTGGGTTTTATTCCCAGTCAAGGGCACATACATGGGTTGGCAGGTTTGATCCCTGGCCCTGGTCCAGGCACATGCGGGAGACAACCAATCAATGTGCTCTTTCACAGCAGTCTCTCTCTCTCTCTCTCTCTCTCTCTCTCTCTCTCTCTCTCTCTCTCTGTCTTTCTCTCTGTCTCTCTCTTTCTGTTTCTCTCTGTGTCTCTTTCTCCTCTCTTCCCACTCTCTCTAAAAATCAATGGAAAAAATATCCTGAGGTGAGGATTAACAACAAAAAGATAGTATTGTTTGTTATAATAGCAGCTAGCATAATGTAGTGCCTACTATTTCTTAGGCAGGTCCTATTATTTTTATTCTAGTTTTACAGGTGATGCCTAAAGAAAGTATTCAGTCCTTAAGACTCTAGTTCCATAATTTTTGCTTTTAATCAAAAGCTTAGCTGGGATTGGTCTCTTAACAGTCCAGTGTTCTTTTAACTAGCTCATGCCAAGTTAGTATTTTTATCTCTTGCAAATGGCTATATGTGTTGGGGGGTGGGGGCGAAGGATTGCATGTAGTTGATGTGTTCTGTACTTTAAAAAGCAAAGCACCACTTGCTCTGTGGATCATTAAACAGAAGACTGGTGCCGGCTGGTGTGGTTCAGTGGTTGAGCATTGACCTATGAGCCAGCAGGTCACGGTTCGATTCCTGGTCAGGGAACATGCCAGGTTGCAGGCTCGATCCCCAGTGTGGGGCATGCAGGAGGCATCTGATTAACGATTCTCTCTCATCATTGATGTTTCTGTCTTTCTCTCTCTCTTCCTTCCTCTCTGCAATCAATGAAAAAGTATATATCTATTTAAAAAGAGAAAACAACCAGAAGATTGGTTAAGTTGTTTTTGAAGAAGACATTTATTCTGTTATTGTGAACTGAAATTATTCTTACCTTTTCTAGAAGTCTAGATTAGACATGGGAGAGCCACAAGAAATGTCTTACCTAAAAACATCTATAAAATAAAACCTTAGAGTTCATGGAAATGTGTTCATAACTACTTGGGGTGGGTGATTCTCATTGATTTGCTACTATGAATATCATAAGTTTGGGTAATGTGTTGGAACTATGGATCAGAAGGCTTAGATTCTAAGGCATATCTCTATTTTTTTTCAAGTCTCAGTATTCTCTTTTGTAATTTGTGATATAATGTAATTGTGTTTCAATGTTACTTCTGGAAAGTTTAGAAACCTTACACCTATTTGCCATCTCATCTATTTTATTCTTTCTCTCCTCAAGTTTTTCTCTTAAAATGGATTTGCTGGGATTATTTATCAGTGGTACCTGGTATGAGATGGGTACCCAGTGATTATTTGTTAAATTCAATTGAATACAGATCAGTTAAGGAGATACAATTTTTGAAAATGGAGATAAAAATAGTAAAGTATAAAATCTTCTTTGGGAGAAAACATCTTGAAAATCTTGATTACGGAAGTTCACCTTTACATTTTTTTCTTTTGAACTGAACAGAAAACAATCTTTATAATAGACACCTAAATACAATATGGTTTTTAAAATGAAATCATGTGTATATAGTTGTATTCATAAAGATAAGTATACTCATCAAAACTATACAACAATAACAGCAAATCCAAATGCAAACAAAGATATTCTTCTGAATTCCGTTTCATCGAGCATCAAAAACCACCAATCTTTTAGTCCTTCTTGTACATTATTCTGTATCCTCATTCTCTGCATCTGATTGGATCCCTGGATTTTATTTCATTTCTGCGTGACATCCTCCACAGATATATATCATTGGCTGCTGCTTTGGGGTTTGGAATTCCTTCTGCGTGTCCATTGTTAATCCTTAGCACCGACACACTCCTCTCACCTCACCTTTACATTTTGTTCAAAAGTAGTACATAGGCACACAGGATGTAGTATTGTTATGTAGGATAGTAAATGCTATAATTAGATATAAGGTAAAGTAGTGATATAAAGAATGAAGTTGATTAGAACTTCCTGAAAGTCTGCAAAGATTTCCCAGGGATGATTCTGGAACATAGTTTTTAATGGAAGGTTGAGTTTACCAGATTGTCAATGGGGAAAATATATTTTAAACAAAAGGTAACAATTTCCTTAAAACTTTGATATAAAATGACATAGCACTTTTGATGAACTGAATCAGTGTAGCTAAAATATAGGGTATAAAATAAAGAATGCAGGCAGGAAGAAAGGTAAGTTTGATGAAATAGCCTAAGGTCAGATAGTTGTGAGTCGTATATCATGAAGAGAAGATTAGAATTTTAGAGAATGAGGAGATATTTGAAATATATTTAGTGGAGGATTTGAATTGGAACTAAGGGAGATGGACTGAAGAGAGGTGAACTAGAAGAAAGGACATCATATATGAGCCATGTATATGAGCCAGTTGAAGTAGTGTGGGTTAGTGAGTGAGTCCTGAATCAGAGTTTTAGTAGAGAAAATGTGGAATAAGAGACAAAACAAAAGAGGTTTCTGTGATTTGAAAATATATTTCAAATCAGTATATGTCATTTGTAATAGTGTTCTCTTCTTATTTTCTTTACTTGCTCAGAATTATCCTCCAGGTCATTGATTCATCAATAAATTGAAAAATAATTGTGTCAGGCACTGTGCTAGGCATTGAAGATAGAAAATTTAGAGTTCCAGGGATATTATTTGAGGAGTTCATAATCTGGTGAGTTTTTCTTCTGTCTATCCCACTTCTGGGGATGTCAGACTAGGTAATTTTCACTAAACTTGCCTTGAGGAACACCTGAAAAAAACTGAACAAATTATATTTGAAAGTATTGGAGTACCTTCAAATAAATAAAATTTTACTGTGCTTAGATCTGTAAGAATGAAATCCAGGGAGATGAGCCCATTATTTATGGACTTTTCTATTCTGGTAAAGGGCTGCTGATTCGAAAAGAGTCCAGCTTGGAAGTGTGAGATACTGAACAGATTCAAGAGCAAGGAGGAGCCGTGGAGACTCCAATAGTTAAAACAACTTTATGTTTTTAAGTAGACTTATCAAATGATAGGGAAAAAAACATTTTCAGAACTGACATATAAGCAATACAAAATTTGTATCTATATCTATTAAAGAAATTGAATATTTAATAAAAAATCTTTTCATAAAGAACATTGTAAGCCAAGATGGCGTCACTGGTGAATTCTATGAACACAAAAGAAGATTGGTTTAACATAAAGCGTTATGTGAAATAGAAAAAAAGGGTCCATTCAATGTATTTTAGGGAGCCAGGACAACTTGATACCCAGATCTTTCAAGGATATTAGAAGTGGAAATTGCCTTGGCCTGTGTGGCTCAGTTTGTTGGAACGTGGTCCTATACACCAAAATGTCACAGGTTTAATTCCTTGTCAGGGCACATACCTAGGTTGCAGGTTCAAGTCCCTGGCAGAGCTGCATGTGAGAGGCAGCCTATCAATGTTTCTCTCTCACATTGATATTTCTCTCTCTCCCTCTCTCTAAAATCAATAAACATATCCTCAGGTGAGGATTTAAAAAATAAATTTAAGGTTAGTATCGCTCATAAACATAGATTCCAAAACTTTAAACAAAATTAGCAAACTAAATTCAGCAAGATATATAAAAGGGTAATACATCAGAACCAAGTGGAGTTCTTTCCTAGTGTGAGTTAACATCTAGCCATCAATTAATTTAATTCATCTAGTAACAAAATGAAGAAAAAATACCTCATGATGATCTCAATCCTCCTATATAATAAAGAGGTAATATGCAAATTGACCATCACTCCAACACATAAGATGGCCGGCAGGGGAGGGCAGTTGAGGGTGATCAAGCCAGCAGGGGAGGGCAGTTGGGGGGACCCAGGCCTGCAGGGGAGGGCAGTTAGGGATGACCAGGCCAAAGGGATTGGGCCTAAACGGGCAGACATCCCTTGAGGGGTCCCAGATTGGAGAGGGTGCAGGTTGGGCTGAGGGACAACCCCCCCTGCCCCCCGTGCACGAATTTTGTGCATCGGGCCTCTAGTAGAAGTATAAAAAAGCATTTGATAAAATTATATACGTTAAACAAAAACACTTAGCAAACTAGGTATAGAAGGGAACTTTCTGATAAAGGGCATTCACAAAAAACTTACAGGTAATATAGTTAATTGGAACAAACTGAATGCTTTCCCCCTAAGATTGAGAACAAGGAAGAATGTTTCCTCAGAGTTTTTATCATAAACACTAGAGGCCTGGTGCACAAATTCATGCACCAGTGGGGTCCTTTGGCCTGGCCTGCGGGATCGGGCTGAAACCGGCTCTCTGAAATCCCCCGAGGGGTCCCGGATTGTGAGAGGGTGCAGGCCAGGCGAAGGGACCCCACTGGTGCACGATCGGGACCGAGGAGAGACACAGGAAGCTGGCCAGCCAGGGAAGGACCATGGGAGTGCTCCAGGGCGTGTCTGGCCTGTCTTGTTCAGTCCCGATCAGCCAGACCCCAGCAGCAAGCTAACCTACGAGTCGGAGCATCTGCCCCCTGGTGGTCAGTACACGTCATAGTGACTGGTCGACCAGTCAACTGTCTGCCCCCTGGTGGTCAGTGCACATCATAGTGAGCGGTTGAGCGGCCTCAGCATGTCATTAGCATATTACGCTTTGATTGGTTGAATGCCCAACTGGTCAACTGAACACAGCATATTAGGCTTTTATTATATAGGAGGATAGGCATGTGATGACATCTAATTGAGCAGTGAACATGGAAAAGATTTCATACTTTATTAGTCATCAGGGAAATAAAAATTAAAACCACAATGAGATACCCCTAAGCATTCACCAGAATGACTAAAATGAAAAAGACTGATAATACAAGTATTAGATAAATACTGTGCATGAGAAAGTCCCCTACACTGGTGGTGGGTGCATAAATTGGTACAACTATTTAGAAAGTTTTTTGGCACTATCTGCTGAGGTTATACTGGTGTAGTTTATAAGCCTGTGTTTTCACATTCAGAATGCATATAAATGCACACTGAAGGTTTTGTACAGAAATATTCAAAATAGCATTTTTAATGACCAAAAATTGGGAGTAACTGTAATGTCTATTGATAGTGCAATGGGGGAATAAATTGCATATAAATATTCTACAGCATTGGTTCTCAAAAGTTTTGTTCTTCCCTTAACTTTACTGGTAGCATCGGCATTTCCAAGGAACTTGTTAGAAATGCAACTATTGGACTCCTCTCTATACCTACTTCAGAAATTCTGGGCATGGGTCCCAGCAGTCTGTGTTTTATGTTATATTTTTGTTAATCCTTACCTGAGGATATTTTTTCATTGATTTTTAGAGAGAGTGGAAGGGAGGGGGAGAGTCAGAGAGAGAGAAAAAAAACCCAGATTGGTTGCCTCCTGCATGTGCCCTGATCAACCTGCAACCCTTCAGTCCTCAGGCCTAAGCTCTATCCACTGAGCCAAACCAACTAGGGCAGCAGTCTGTGTTTTAATAAGCTCTCCATGTGATTCTGTTGTATATTAAAGTTTTTTTTTTAAAAATTTATTAATTGACTAGGGGCCCAGTGCATGAATTCGTGCACCTTGAAAGGAACTGTGGGCTGCAAGGGCTGCGGTGGGCATAAGGGGGGGTCTTGGCCATCCTCTGTGCTCCCGCCACGACCACAGGACCCCTTCTGCCAGCAGCCCCGCTCCCGCTGCGGCGCTCCCATGCACTGACGCATCGGCCCTGCTCACACCTGCTGACAATGCAGAGCAATTTGGGCTAGGGCCCAGCAGCAGGTGTGAGTGGGGCTGCAGCTGTCTACCTAATTGAGCTACCTGGCCAGGGCTGTACATTCAAGTTTGAGAATTAATGCTGTGTAGCAGATTTTGGTATACTTTTCCTCTAAAGGACCAGCTAAGTAAGTCTTAGGTTTTTGGGGCTATATGGTCTCAACTTTGCTGTTATATTGAGAAAACAGCCATAGGTAATGTATAAATGAGCAAATGTGTTCAGCAACCTCTGCCCTACAGCAATTAAAATGAATCAATCCTATAGCATGGATGTGTCTCTGAAACATAATGTTGAGTAAAAAAAAAAAGCCAGATAAAAAGAATATGTATGGTATAATTTTACTTACATAATATTTTTAAAGAATATTGTCAGTGGTATCAGAAGTTAGGATAATAGTTAATGGGCAAGATTCTTTGTCTTTGGAAAGAGGGGATGAGATGGGATTTTGGACCACTAGTGCTGTCTATAAAAGTTCATATGTTCATACTACCTTAGTACACTTGTTAATCATCCTATAAAAAAGAATAAATAGGGGAAAAAACTTTGTTAGCACCACTTGTGAAAAAAAACTTTTAAATACTTTATTTTTGAATTACAGTTGACATGTGTAATACTATATTAATTTTAGGTGTACAACTTAGTAATTGGACATTTAAAAAAATTAATTCATCTTTTATTCTTCTGACAAACAGATAATATGAACAAAGCTATATTGCTTGCTATAGTTAGTTATACACACTCCTTTTTGCTGTATATAAGTTGTAAACATATGGATAAAATTCTTGGCTTAACACGTATTTCAGAAATCCAACATACTTTTTGAGTTAGGACAAAGGAAAACTTAAGAAATTTCCATTAGATTGTCATAATACAGCAAAAACTGAATTAGTATATCTGCTTTTAAGTTAATATCTCCCATTTTTTAAAGACTTCCATTTTAGGTTACAGCAAAAATGATTTTTTATGTGAAGTTTTATGAAAGAACAGAAGCTAACAAATGTTGTTCATAACCATAGAGACTATTTAAAAATAATAAAAATAGAAATAAATCCTGTAATCAAGAAAATGCCACGTGTCTTGTCAGAAAAAAAAAACACCTGCCAATAAGGTATTTTCCAATACCTTAAATATAGATGGAATTTATAATAACTAAGTTTCATGATACGTTGTTTTATTACTTCTGAATGCTTATCTTTTAATTTCAAAGTAATGATTACTTCAAAATAAAGCCAAGGTGTTTAGTATTTTATAATTTCATTATTTTATACATTTCAGACCTCCAAGAAAACTCAGATCACGGATTACAAAACAGTCAGCCTTCAGAATATATTTTGTCTGACAGGCAGAATGGTTGTTAACTTCTTAAAATAGAATACCTTCATGTAGTACTTACTTGCGCTAGTTGATTGACACCCCATTTTTAATATTATAAACCCGATATTTAACTATAAATTTGTTACATTCAGAAAGCAAAAATTCAAATGTTATATACTTCATGCTAAATGTTACTAGTTATTTCTAATTGAGGAAAAATAGATTCAACCAAAAAGGTCTCATTTACATAATACTTCCTTGCATATCAAATTATCAGACCCATTTGTATAGATGAGTACTATTTTCCTAGAAGGAATACTGTTACGTGTAACCTGAAATCTGAGTTAGATAAATCACACCAAAAAGCATTATATACTGATTTTTACTATAAAGTCTTGTCTCCCAAAGAGTAGCTTTTGACTTTATCCATACATGTATTACAAAAATTCTCAAATACTTGATTGAGTTAAGGAAAGATGACCTTAAAAGGCTAACAAAATAACAAATAAAAAAGACTTTGTTTTAATCCTAGAGAATGAAGCAAAAAAAGAGAAAGATCTTGTAAGACAAATTTGAAAAGAGGAAGTATTTGAAGTAAATTTGTCCTTGGACCCTTTTACATTGCTACTCCTTCAACTTGTACAAGTTAAAGAATAAGAGAGGTCCCAAACTGTTCCTTAGAGGAAAAACCTGCAAGGAAAGCAAAGCAGCTGAGCAGTGAAGGAGAAAACACAACAAAGATGTAAAAACGTGTAGTTATGAAAATAATCAAGAAATTATGGTATTAATTCCATTCTGAAGTTTAAGAAACAGCAAGTAGTAACATGAATTAGACATTATTAATCTGTTGGATCTTTTCATTTTTAATATTTATTTTTTGTTGGGTCTTTTTACATTACACACAAAAGGCTAATCTGTAATTGTTTAGGTTCAAAGCTGATAGGGAACACCTATTTACCTTTGAATTTGTGTCATCTCTTAAAGTTTAACATCTGATTCCCATCTTAAAAAAAATACACGATTGAAACAAAACAAAATTCTCAGTCATTAAAACAAGCTTCTTAGCTGCATTTTGATGGGGTCATAAAAAAACTTCACAGCATTAATCCCATCAATACCAAGTTACTGCAGTCAAGTTTATAAGTGTTAATTATATTTACTATCACCATCCCCACACTTTATTGCAGTGACAAAAAGACTGAGTCATTTCATTTCTTCAAGAAAAATTACAGATATGGTTACTGGAAGCTTTTTAAAAATAATATATTTTAATTGATTTCACAGAGGAAGGGAGAGGGAGAGAGAGATAGAAACATCAATGATGAGAGAGAATCATTGATCTGCTACCTCTTGCATGACCCCTACTGGGGATCAAGCCCACAACCTGAGCATGTGCCCTTGACCAGAATCGAACCCGGGACCCTTCAGTCTGCAGGCCAACGTTCTATCCACTGAGCCAAACCAGCTAGGGTGGTTACTGAAAGCTTTTAAAAAAACATTTTAAGATTTATTTCAACAGTGTTCAGAGTCCTATATTAATAAAAATATAAGCAAACTAGGGGCCACGAGGCTGTGGTGGGCACAGGGGCAGGTTTCGGCCCATCCTCCGTGTCCCTGCTGGCCCCTTCTGCTGTGCCCCCCCCCCCGTCCCCTGTCTGCCAGCAGCCCTGCTCACCGCCGCTTGCATCCACTGATGGTGCGGAGAATGGGGCCAGTACCAGCAGCAGGTGAGAGCAGGGCGCCGTCAGAAGGTGTGAGCGGAGGTGGCACCATCAGTGGTGCAGCAGAGCTGCTTCCCCCGATCAACTCCTCAGAGCAGGGGAAGTGAAGAAACCCTGAGGACCATTCAGGCCGGCAGCCACCGCTCCCCACCTGCTGAAGGTGCCAAGTGATTGGGGCAGGGCTGCGCCGGGCACTGGCAGGGGGTGCAAGCAGCAGCTCCAGCACCAGCAGTGGGTGCAAGCAGGTCTGGAGCCGGCAGCAGGTGCAAGCCCTGGGCAGGACTGCAGCGCATGGGAGCAAAGAATTTTCAGTACACACCAGAGGCTCGCCCTGATGACAGTGAATGGCGCCCCACCTTGGTCTGGCGCCCCACCATCCCGCCACAGCTGACGCCCGCCATGTTCTGCGCTTTGCCACCTGCTGCAGATGCTGCCATGTTCTGCGCACGCCCCCTGGTGGTCAGCGCACATCATGGTGACTGGTTGTTCGGTTGTTTCGTCATTCAGTCTATTTGCATCTTAGGGTATTATATATATAGATAGGGTTGCATCTTGGTCTGTGAATGATGTTCTTGACAATGGACTTATAAGTATTTTTAAAATACCACTAAGAGGACACTGGTTAAAGTTTATCTCTGACACAATTTTTTGAGAAACCTGTTAGCAGCTTTGCCATAAAACTGATTTAAGGTAGTTGTGTTTTTCATTAATGTTTAGAGCAATCTAGCACTTGCTATGAATTATTCATATTGGCACACTCTACTAAAATATAATTGTGCAACATTTTGTAAACTATTTGAAATTTCCAGTAGCTCTGTTCACTAAGCCATATGCATGTCTCATATATGCAAGTCTTAATAGGTTTTTTTCGATACTCTGCCAATTACAATGGGAGGATAATCTGCCTGTATTATCTTTATTGGCATTTGTAAAATATGAGATACAGATTTTAGCTCAAGCTGACTTCCTCATGCAGCTGTGTATATAATGCCATCACAGTACTTTCTGAATTCTTCTGAAGTATACATATCTCCTGTATTAGGGTTTGTTAAAAATGGCAGAAAGTCTTCCACATGGCTTTGCATATACTTAGCAGTTTAATTACTTAAGGCAGCTATAGTCAGAGGGCATTTCTGTTCTTTCAATTGATCTTAAATGGCTCTCTACATGCAGTGGCTATCAGATGGAATCTTTAATTTCTGTCTAGCTGCCAGTATTTGAGGAAGTTTTTTACTTTCTACACATCTACTAGTAGCTCCATCTAAGTTCTCAATTTCAGCTACAGCTATCCTTTCTGCTGTTTTTCCAGTGCAGCTTTTTTGTTCCATCTCTTTTGTGCTGTTGATATCTGAGGTGGCTGATTTTTAAGAACCAAGTTTGAAATGTTAATAGCACCAGACTTTTACTCTCCCTAGAAGGTAGCTTAAATTGCTCCAGTTTCTCTCTGTTTCTGTTCCATTTCTGCTTCCAACTTAGCAACATCTTCACTGAGTTGTTTCCTCCTCTTTTTGTCATTTTTCAGAACAGCATTCTTTATACCTTGAATTTTGGCTTGCAACTCCTCCTTCTCTTTGTAATGCCTCCTCATCAACTGCTCCTCTTGATCAACCCCTTCTGCTGAGACTCTAGATATTTACATTACTTACGAAGTGACCATCCTGATAAATCTAGTAGCCATCTGGCACCATACATAGTTATTACAATATTATTTACTATATTCCCTGTGCTGTACTTGACTTTTTTTATAACTGGCAATTTGCACATTTAAATCCCTTCCCATTTTTTCATCCATTCCCCCAAGTCTCCTCCCATCTGGAAACCATCAAAATATCTTCTGTATCTATGAGTTTGTTTCTGTTTTGTTTATTCATTTATCTTACTTTTTTTAGATTCCACATATAAGTGAAATCATATAACATTTGTCTTTCTCTGACTCATTTTACTTAGCATAATACCCTCTAGGTCCATCTGTGCTGTCGAAAACGGCAAGTTATCATTCTTTTTTATGGCTGAGTCATATTCCATCTTCTTTATCGATTTGTCTGTCAGTGGGTACTTAGGTTGCTTCCCTATCTTGGCTATTGTAAATAATGCTGCAGTGAACATAGGGATGCAAATGTCTTTTTGAGTTTGTGTTTTAGCTTTCTTAGGATAAATACCCAGAAGTAGAATTGCTGGGTCCTTCTTTGTCTATTGTAATAGCCTTTGTTTAAGTATCTGTTTGTTTGATATAAATATTGCTACCCCAACTTTTTATTCGTTTCCATTTGCATGAAATATTTTTTTCTATCTCTTTATTTTCAATTTTTGTTTGTCTTTTGACCTGAAGTGGCACTCCCATAGACAGCATATGTTTGGGTCTTGTATTTTTATCCATTTGGCCATCCTATGGCTATTGATTGGACCATTAATCCATTAACATTTAAAGTAATTATTGATAGCCCTGGCTAGTGTGGCTCAGATGGTTGGAGTGTTGTCCCATACCAGCGAAAGCTTCCAGCACCCCCTTGAAAGCTTGAGGTTTCCATTCCCGGGCAGGGCATATACTAGTACCTAGGTTTTGGGTCTGGTCCGGGGTTAGAGAATGTATGAGAGGCAACCAATCATTATTTCTCCCTCACATCAGTGTTTCTCTCTCTCTCTCTCTCTCTCTCTCTCTCTCTCTCTCTCCCTCCCTCTCTCTCTCTCTCTCTCTCTCTCTCTCTCTTCCCCTTCTCTCTAAAAAACTGTAAAGTAATTAATAGGTATGCAGTTATTGCTATTTTATTATTTATATTTCTTATCTTATTTTTTGTAAAAACTGATTTGGTAGTGATGAACTTCTTTAACTGTTTCTTATCTGGGAAGCTCTTTATTTGTCCTTCAATTCTATATGATAGCCTTACTGAATAGAGGAATCTTGGTTGCAGGTTCTTCCTTTTCCTCACAGTGAATGTTTTATGCTAATTCCTTCTGGCCTTCAAAGTTTTTGTTGAGAAATTAGCTGACAATCTATGGGAGCTCCCTTTGTAGGTCACTAAGTGCCTTTTTCTTGCTGCTATCTATCTATCTATCTATCTATCTATCTATCTATCTATTTATTTATTGTTAATCCTTACCGGAGGATATTTTCCTATTAATTTTAATCAATTAATTATATTTTTTTGTTAATCCTCACCTGAGGATATTTTTCCATTGATTTTTAGAGAGAGTGGAAGGGATGAGAGAGATAGATATAGAGAGAAACATCGATGTGAGAGAGCCACATCCATTGGTTGCCTCCTGCACGTGCTCAAACCAGAGCCACAGATAGAACCTGCAATCGAGGTACGTGTCCTTGACTAGAATAGAACTGGGACTCTTCAATCTGCAGGGCTACGCTCTATCCACTGAGCCAAACTGGGTTCTTTCTGCTTTTAAGATTTTATTTTCGTCTCTAACCTTTGTCATTTTCATTCTGATGTATGTTAGTGTGAGTCTGTTTGGTTTCACCTTTTTTGGGACTCTGGACTTCCTGCACTTGTATCTATTTCCTTTGCCAGGTTAGGGAAGTTTTCCATCATTATTTCTTCAACTAAGTTGTCATTTCTTTGCTCTCTCTCTTCTCCTTCTAACACCCCCATGATGCGAATGAATGTTGGTACACTTGAGGTTGTTCCAGAGGTCCCTTAAACTATCCTCATTTAAAAAATTCTTTTTTCTTTTTGCTGTTTTGATTGGGTGTTTTCTGCTACCCTACTTTCCAAATAGCTGTTCTGTCATCTGCTTCATCAAATTTACTGTTGATTTAATCTAATTTATTCTTTACTTTTAGTGATTGTATTCTTCATTTTTTACTGGTTCTTTTTTTATGTTTTGTTTCCGATTTTTATGTTTCTTATCTCTTTGTTAAAGTTCTTACTGAGTTCATCTACTCTTCCCCTACATTCATTGAACATTCTTATAACCAGTGTTTCAAACTCTGCATCTGGTAGATTATTTGTCTCCATTTAGTTTAGTTTTCTTTAGTTTCCTCCTGTTCTTTCATTAGTGACATGTTTCTTTGTCTCCTCATTTTGGCTGCCTCCCTGTGTTTGTTTCTATGTATTAGGTAGATGTTTCATGTTTCCAGGCTTGATAGAGTAGCCTTACGTACTAGGTGTCTTGTGAGGTCCAGTGGCACAGTCTCCCAGGTCACATGAGTTAGGTGCTCCCTTGTGTGGGTTTTGTGTGTCCTTCTATTGTAGTTGAGTTTTGATTGCTGTTGGCACTTCAGTGGGAGGGATTTACCCTCAGGCTGAATGGCTATGAGGAATGGTCATGATTACATCAGAGATGCTGTTGTGCAGGGGTTGACCCCATGGAGCAAGATTTATGTTAGTGGGGCTCTAGTGCCTGCTGAGTTTGCCCTTTGGCAAGTCATTTGTAGAGGAGATTGGGTGGTCTGTTGTGGTCTGAAGTTAGTCACTGGGTATGTAGATTCTGGCGCCTCTTGGGATGGTCTCTGGTGCAGGCCAAGGTCAGCCCCTGCCTATGCCATTCTGGGGCCACATGGTATGGGCTACAAAGTGATCTGCAAATGGTTGCTACTTGTGTTTGGCTTGGAGGTGCCTGGGAGAATCTAAGCTGCCATCTAAGGCTGGCTGGCACTAGTGCTGGGCTTGGGCCTTGCTTAACAAGAAGAATGGGGTACTCTGAGGCCAGCCACTGCTTGTTAGGGGTTTGTGAACCTTTGAGAGATTTAGGAAAGTCCCCAGCGCTAGCTGAGACAGGCTATTTAAATGGAAAAGTGGCTTGAGTTGGCCCACAAGTTGTGTGGGGTGGCATCTCAGAGATCAACAGGCAGGGCATTAGCCAGGTTGATGGATACTCAGACTTGGCACTGGCCTTTACCTCTAGGCTAGGTGGAGGGGGCTCAACAAAGGAACAGTGGCATCTGCCAGCACTTCTGCCTGAGAGAAAGCTGCTCTTCTAGCCCTTGCTTTGAAGCCAGACTGTTCAGTTCCTTCCTGTATGTCCCTGGTGCTTTTTGAGTTGCTGCCCCCCAGTACTGCTACTCAAGAGCAAGTGAGTCAGTGAGTAAATCTGTGCACAGGCCCTTTAAGAGGAATGCAATGGTTTTCACAGCCACAGGTTATGGGACTTCTCTTCCTGGCATTGGAACCCTAGGCTGGGGAGCCTGGTATGGGGCTGGAACCCCTCACTCCTCAGGAGGGACCTCTGCAGCTGAGTTATCCTTCCTGATTTTTAACTGCCACACATGGGTGTGGGACTCGCCCGTTTTGCATCTCCACCCCTTCTACTGGTCTTGATGTGGCTTCTTCTGTATATTTTTAGTTATAGAATTTCTGTTCAGCTAGTCTTCAGGCGGTTCTCAATGATGGTCATTCCATAGTTTAGTTGTAATTTTGATGTGGGTGTGGGAGGAGGTGAGAGCACTGCATATACCTACTCTGCCGTTTTGACTGGAAGTCTTACTTGAGAAATTTTTAATTAAAAGGAAAGATTTAAGCATTTTTGCTTTCCCAGTTAGAATAACTATCATCAATTGGTTGCCTCCTGTATATTAGGGTTATTTTTCTTTGTAGGATGATAATAATACAGAAAGTGATGAAAATTATAAAATCACCATATTTACAGAGAAGTAAGCAAGTATTTTCAGTGAATACTAAAACCATCATGTGAACATAGTATTTTCTTGGTGCCTAGATATCCCTGCAATATAGAAACATATCTTCTTAGATTCTCAGGGGCATCTTTCTGGAAAATAGTCAAAAAGTAAAAGCATCTCACTGATGGGTAAAATAATATTTTTTCAGTACAGAGAAATATTAGTAAGGAATGTGGGGTGTTTTTTTTTTGTTTTTGTTTTTTTTTGTCAGAGGTTTTGAATAGTTGCTCAAGGCCTGAGGTTTGAGTTTTTAAGTGTTGGAATGTGAAACCTTGTTTTTTTTGGAAAATATACTAAGGGTTTTATTTTGTTAAAGGCAAGTATATTTGAATTCTATATGATTTATATCGGTGATCACTGGAGGTGATGGTTTTCCACTTTGCCCAGACATTGTTTTATTAAATTCATTGTTGATGATTTATAGTCACATGGGAGAAATTAGGATTCTCTATTTTATATTTTTCCTTAGTGTAATCATCAAATAGGATGTCTAAAACAAATTTAACCCTAAATTTTGATCTGAATGTATCACAAGTAGGATTTAACAAAAAAATTTGGTTGCATGTACTTTTTAAAGGAAATAGACAGATACTGTATCAAGATTTTATAAAATTGAAATTACACCTTTTGTCATGTGTCTTCCTGATTTAAAAGAGGAAACTTTAGACTATTCTTTTTTAAGCCTGTGAAAAGTTTTTCAGTCCTTATTATCGTATACCTATTACTTTCTGCAAGATGAATAAATTGTTAATTTGTTGTTTCCTAGGAGGAATACAGAGCTGAAGGTATCAGCTGGCACAATATAGATTATATAGATAACACCTGTTGCATAAATCTTATTAGCAAGAAACCAACAGGACTGCTCCATCTTTTAGATGAAGAAAGCAAGTGAGTATAATTCTTTTCCATTTTGTCACAGGCCATTTGGGCTTTTCATGCATAAGTCCTAATCTTTCTTCTTACACTATCAAAAGCATTGTGTGTGTGTGTGTGTGTGTAGGAAAATTGTATGGACTTCACTATTATAGAACTCATTTAAATATGTTTTTCCATATTTCTTCTACAGAGTTACGTTGATGTTAAATTTGTTGTGTGTTTCTCTTTTCTTGAATCAAGTTATATATGTGAGATGTGTTTGCTGTTTTCATGTTTAGTAGAAGATGTATCATGATAGATTAGTGATACTGCCATAACTGTGCAGGTGGTAAGTGGCAATATATGCCAAATATTTACCATCCTTTGTTAATACTGTTCAGTATACTAAACTTATCTATAAGCTTCAGAAATAAAGCTTCACACGGCATCCTCCAGAGCATTCTCAGTGCTCTATAAAGTATTATTTATAGTTAAATTATGCTAAGAGATGGCAGATTTAGAATTGGAGAAACTGAAGTGATGGAGAATGTGGGGGTTTTTTATTTTAAGTAAAATATTTGGAAATTAAATAAGATCACCTGGTACCTAGCTTAATATTATACCCATTAAACTAGGATATAAAATATTGGGGCTTTATTATAGGTAGGATGTTCATACATCATGTTTGTGTGGACAGTCTAAAGTTTATGACTGTTGTCTAGTTTAGTTATTAAAGGTACCTAATTTTACCCTCAGAATACCTGGTTTGTATAGTAAGTTATATGTCAACCTATTGATAAGCCATAAACACAAAGAATGGCTGTATAGAAATACAGAGTAATTATGGCAGAATGAAAAATATATTGGAAAGGAGACTGCAGACAGTTACAGCTAACCTCTGTATTACTAGACTATTTACATCAATCTAAATGGATTAAAATGTAGTTATTACAAAAATATTATAATTTCATGGCCACAGTTGTGTAAAAGTTTTTTGTTTTGCCTATATGCCCTGAAACATATATTATCTCTTATAAAATTGTAAGGTAGTGGTTCTTAACTCTGCTTGTGTACCTTTACTGCTGGTATATTTTCTTTTGAAAGCTTCATAAGTAGTTTTTTAATTCTCATCCAAGGATACGTTTTTATTGATGAGAGAGAGAGAGAGAGAGAGAGAGAGAGAGAGAGAGAAACATCAATTGGTTGACTCCCATGTGCCCCCCTTCTCCCCCTTCCCTTCCCCTGTATGTGCCTTGACTGACTAAGTGACACTGGCCACAGCCATAGGTAGTTTTTTTGTTTGATTTTCATCTTTATTTTTTTAATTTAAATTCTTTATTGTTTAATGTATTACATAAGTCTCCTTTTCCCCCCATTGACCTCTCCCCGGCCACCCCCACCCCCAGCAAATGCCCTCACCCACCTTCCCCCGTGTCTGCGTCCATTGGTTTTGCTCATATGCATGCATACAAGTCCTTTGGTTGATCTCTTACCCCCTAACCCCCTGCCTTCCCTCATAGGTTGGATAGTCTGTTCGATGCTTCTATGACTCCGGTTCTATTTGTGTTCATCAGTTTATGTTGTTCATTATATTCCACAAATGAGTGAGATCATGTGATATTTATCTTTCTCTTACTGGCTTATTTCGCTTACCATAATGTTCTCCAGTTCCATCCATGCTATTGCAAATGGTAAGAATTTCTTCTTTTTGACAGCATCATAGTATTCCATTGTGTAGATGTACCAAAATTTTCTAATCCACTCATCTGCTGATGGGCACTTAGGCTGTTTCTAAATCTTAGCTATTGTAAATTGTGCTGCTATGAACAGAGGGGTGCATATATCCTTTCTGATTGGTGTTTCTGTTTTCTTGGGATATATTCCTAGAAGTGGGATTACTGGATTAAATGGAAATTCCATTTTTGATGTTTTGAGGAAATGCCATACTGTTCTCCACAGTGGCTGTACCAGTCTGCATTCCCACCAGCAGTGCACAAGGGTTCCTTTTTCTCCGCATCCTCGACAGCACTTGTCGTTTGTTGATTTGTTGATGATAGCCATTCTGACAGGTGTGAGATGGTACCGCATTGTTGTTTTGATTTGCATCTCTCGGATGATTAGTGACATTGAGCATGTTTTCATATGTCTCTTGGCCTTCTGTAGGTCCTCTTCTGAAAGGTGTCTATTTAGATCCTTTGCCCATTTTTTTATTGGATTGTTTATCTTCCTTTTGTTAGGTTGTATGAGTTCCCTATAAATTTTGGAGATTAAAACCTTATCGGAGATAACATTGGCAATTATGTTCTCCCATGTAGTGGGGCTCTTTTGTTGCTTTGTTGATGGTTTCTTTTGCTGTGCCAGAAGCCTTTTATTTTGATGTAGTCCCATTTGTTTATTTTCTCCTTAGTTTCCATTGCTCTGGGAGCTGTAACGGTAAAGATATTGCTACGACATATGTCTGCTATTTTGCTGCCAATGGCTTTTTCTAAGATTTTTATGGTTTCCTGTCTTACGTTTAAGTCCTTTATTCATTTTGAGTTTGCCAAATTCATTTATTAGGTCTAGTAGTTTTTTGATGGAGTCTTTGGGGTTTTCTATGTTTAGTATCATGTCATCTGCAAATAAGGATAGTTTTACTTCTTTTTTTCCAATTTGGATGCCTTTTATTTCTTCTTCTTGTCTTATCACTATGGCTAGCAGTTCCAGTACTATGTCGAACAGGAGTGGTGAGAGTGGGCATCCTTTTCTTGTTCCTGTTCTTAGGGGAAATGGTTTTAGTTTTTGCCCATTGAGTATGATGTTGGCTCTAAGTTTTTCATATAGTGCTTTTATTATGTTGAGGTATGATCTCTCTATTCCCACTTTGCTGAGAGTTTTTATCAGGAAAGGGTGTTGGATTTTGTCAAATGCCTTTTCTGCATCAATTAATAGGATTATGTGATTTTTGTTTTTCAATTTGTTTATGTGATGTATCAAGTTTATTGATTTGCAGATATTGTACCAGCCTTGCATCTCTGGAATAAACCCCACTTGGTCATGGTGTATGATCTTTCTAATGTAATGCTGGATCTGATTTGCTAGAATTTTGTTGAGGATTTTAGCATCTATTGTTCATCAGGGATATTGGTCTGTAATTCTCTTTGTTGTGTCTTTATCTGGTTTTGGGATTAGGGTAACGCTGACTTCATAGAAAGAGCTTGGAAGTGTGCCTGCCTTCCTCTTGAATTTTTTGGAATAGTCTGAGAAGGATAGATTTTAGTTCTTCTTTAAATATTTGCTGAAACTCTCCTGTGAAGCTGTCTGGCCCTCGGCTTTTGTTTGCTGGAAGCTTTTTGATGACTGCTTCAATTTCCTCCTTATTTATCGGTCTGTTGAGATTTTTTTATTCTTCTTGATTGAGCTTTGGAAAGTTGTATTTTTCTAGGAATATATCCATTTCCTCTAGGTTGTTTGGTTTGTTGGAATAGAGTTGTTCATAGTATTTTTTTACAATCCATTGTATTTCTGTGGGGTCTGTTGTTATTTTGCCTGTTCTATTTCTGATTTTGTTTATTTGGGTCCTCTCTCTTTGCTTCTTGTTGAGCCTGGCTAGGGGTTCATCAATCTTTTTTTTTTTTTAATATATTTTATTGATTTTATACAGAGAGGAAGGGAGAGGGATAGAGAGTTAGAAACATTGATGAGAGAGAAACATCGATCAGCTGCCTCCTGCACACCTCCTACTGGGGATGTGCCAGCAACCAAGGTACATGCCCTTGACCGGAATCGAACCTGGGACCCTTGAGTCCACAGGCTGACGCTCTACCCACTGAGCCAAACCGGTTAGGGCTCATCAATCTTGTTTATCCTTTCAAAGAACCAGCTCTTGGTTTCATTGATCTTTTGTATTGTTTTTTCTTTTTTTGGACTCTCTGTCATTTATTTCTGCTCTGATCTTTATTATTTCCTTCCTTCTGCTTATTCTAGGCTTTTCTTGTTGCTCTCTTTCTAATTCTTTAAGTTGCAGGGTTAGATAATTTATTATTATTTTTTTCTTGTTTTTTGAATTAGGCCTGTAATGCTACGAACTTCCCTCTCAGGACTGCTTTCACTGTGTCCCATAAGTTTTGGTTTTGTTGTGTTTTCATTGTCATTCGTTTCCAGAACGTTTTTAATTTCTTCTTTGATCTCTTTGGTAACCCAGTCATTTTTTAATAGCATGTTACTCAGCCTCCAAGTGTTTGAATTTTTTTGATTGTTTTTATTGTAGTTGATTTCTAATATTATGCCATTGTGGTCTTAGAAGATGCTTGATATGATTTCAATCTTCATGAATTTGGAGAGACTTTGCCCATGTTCCAATATGTGATCTATTTTTGAAAATGCCCCATGTGCACTTAAGAAGAATGTATATTCTGTAGCTTTGGGGTGAAATGTTCTGAAGATGTCAACGAAGTCCTTCTGAACTAGTGAGTCATTTAGGATAGCTGTTTCTTTGCTGGTTTTTTGTCTAGAGTATTTATCCAGTGATGTCAGTGGAGTATTAAAGTCCCCTACTATGATCGTATTGCTGTCAATCTCTCCCTTTGTTATCTTCCAGAAGAATTTTTATGTATTTGGGTGCTGCTGCATTGGGTGCATATATGTTTACCAGAGTTATATCCTCTGGTTGTATTGATCCCGTTAGTATTATGAAGTGGCCTTCCTTATCTCTTGTTATGGCCTTCACTTTGAGGTCTATTTTGTCATATATAAGTATTGCTACCCAGCTTTTTTTTCATTTCCATTTGCCTGAAAGATATTTTTCCATCCCTTCACTTTCAGTCTGTGTGAGTCCCTTGTTCTGAGGTGGGTCTCTTGTAGACAGGAAATATATAGGTCATGTTTTCTTATCCATTCAGCCACTCGATGTCTTTTGATTGCAGCTTTTAGTTCATTTATGTTTAAAGTTATTACTGACTAGAGGCCCCGGTGCACAGCTTCGTGCACCGGTGGGGTCCCTCAGCCATGCCTGTGCCCTCTTGCAATCTGGGACCCCTCGGGGGATGTAATAGTGTGCCAAGTGGCAGGTGGCCGGAGAGGAGCCCATGTCGTTCCTGCCACCACTGCTGCTTGTTAAGTTCGCTAAGCGGTGCTCCCGCTGTGGAAGTGCACTGACCACCAGGGGGCATCTCCTGCGTTGAGCATCTGCTCTCTGGTGGTCAGTGCGCATCATAGTGACCGGTCATTTGGTCTCTTTGGCTTTTATATACTGGTATATAGATAGGTACTTGTTTGCAGCCGTTTTTATTTTTTTGCCTGTGTTCCTCCTCAAATGCCCCCCCCCCCCCCCCGCCTTTTTTTTCTTCTTTTTACAACAGTCCCTTTAACATTTCTTGCATTGCTGGCTTGGTAGTGATAAACTCCCTTATCCTTTCTTTGTCTGTGAAGCTCCTGATTTCCCCTTCTGTTTTGAATGATAGCCTTGCTGGATAAAGTATTCTTGGATTCAGTCCCTTTTTTTGCATCACTTTGTTTACTTTCTTCCATTCCTTTCTGGCCTGATGTGTTTCTGTTGAGAAATCATTTGATAATCTACTGGGAGATCCCTTGTATGTAACTTTCTGTCTCTCTCTTGAAGCCATTAAGATTCTCTCTTTGTCCTGAATGTTTGCCATTGTAATTATAACATGTCTTGGTGAGGGTCTTTTCGGGTTTATCTTGTTTGGGACTCTGTGGTTGTGTGACTTTTTTCTTCCCCAAATCAGGGAAATTTTCTGTCATTATTTCTTCAAATAGGTTTTCTAATCCTTGCTCCTCTTCTTGTCATTCTGGCACCCCTATTATACATATGTTGCTTCATTTCATGTTGTCCCAAAGCTCCCTCAGGTTCTCCTTCTGTCTTTTGATTTTTTTCTCCAATTGCAGTTCAGATTGGGTGTGTTTTGCATCCCTTTCTTCTAATTCGCTAATTTGGTCCTATGCTTCTCCTAGTCTACTGTTGAAAGCTTCCATAGTGTTTTTTTATCGTAGCTATTATCACTCTATATTTCTTCTTGATTCTTACATAGGTTGTTGATTTTCTCATCCATCTGGTTTATGAACTCTATGACCCTTATTCTGAATTCTTCTTCTGACATATTGCATTGTCACTTTCATTTAGTTCCTTTGGTGATTCCTCTTTTCTTCCCTTTGGGGGTTGTTCTCCTGTCTCCCCATTTTTGCTCTCACTGAAGGATCTAGGAGTCAAATCGCACAGGGCTTGTGATTGCAGCGGAGGTCCTGGTGGCGGGTCACATGGTCACAAGTGGCAGCTGCTCCTCTCGTGGTCATGGGATGAGGCCTGCTCCTCAGGCTGTCGTGGGTGGTGGCTGCTCCTCGAGGGGTTACGGGCAGCGGCTGCTTGCTCCGTGCATGTTCCCGGATGGTGGCTCTTTTCACATGGCTGCTGGCTTGGTGTGGTGCCCGGGGCTAAAGCATCTGGCTGGCAGGAGGGGAGCACGCTCCAGAACTCACAGTAGCCCTCAGCTGGGGAGGCTAAAGTCTGGGTGTTCGTGAGTTTGCAGCTGAGGCAGCAGTTCCCTGGCTGGTGTGGCTGTAGGTTCCTGGGTGGTATCTGAGGGCACCCTGGGTGGAGGTGAGGCTAGGCTCCCAGTCACCACATCTCTCCCCTTCAAGATGGCTCAGCTTCTGCGGCAGAGTTGGTGCTCCGGGAGAGATTACTGCACTAGCAGAGGCTGCCTGGCTAGGCGAGCCTGATCCGCCAGCCCCCAAAGGTCCTGCGAGATCTAGCTGTCCCTTCCTCAGACACACATATACACACACACCACATGTCCACACTCTTCCCTTTCGCACCCTCAGCCACTCACACTCTCCCCCTCACTGCCATCCTCCAGGCCACCATCTTGGAATCCCATAGCTAGTTATGATATTAATTGTTGACAACCATTATGGTTGATATTGAAATGATAAGCATTTTTTATGGTAATAAAAAGAACCAAAAACTTTAAGCAATTTGAGAAACAGGTCATATAGGTAGTAAATGGTGGACTGAAGATTTAAACCTTCCTGGTATTTTAAAAATTTTTATATTTTTATTGATTTCAGAAAGGAAGGGAGAGGGAGAGAGATAGAAATATCAATGATGAGAGAAGATCATTGCTCGGCTGCTTCCTGCACACCCCCTACTGGGGATTGAGTCCGCAACCTGGGCATGTGTCCTGACTGGGAATCGGACTGGCAGTCTTTTGATGCACAGAACCACACTCGACCAACTAAGCCACACCGGCCAGGGCATCTGCTATATATATCTTAATGTGGTTATGAACGGCAGTTGAGATAGTTGATATATAATTGTAGAGCAAAGGAGTCTTGTCTGTCCTGTCATTCTTTAAGCAAAATTTTACTGAGTGCACATCTTTTATACAAAGACTATGTTACCCTGGACATTTGTAACCTCACATAAATATAAATATTGCCCAATGAGGAGAATGTCACCTCTTCGCTGTTGCCCAAAAGCTTGTGAGGTTAAGCCATGACCAGAAATTACAGGGAGACAGATTTTGACTCAATATATTGAAGAACTTTCTAATTATTAGGCTGATTTGCAGTTGCTTCATAATTATTTTGCATCATCTGTAAGGGTTTGTATGTAGGCGATAACTGAATAACCTCTTGATAGTTGTCCCTTCAATTATATTTCTATATTCAGTCCTCCATAAAAATTTTTAACAAACCTCAATTTATATTGTTGTTATTACCTTTGTCTCTATGCTTTAATATCCCAGAAGTTGCAAAGGCATAAAATATTTTTCCTCTGCCATGTATCTTTAAGGCAGGGTTGAAAATAAGTTAGTCAGATGTAGGAGGAACCATTTTGGAAATCATTTAGACTAAGTAGTTTAATCTAAAAATATTTTGTTATATAGTGAATCTATAACATGAAATATATCTTTTTTTTAAATATATTTTATTGATTTTTTACAGAGAGGAAGGGAGAGAGATAGAGAGTTAGAAACATCGATGGGAGAGAAACATCGATCAGCCGCCTCCTGCACATCTCCCACTGGGGATGTGCCCGCAACCCAGGTACATGCCCTTGACCGGAATCGAACCTGGGACCTTTCAGTCTGCAGGCCGACGCTCTATCCCCTGAGCCAAACCGGTTTTGGCATGAAATATATCTTTAGCAGTGTACCTTCTTCATTCAGTGTATTTGTAGTGCGTTAGGTGCCTGGGTTTGAAGTCAGAAGTCGTTTTTAATTTTTTCTCACTATTTAATGGCTATTTGACATTGGGCAAGTTTTTTAAATTAGATTATAAGGGATTCATGCAGTGTGGAATCTAGACAGGAGGAATAGTGTAAACAAAGTTAGGTAGGAATAGGATGCTAGGAGTGTTATTAGTCTTTCCTATAGTACTGAAAGTGTAATCTGCTGACAGCAGCACTGGCAGCATATTGAAGCTTATTAAAAATGCAGAATCTCAGACTTTCACCCTAGACTTCTTGAATCAGAATCACCGATTTAACAAACTGAAGTTAAGATCAGAGCATTCATTTAGGACAGTCTGTTGTCAGTCTTGCCTGCTCATAAGAGCACTTGTAAAAAAAAATACTAATGTGGCACCACCTAGCTTCAATTCTGTAGAACCACAGCAAGTGGGGTCCGGGCGTTGGTATTTCTTTTTTTTTTTTTTTTTGAAAGTTTCAGAAGTACTTCCTATATGCATAGAAACACTGAAGCTACCCTTGCAGATAGCCTTTGGGGGAACACTAGATGAAGAGCTTTGGAATGAACAGTAATTTCTGATTTTTTTGTTTCCAAGCTTTTTTGCTTGATAATGTAGTATGTATCCACAAATGTTCCTTGAATATGGGATATGTGGAGAGCTTTCCTTTCCATCTTTCCTTGTTTGAAATAAAAACTGTTCTCATGTCTGTCCTCCTTTGTTTGAATATTTCTTTCTTCCATTTAAAAGTAGGAGAAAAAGAAATCACAAGCATTTTGATTACTCTGGATTAGAAGATAAATAAACCTTTCCTGAAGAGAAGCATTCTGTTGTGGAGTAGTGAGGCATAAGTTTGCAGAGATTGGGGTTGGTCTAGGCCAGTGGTCGGCAAACTGCGGCTCGAGAGCCACATGCGGCTCTTTGGCCCCTTGAGTGTGGCTCTTCCACAAAATACCACGTGTGGGCGCGCATGTACAGTGCGATTGAAACTTCGTGGCCCATGCGCAGAAGTCGGTATTTTGTGGAAGGAAGAGCTAGGGTACAGATGTTTTGAAGAAATTATAGTATTTGAATATGAAAGCATACCTAGGTGACTAGGAAAATGGCAATGTTGGCAACAAAAAGTAGATAACTTTTATATCATCTCTAGAGGATGCCAGCAAGTGTTAGATGTTTTTACTCGGGTTTTTAAAATCCTACTTGCATTGTGATACCTCATTGTACTAATTTTATGGATTAGGAAACCAATTCTTAAAGAAGGTTATCTACCTAGCTTGCCCAAGTTCACAGACAACTGGTAACCTATACTATGACTATGACTGACACCAAAGGCCATTTTCCTTTCAGATTCCAATACATACTACATCATTAATCATTTTTGTTGTAATTTTGGAATCATTTTTACACGTTAGATTTTATATTCAGCATCTTTACAACCTCTTGTCACATTATTTCTTATTATCTCAGCTACTATTAAATGAAACTATTCTCTGAAAGATACTTGCTCTCTCCTTTCTCTATCAGTGATATTTCCTGTTTTCAACTCCTACCCAACCTTTAACATCTAGCTCATACTTGCCTTCTATACCCATATGGACCTTTTCTTTCTTTTTTTTTTCATATGAACCTTTTCATTACTCCCAGTGACCAGTGATTTTTTTCTCTTCTGAACTTTTATATTCCTGTATTTGCTGTTATGTAATTACTTTGTAATAAATATTATTTGAATTATTCCTGGATATGAAATGCTCATCAGTGAGTACAATAACATTGATATATTTGAAATAATAGATATAATATAAAAATATATAGTAATTGGTATGGGTAAGAAAATTACTGCTTAATTTATATATGAAGAAAAACAAAAATTACTGTGGATTTAAAGGACCTATCCAAATTGAGACATCATTTCCTTTTTGGAAATTCTTGGCTCCAAACAACATATGATTTAGTTTTTATTATCCTACTAGAGGCCGATGCATGAAATTCGTGCAAGAGTAGGCCTTTGCAGCTGTGGGTGGCTGTCTAGATCCCTCCCTCGCAGCCATGGCAGCTGCAGCCCTAGCTTACTCTGGAAGGATATCCAGAAGGACATCTGGTCTAATTAGCATATTACACTTTTATTATTACAGATAGGTTTTATAGTAGTACAGCACAATGCAACATAAGCTAAATACTTAAGAACCTGAGTTTATTTCTCAGTTCCACTTCTTTCAAAGTGTGAGTTTGGGCAAATCACAACTTTTGATCCCTCATCTATAAAATAGGAATACTTTTCTTGTTACACTCACTTTTTAGCTTGTTATGAAAATCAGATTAGATAATACCAGTAAAAACTCTTTGTAATTTGCTAAATGTGTTTGATGGCAGTGTAATTATAATGTGTGTGTTTTTTTAAAAAAGATTGTATTCATTGCAACATCTTTCTTTTGTTTTTAATTCAGTTTTCCACAGGCTACAAATCAAACATTGCTAGATAAATTTAAGCATCAACATGAAGAGAATTCTTACATTGAATTTCCAGCTGTGATGGAGCCTGCTTTCACCATAAAGCATTATGCCGGGAAAGTAAAATATGGGGTAAAGGTCAGTAAATTTCATATTGCATATGCCTTTAGGGTAGAGATGTATTCTTAACTCTACACCACACTACCCTCTTTGTAGGTGTGGAGGCTCTTCATCAGTAACAATTAGTGACATTATTATAAGGATACTACTAAAATTTAGATTCCACCTTGTAATATATTACTGTCTTAGGTGATGTTTCTGTTGATTTTTTCTACATATAAACCTGATATTAGTCCATTCTAATAGCCTTTTTAGATCTGAAAGAATAGATAGTATCAGTATGTCTTAAATGTACTAGTTGATCTTCATAGTTTGTTGAATTATTCTCTTCTCTACATCCATGAGGCCTGACTGAGGCTTCATGTCTTTATGCACCATTAGGAATTTGTGAGCTTGTACTACTAATGAATTTATTAAAACTCTTTAACTCCTATGGAAGGAAATATTCATAATTTTGTTCAGTTCTTTTTTTGTAATTAATGCATTAAGCGCCCAGCCTGTTTTGTCTACCAGACAGGAAGTATAGTGTCAGTCACCGGTGACTGGGCGCTTAACGTATTAATGAGCTATTATCTTTCAAATATTTGATGTTTGAGCCTGCCATTTAAGACAATTTCCCAGGCAAGACAGTGATGATATGGAGACTAGTGGAGCAATATATTTTCTCTTGGATCTTGAGGTAAGAGTCAGAATTAAGATCACTTATTCAGGAAGTGTTTATTAAACACATAGCATGTCAGACCCTGGGCTTGGTATTTGGAATGATACAGTAATAAAGTAAAATAGACAAATATGTTCCTGGCTCTCTATATACATACTAGTGGCCGGTGCACGAAATTTGTGCACGGGGAGTACGGTGTCCCTCAGCCCGGCCTGCACCATCTCCAATCTGGGACCCCTTGGCGGCAGTAGGACACTCCTTTCACAATCCGGGACCGTTGGCTCCTAACCGCTCACCTGCCTGCCTGCCTGCCTGATCTCCCCTAACCACTCTGCCTGCCGGCCTGATTGCCCCCAACTGCCCCCCACTGCTGGCCTGCTCG
>NW_005871089.1:2652838-2672350 GCF_000147115.1 Myotis lucifugus | reverse complement strand
AGCAGTCGAGGGGCAGCGGTCGTGAGCATCACGGATCGTCCTGGGGCAGAGAGCTTCACACAGCATTGCAGGGCGGCAGAGGTCATGCAATGGAGGCCAGGCTAGGCCTAGGGACCCTACTTGCACACGATTTCGTGCGCTGGGTCTCTAGTGTAAGAATAATTGAAAACAAGCCAGTGTTACTAGGTTATAGCGAACACTGGATCTAGTGGCATAAAATGAATTCAGAGAATGGAAAGCAAGTTAATTCTTCAGGGCTTTTAGATGAAGTTAAATGAATTTGGTTTTTGTTGAAATTATTATGGGGAGCCATGAAAAAATTTTAAAGTTGAGGATCTCATTTGTATTTTTAAAAGATTTCTTTGATTACTGTGAGGAGAAAGAACAACAGAGGATGGGAATGGGAGGTGGGAGATCAAATTAGGTTATTTTTAAAACCTGTTCAGGTAAGTTGGTAAGATAAACTGAACCACAGGGGTGGCAGTAGAGTTGGAGAAGATCTAGATAATTATGAAATATATTTCAGAGATATAATCAGTAGACCTTATTAAGGGATTTTAGGTAAGTAACTTTTGGCTATAGCTGATGGATAATTTTGATGTGCTATTTTTTCTCAGATGGAAAAGACAGGAAGGAATAGATTTTAGACCAAACATTAAGAATAACAGAGCAGAATGGTGATTACCAGGGGCTAGAACAGCAGTCACCAACCAGTGGTCTGTGGACCACTGGTGGTCCATGAGGTCCGAAAGGTTGGCAACTGCTGGGCTAGAGGGTGGGGGAATTGAGAAGATGTTGGGCAAAGGATTCAAACTTGCAGTTAGAAGATGATCATAATCATCTCTAAGTTCTGGAGATTTAATACACAGCATTGTGATTATAGTTAATATTATGATTATAATTTAGTGTTCAAAGTTCTTAAGGAACTAGATCCTTTTTTTTTTATGAGATCATATCTTAAATGTTATCACCACAAAAAAGAAATGATAGTTATATGACTTGATGGAGATGTTAAAACTACTACGGTGGAAATCATATTGCAACATAAATGTATTGAATCAACATGTTTACACCTTATACTATGTTATATGTCAGTTATAACTTAGTTCAAAAAATATTTTAAAATGCATTTTAAAACAAAAACAAAATAGCTTGAGCTATAACATCATATAGTGAGTTACATAGTATATAAATCTAAAGTGTATGGATTTCTTTCATGCCCCTTCCCTGCTCATTCTCCCTCTCCCAGAGGTAACCACTATTCTACCTTTTTGTCCTAAATTTTACTTGTTATTAAATTTCAGATAAATGGAAGTATGCAGTATATACATTTGTGTCTGTGATGATTCATTCATATTATCGTATAGGTTGAAAGTAGGATGGGAAACAGATATACTATGCAAACCCCAACTAAAAGAGGTGGTATATTTACATTATTATTTGACAAAGTAGACGTTAAGGCAAGAAGTATTATTAGAGATAAAGTGTCACATTTTATAACCAATAAAAGGGGCCAGTTCAACAGGAAGACATAATCATCAAAAGTTATCCTATATAATAAAAGGCTAATATGCAAATTAACCGAATGGCGGAACAGCCGGTTGCTATGACGTGCACTGACCACCAGGGAGTACATGTTCAACACAGTAGCTGCCTCCTGGTGGTCAGTGCGCTCCCACAGGGGGAGTGCCACTCAGCCAGAAGCCGAGCTCATGGCTGGCCAGCACAGCATTAGTGGCAGGAGCCTCTCCCGCCTCTGCAGCAGTGCTAAGGATGTCCAACTGACAGCTTAGGCCAGCTCCCCACACAGGCCTAAGCCGTCAGTTAGACATACCATGAAGGCTCCTGGACTGTGAGAGGGCACAGGCAAGCTGAGGAAACCCCCCACCCCCACCCAGTGCACTAATTTCGTGCACCGGGCCTCTAGTATTACTATTTGACTTCATTTCAATATACACTGAGTGGCCAGATTATTATGACCACATGGCGTTTGTAGGCAAATTAGCTATAATTTCACGCTGAAGTTGCTAGAGGGCCAGACCATTATAAATAGGGAAGCAGGTTGTTTACCACAACAGTAGAAGTGATTTTTTTTTCTGAAGATATGGGTAAACAACACGATTTAACAGCCTTTGAACATGGGATATATGTTATTATGAGTGGCCAGATTATTATGACCACCCCATCAGTACTTTGTTGGGCTACCTTTTGCCTTCAATACTGCGGCGATTCTTTTTGTCATTGACTCCACGAGATGTTGAAAGGTGATGCGAGGAATCTGACACCATGCCTGATGAATAGCACTGTCCAATTCTGTGAGATTTGATGGTTGTGGAACCAGCTGCCTGATGGCTCTTTCAACTTCATCCCACAAATGCGCAATTGGATTAAGATCTGGTGATTGTGGGGGCCACCTAAGCAAGGTAAAGTCTCCCTCATGTTCTTGAAACCACTCCTGCACAATATGAGCACCATGGCATGGCGCATTGTCTTATTGGAAGAAGCCATCTCCATTGGGATATGCCATCAACATGATAGGATGAATTTGATCGGCAATGATACTTAGGTATGTTGTGCTATTCAGACGTTGTTCCACACGAATTAATCATGCCAGGAAAACATGCCCCAAACCATAACACTGCCCCCACCAGCTTGAAGGGTTGTACTCATGCATGTGGGGTGCATGTTTTCATGCTGTTTCCGCCAAATTCTCACTCTGCCATCTGCATGATGCAACTGGAAACGTGATTCATCAGACCACATGACTTTTTTCCAATGCTCGACTGTCCAATCCTTGTGTTCCTGTGCGAATTGGAGACGTTTTATCTTGGTAACTGCAGACAGCAAAGGTGTTCGAACAGGCCTTTGGCTTCCATATCCCATACGATGCAGTGTACGGCTAATTTGCCTACAAACGTCAGGTGGTCATAATAATCTGGCCACTCAGTGTGTGTGTGTGTGTGTGTGTGTGTGTGTGTGTGTGTATCCCACGTTCAAAGGCTGTTAAATAGCGTTGTTTACCCATATCTTCAGAAAAAAATCACTTCTACTGTGGTGGTAAACAACCTGCTTCCCTATTTATAATGGTCTGGCCCTCTAGCAACTTCAGCGTGAAATTATAGCTAATTTGCCTACAAACGCCATGTGGTCATTATAATCTGGCCACTCAGTGTATATAAACCAAAAGGAGAGCAAAAGTAGAACTAGACAAGTCCATTTTTCACAGTTGTAGATTTTAAGACATAATCTCTTAGTATCTAACAAAATAAGTGGGCACAAAATAAAAAACAAAAAATAAACTGTATTCTCAAAAAGCTGACATAATTGGCATATCATAAGGATAACTAGACAGTTTTGGGGTGTTTAGAATTTAAATAAAATTCTTCTGAATAACCTATGAGTCAAAAAAATTATAATAAAATGATAATATTTAAAATTGAACGTTAATGAAAATACAACATATCATAATTGGTCGGATGCATTTAAAACAAGGACTTAAAACTTTAAATGCATACATTTAGGGAAAATGATTAAAAAGTAATTATCTAAGCTTCCATGTTAAGAAACTAGGAAAAGAATAGCAAAGGACCCAGCAATTTTACCTGGGTATTTATTCTACGAAACCTAAAACACTGATTCGAAAAGACATATGTATCTCTCTTTATTGCAGCATTATTTACAACTAGAGGCCTGGTGCATGGATTCGTGTACCGGTGGGGTCCCTTGGTATGGCCTGTCCCTCGCAATCTGGGACCCTTCGAGGGATGTCGAACTGCTAGTTTTGGCCCGATCCCCACAGGCCATGCCGAGGGACCCACTAGTGCAGGGGTGGGCAAACTTTTTGACTCGAGGGCCACAATGGTTTCTTAAACTGGACCGGAGGGCCGGAACAAAAGCATGGATGGAGTGTTTGTGTGAACTAATATAAATTCAAAATAAACATCATTACATAAAAGGGTACGGTCTTTTTTTTTCTTAGTTTTATTCATTTCAAACGGACCGGATCCAGCCTGTGGGCCGTAGTTTGCCCACGGCTGCACTAGTGCATGAATCCGTGCACCAGGCCTCTAGTATGCATATAAGATATTTGGTTAATCTCTTCCCGCCCTTTTCCCTCCCCCCTTCGCTCTAAGATTCATCAGTCTGTTCCATGTTTCCATGCCTGTGTGTTGAGCCTCTGCTCCCTGGTGGTCAGTGCGCATCATAGCTACCAGTCGAATGGTCGCTTATGCCTTTATATCCATACAGGCAGTCCTCGGGTTATGTTGGACTCGACGTACATCGTTTTGTGATTACGTTGCCATCTCCCATTTATTTATTAAAAAAAAAGTTTCGTCATTTCGATGTATGTACATATGTGCTTTATGTTTTTTATTATTTATTTACCACAAGTAAGGATCAGGAATTGTTATCTTTCTTTTAAATTTTTTTTACTGTTTCACTTCATTACTGCTGTGTATGTGCTCCATGTGAATGACGTAGGTGCTTATGTAGGTGGGTTCCACCTTATAGTGAAAATCATGTTACGTCGCGCCATAGGAACGGATCTCTGATGTAACCCGAGAACCTACTGTACTAGAAGCCCGGTGCACAGATTCGTGCGCCAGTGGGATTCCTTGGCCTGGTTTGTGGGATTGGGCTGAAACCGGCTCTCAGACATCCCCTGCGGGGTCCCGGATTGCAAGAGGGTGCAGGCCAGATTGAGGGACCCCACTGGTGCACGATCGGGGCCGGGGAGGGATGCAGGTGTTTGGCCAGCCAGGGATGGACCGTGGGAGGGCTCCAGGGTGTGTCTGGCCCGTCTTGCTCATTCCCGATCGGCCAGACTCCAGCAGCAAGCTAACCTACCGGTTGGAGCTTCTGCCCCCTGGTGGTCAGTGCATGTCATAGTGAGTGGTTGAGTGGCCTTAGCATATCATTAGCATATTACACTTTGATTGGTTGAACAGATGACCGGACACTTAGCATATTAGGCTTTTATTATATACTAGAGGCCCGGTGCACAAAAATTTGTGCACTCGGGGGTGGGGGGGAGGTCCCTCAGCCTGGCCTGTGCCCTCTCACAGTCTGGGACCCCTCGGGGGATGACCATCTGCTGGCTGAGGCCTGCTACCTGGGGGATCGGGCCCAAGCTGGCAGTCAGACATTCCTCTGGCAGCCCGGCAGCCCTCGGGGGATGTCCACTTGCCAGTGGGGAGCAGACCTAAGCTGCAGTCGGACATCCTTAGCACTGCTGAGGAGGCGGGAGAGGCTCCCACCACCACCGCTGTACTGGCAGCCATCAGCCTGGCTTGTGGCTGAGCAGACCTCCTCCATGTGGGAGCTCACTGACCACCAGAGGGCAGCTCCTTCATTGAGCGTCTGCCCCCTGGTGGTCAGTGTGTGTCATAGTGACCAGTCATTCCCAGTCTTTCTGTTGTTAGGGTCAGTTTGCATATTACCCTTTTACTATATAGGATAGAGGCCTGGTGCACGGGTCGGGGCCAGTTGGTTTGCCCTGAATGGTGTCCTGGATCAGGGTGGGGGTCCCGCTTGGGTGCCTGGCCAGCCTGGGTGAGGGGCTGATGGCTGTTTTCAGACTGCCCACACCCCCTTCAGGGTTGGGGTCCCCACTGGGGTACCTGGCCAGCCTGGATGAGGGGCTGAGGGCCGTTTTCAGGCGGGCCAAGCCTGCAACCGAAGCTCCCAGTCTCTCCTTTTTTTCTTTATTTTTTTTATTCTGGGATTTATTTACTTTCTGTAATTGAAACTTTGTTGCGGCTCCAGCTCCAGCTGAAAGCAGGTATCTGGGGTTTGTTTAGCTTCTATAATTGCAACATTGTTGCTTAGAGTGCAGCTCAGAGCTGGGCGCCGGCAGACGGGGAACCTTGGCTTCCTCCATCACTGGAGCAAGCAAGCCTCATGTTCGCTTCAGCTGCGTGGCTGCCGGCCGCCATCTTGGTTGGCAGTTAATTTGCATATCACCCTGATTAGCCAATGGGAAGCATAGCGGAGGTATGGTTAATTACCATGTTTGTCTATTATTAGATAGGATGATGATGATAGAGATAGCCAAGATTTGGAAGCAACCTAAGTGTCCATCGATAAATAAATGGATAAAGAAAAAGTGGTATACATATATATATATATATATATATATATATATATATATATATATATAATGGATTATATGACTCAGCCATAAAAGAGAATGAAATCTTGCCATCTGCAACAATCTGGATGGACTTAGGGAATATAATAAGTGAAATGGGTCTGTCAGAGGAAGACAAATTCTATGTGATTTCACTTATATGTGAAATCTAGAAAACAAAATAAATTAATAAACCAAAAATACTCATAGATACAGATAACATTTTGATGGGTTTCCAGATGGGAGAGGCATTGGGGGGCATGGGTGAAAAATGGGAAGGAATTATGATGTGTAAATTGCTAGTTATTGAAACAGTCACAGGTTGTAAAGTACAGTAGTAACTATGTATGGTGTCAGATAGGTACTAGACTTATTGTGGTGATCACTTAGTAAGTTATATTAATATTTAATCAATAGGTTGTATACCTGAAGCTAATATAATATTGTATGTCAACTGTAATTGAAAAGTAAAGAATTATTTTAAAATACCTCAGTAAAATAGGAGAAGGAAATAAGGGAAGAACAGAAATCAGTACAATAGAGTGCAGATATACAGTAGAGAAATTGACAAGGTTAAAAGTCAGATCCTTAAGAAGATAACAGAAATAATATAAGTAAAAGGTATAAAAAGTAACTAATTATTGAAAAAAAGATTCACAAATGATAGATATCAGAAATGAAAAAGGAGACTTAATTCATAACCTACAGATATTAAGAGGATATGAACATTTTATCAATAAATTTGACAACATAGATAAAATGGAAAATTTGATGAAAAATGCACATTACTAAAACTGACACCAGAAAAATATAGGAAAACTTGAAATCCCATGTTTGTTAAAATAATTTAAACCAGTAGTTTAAAACTTTCCCACAAAGGAAATTCCAGGCCTGCCTTGTTTTACTAGACAATGCATTCTTTCAATTTTGAAATGTGGAAATGTATGTTAGACTTAACAAGAAAGATCTGAGCTGGAAAAACAGATTTGGGCCTTATCATATAAGTATGTTATTTATTTATACCTAAGGTAGTGCTTCAAACCATCATTATGTTTGAGATCACCTGGTGTAAGATGAATGAAAAGAGTACATAAGACCAGATAGTAAGAATTTCTAATATGAAACCAGCAGTGGAGACAGAGGGGTAGCATAAAAAGTAAGTAGTAAATCACAAAATGTGTTATAGAAACCAAGAGAAAAGAGTTTCAAGTAGAATGATGTGACTAGTTTATGAAATGTATTTAGAAATCTAGACCTATATAGACAGAGAGACACGACCATTACATTTGGAAAATGAAGGTCTTTATCAATATTTGACAGTCATCATGGTAAAGAATTCTAGAATTTTAGGTTTTACATTGTAGTTATAGGATGGGATGGTCTAGGGGTAGTAAAGAGTGATGTTTCAATTCTTGCACTGGTACTTACTATGTTTGACTTTTGGCAAGCTTCTGTACCTCTCTGTTTACCTATCAATGAAGTGTAGCTTTTACTTGATTCTACTATATTGAGTAATTGATAGAATTGAGTAGTTTATGTATAGTGTTTAACTTAGTGCCTGACATCTTGTCTGCCCTTGGTATGTATTATTTAATATGATGATGATGATGATGGCAATGGCGATGTTTTGGATTTGAAAGTTATTACTTAGTTTTACTAACTTTTATACAAGTGTCAAGAATAAACTGTTTTGTGTACTCACAACTGTAAACCTACTTTTGCCCCACCCTTTACTCAAAGGGTATTTAGGACAAGCTAAGGACCAAGACTTCTGCCTGTTTGCCCCTTTTTCCTGTTCTCAGGTGAACAAAGAAGAATTAGGAAAGGAAATCCCTAAAAGTAGTAGGATGAGCCCAACTGCCTTTTGGACATCAGGGTAGATGACATCATATTAGGCATGTTCTTCATGCCTAATTCTGAGTTAGATCTATTTTTTAAAGCTGAACAAACTTGTAGTGATTCACTCCAAGTTTTGATCCTTCCATCTGGGTTTGGTTATAGCCAAATGCCCAGACTATACATATCAGTCTGGGATTTCCTTCCAGTAAGCTTCTTGCCCTCCCTATCATTCTGTGGGATATTTTAACCCATTTTCTTGTGTTCTATCCCTTCTAACCTCCATCCATGCTTTGGCAGGGTTTTTTACTGCTTATTTACAGTTCTTAAGTACTTACTCAATTTTAAAAAATCTATATGCGGATGATATCCAAATGTGTTTTCTGAAATTTCTATAGGACTCTAGACACATATATCCATCTGCCTACTTGATGTCTGTATGCAGACACAGTATAGTGGTTATGAGTGGTTGTGTTTGAACCTTTGTTCTTCCACTTACTGTGTGATAGGGGCTGAGATAGTTAACCTCTTTATTACTCAGTTTCCTCATCTATAAAATAGGAATAATATTAACTCAAGAAGTTGTTAGGAGAATGAAATGAGCTTAAATAAGACAACACGTGTAAAATGCTTAGAGGAATTTCAACACATAGTAACCTTTTCATAAATGTTACTTGCTATTATAATATCCTTACCATTTTAAACTTAACTTGGACAGAATTGATCTCTTAATCCTTATTTCCTATCTCCACACCTTCTCTTTTCTCTAGTCTTCTCCATATCAGTATATGGCACCTCTATTCACCTAGTTACTCAAACCCCAAATATAGTTGTTAACCCAATTCCCTCATTTTCTCACCATGCCCTAATCCACCAACAAGTCCTTTGTCTTTACCTCCATAACATATCATAAATATGATCACTATTTTTCCTTTCTATTCATACTACCAACGTAGTCCCGTCACTGTCAGCTCTTACCTGGAATGTTACAATAGCTGGTCTCCCTTTTTCTATTCTTTGCACAATTCATTCCCTTCACAGCAACCAAATGGTGTTTAGAAAACACCAGTTAGCTCATGTCATCACCCTTTTAGTGACTTGCCTTTACACTTAAATAAAATCCAGACTCCTAATTCAGGTTTATATAGTCTACATAGCGTATTTATTTGTCTAATCTTTCACAACACTCATTGCCTAGAATACTCCAGCCCTTGCTCTTAATGCTTTTCTCCTAACTTGTTCAAATATTCATCACCTTCGGGTAGTAGATGTTCCTTTTGCTTGGAATGCTGTTTCTGACCTTCTTATGTCTGATTCCTTTTCATCATTCAGCTTTCTTGTCATTTCACATGGTAGTTTTATCAAGTACAATAAAATTGTGGAATATACTTTCTAATTCAAATGTAATATAGAATCTAATAGTTTTAGGATTGAGTGGGACTTTATAGAAGATATTTTGTTCAGTTAGCTACTTAGAACAGAAATAACTTCTATAGTCCTTATTCAATCACTGTTCAAATATGTGAACTGTTATCTTCTTGGTTTAATAATTTTATAAAAAATAACACTGGTATTTTTTTCATATAGGATTTCCGGGAAAAAAATACAGATCATATGCGCCCTGACATTGTAGCTCTTCTGAGAAGTAGCAAAAATGCATTTATCTCTGGGATGATTGGAATTGATCCTGTATCTGTTTTCCGATGGGCGGTTCTCCGAGCCTTTTTCAGGGCTATGGTTGCTTTCAGGGAAGCCGGGAAGAGACATATTCAGAGAAAAACTGGTAAGCAGTAGTATTAGTATTCTACCATGTTTCATTTTATAATTTTTTACTTCTCTAAGGAGACATAATAATCTTATGCCATTCTGTTTTCTTACCATACCCTAACATCATGTTTCAGATATCATTTGTTCTGGTGAACTTCCTATAATTGAATTAAATAGATATGTGATGTATATTTGTTATATGGGTTGTTACTTTTATTAATAAACACCGATAGGAATGAGTGTAAAGCACCTGATATTTAGTAGGCACTCAGTAAAACATTGCTATGCTTTTTAAACAAAAAGTGAAATTTAATTATTATTTAAGTATATAGAATTTGATATTGATATCTTTCTCTGCTTCTTATGTGATAGTTTTTACTAGAAATGAAACAATTTAATGTGGAAGCATAAATTAGGAGTCAGAAAATTAGATGGAGGTAGTGGAGATAGTGGAGATAACCTGACTTAGGTAATCAACCAGATGTCATCTTTTCTCTTGACTGATTTTGCAGCTATTAGCATTATTTCTTGGAGTGCTACTGCTGCCTTTAAAATTGTGATGGTAAACTCAGATAATACATGCAAAGTATCGGTTTATGACTTTTTTTTATTTACTGGTTTTAGAGAGATAGGAAGGGGGGAGAGAGAGAAAGAAAAAGAAACATTGATTTGTTGTTCCACTTATTTATGCATTCATTGTTTGATTCTTGTGTATGCCTTGACCAGGGATCGGACCTACATCCTTGGTGTATTGGCACGATGCTCTAACCAACTGAGCTACCCAGTCAGGGCTATGAAGTGTTAGTCCCCTCTCCTCCCCCCTACCACTTACCCTTAACTCAGTTCATTGGATTTTACTTTGACATTTAGAAATGGTTAAAGCAGGTTTCTTTTTCTGTATGCCTCTTCCTTAAATCATAAAATATCCTGTTTCACATTCTGTGGGAGGGCATCTTCATAAGCCCTTGTTAACTACTGCAATCACACTATTGCCTGCTGTAGTTCTAGCCTTCGATAGACCATTGCTATGTAGTGAGAATTTTCTAATATATATGTAGTCATTTTCTGGCCAAAGTAACTTCAATAGAAGTGTGCTGGGTACACCTGTGTTTTTAGGACTCTGAGACTTATATGGCTTTTTGGCATGTGCACTACCAGTAAAACTTTTAAATTCAGCTTTGATATATTTCAAAAGAATAACTATTTGGGAGGTTTTATTTCTAAAATGAGAGATAAAACTAATGGTATGAGTTTTCATTTTTCAGATTTTCATGTGTGTAAATTGGCCTTTGTAGATAAGGGAGAGTTATAGTTGTGTGTTTTTTTAAGTAAAAGGAATATCTTAAATTTGCTTTGCCTTTTGCAAAGTTATTTCTAAGAAGCTATCTTACAAAAAGGCTTAAGGCAAAGTGTTTTTCTTTTAATTTAAGATATGTTTTATTTATTACAATGGACATCAGTTTTGAAAAATTTAAAGTTGATTAAATATCCTGCTAAGATGTAACTAAGCAAAGGAACATTTCTTCTATTTACTATTACATATATTCTTTTCTAAGAAGATTATTTACATTATATGCTCCTTTTGCATTTAAAATATTATTTGTGGAAGCTGTATGTGTATAATAATTTATACAAAGACAGTCAGTGTTACTAATGATCAAAAGATTGAACCTGTATTACCTCTGCTTTCATAATTTCTGGATTCTTCTAGTTTTCTAATCTAGTTTTTCTTCCTGGCACATTTAGAGGTTTTATATAATAAACTCTCTTTGAAAATTTTTTTATTCTGGGACATAACATGCATACAAAAAAGTGCACACACAAAAAATGTATAGCTCAGTGAATTGTCAGAAACTAAAACACCCTTGTAACTACCACCTAGGTTAAGAAAAAGAATATTACCAACACCCTAGACTTCCCCCTTGGAGAAAGTTTTTAAATTGTACTTTCTATAAAGGAAAAGAAGAGCTATAGGTTATTTGCGTTTTGAGCAATTGACTCAGCAGATATGTTATTGAGAATGATTGTATTACAGTGTATTAGTGCCAGTGTCACAACATTTTTGCTCTTTCCACACCACTTTACCATCTACTATTTTCTGGTGTGTTTGAGGTAAAAGGATACCATAAAATTAGAAATTGTAGCATTGCAAAATAAAAACTAACAGAATAACTAAAAATGGATTAAGTAGAAGATTCAGAACATTTATAAAGACTGTAAATAGTATGCAAACATATTAAAGTGAAACAGGAATTGGAGGTTATTTAAGCAGAAGCAGAATATATGGAAGGCAAAAGGTAACTAAATTCAGATCTTGAATGAGAATAAGAGGTAAAAGATCATATTTCTAATGAAGAAAGAAGATGTAGACTGAAGAAGTACAGTATCACTTCTTTTGAGTCTGTCTTTATAAAAAATTTCAATGGAATCTTAGTTAATTGTCAACAAATATCCTTACAGTGATCCAAAAATCCTGGATTTTAAAAATTATATTTATTTATTTACTTACTATATTTTTATTGATTTTAGAGAGGAAGGGAGAGGGAGAGAGAGATAGAAACAACAATGATGAGAGAGAATCATTGATTGGCTGCCTCCTACACTCTCCACACTGGGGATCGAGGCTGCAACCAGGACCGTGCACCAGGCCTCTATCCTATATAATAAAAGGGTAATATGCAAATTGACCCTAATGGCAGAATGTCCAGAACAACCACTGGACCAGTCACTATGAGGTACACTGACCACCTCTTGGTTCCTGCTCTGATCGCCTGATGGTCACCCGCTGTGGGGGCAGGGCTGGTGAGTGGATGGGAACAACTGACCTCTTGGTCCCTTCCCCCAGTTGTCAAGCACCGATCGCCCGATGGTGAACAGGGAACCCGGGGTGGGTGGCGGCCGGGGGCGGGGCTGGCTGTGGGCAGCTGGGGAAGATGGTCCTGATCGCAGGCCAGGCCTAGGGACTGTACCCACGCACGGATTTCATGCGCTGGGCTTCCAGTACTAGTCTACACTAATAAAAGACAAGATGCAAATTGACCATACCTTTGCTACACCTTAAGCCACACCCACCAGCCAATCAGAGCGACTATATGCAAATTAACCCAACCAAGATGGCGGCCGGCAGCCACGGAGCTGGAGCAAGCAGGAGGCTTGGTTGCCCCAATGATGGAGGAAGCCAAGCTTCCCGCCTGCCGCGGCGGCTCTGAGCTCCACTTAAAGCAACAAAGTTTCAATTATAGAAGGTAAATAAACCCCAGATACCTGCTTTCAGCCGGCTGTGGCCACGGAGCTGGAACGAGCAGGAGACTTCCCTCCCACCCGCCCTGGCTGGCTCTGAGCTCCTCTCAAGGCTACAAAGTTTCAATTATAGAAGGTAAATAAATCCCAGAATAAAAAAAAAAAAAGGAGAGGCTGGGAGCTTCTGTCGCCGGGGGGGCTTGGCCAGCCTGAAAACAGCCCTCAGCCGCTCACCCAGACTGGCCAGGCACCCCAGTGGACCCCCCACCCTAAAGGGGGTGTGGCCAGACTGCAAACAGCCATCAGCCCCTCACCCAGGCTGGCCAAACCTCCATGGGGTGAGGGTCCCCACTGGGGGGGGCTTGACCAGCCTGCAAACAGCCATCAGCCCCTCACCCAGGCTGGCCAGGCACCCCAGTGGGGACCCCTACCCTGATGTGGGTGTGACCAGCCTGCAAACAGCCATCAGCCCCTCACCCAGGCTGGCCAGGCACCCCAGTGGGGACCCCCACCCTGAAGGGGGTGTGACCAACCTGCAAATGCCCCTCAGCCCCTCACCCAGGCTGGCCAGGCACCTCAGCAGTACCGCCACCCTGATCCGGGACACCCTTCAGGGCAAACCAGCCGGCCCCCACCCGTGCACCAGGCCTCTATCCTATATAATAAAAGGGTAATATGCAAACTACCCTAACAGCAGAATGACTGGGAATGACTGGTCACTATGACACACACTGACCACCAGGGGGCAGACGCTCAATGCTGGAGCTGCCCCTGGTGGTCAGTGCGCTCCCACAGGGAGAGCTCTGCTTAGCCACAAGCCAGGCTGATGGCTGCCAGTACAGCAGTGGTGGTGGGAGCCTCTCCTGCCTCCTCAGCAGTGCTAAGGATGTCCGACTGCAGCTTAGGTCTGCTCCCCGCTAGCAAGTGGACATCCCCCGAGGGCTGCCGGGCTGCCAGAGGGATGTCTGACTGCCAGCTTGGGCCCAATCCCCCCAGGGAGCAGGCCTAAGCCAGCATGTGGACATCCTCTGAGGGGTCCCAGACTGCAAGAGGGCATAGGCTGGTCTGAGGGAACCCCCCCTGCGAGTGCACAAATTTTTGTGCACCAGGCCTCTAGTATATACATAAAATCCTAAGTGACTATTATGACTGAATGACTTGAATGACCAGAATGACTGGTCAACCAGTCACTATGATGCGCACTGACCACCGGGGGGCAGACGCTCAATGCAGGAGCTGCCCCCTGGAGGTCAGTGCACTCCCACAGCCAACCTCCCCCGGCCGACTGGCCAACCTCCCCCGGTCCCTCCCTGCAGCCAACCTCCCATGGTCCCTTCCCCACGGCTGGTCCCTCCCCCTGGCTGGCCAGCCAACCTCCCACGGTCCCTCCCCCTGGTCTCCTCCTGGCCGACAGGCCCAGATTGGCCTGGCCCCACTCGGGACTGGGCGAGGCAGCCTGATTGACCCTGCTAGCTGGCCAGGCCTAGGGACCCCACCCATGAATGAATTCGTGCACCGGGCCTCTAGTTAGAAATAAAAAAGCCACCATCTTAACTGCCACCACAAATGTGAAAGCAGGACCTAGGACATTAGTAGAAAAAAGATGTGTTCCTAAGCCTTCATCCCAGTTTGGAGAAAAAAGTCAGAACCTGATGATGAGCTGCTGTTTGATTTTCTTAATAGTTCACAGAAGGAGCCTGCAGAAGGGTGGAAATAAAAAAGGGGCAAGACACTGGTGCTTCATTGTTCTCAGACAAGTGTCAGAGCTATAAACACCCGCATAACCATCATCAAAACCACTGAAGAAAATCTTTCTGGGAGCCAAAGCCATGAAGCCTTTAATAATTCAGATTCTGGTCATGAATTCCAAGAGGATTCTTCAAAGAAAAATGTATCATCAAATGCTGCTTGCACTAATCACAACCCATGATGGCAAATTACATGAACTATCTAAACTTCAGCTGGAGAATCAACTGCTGAGGAATGAAGTTCATTCTTTAAAAAAAAAAATGGCCTCATGCCCTGGCCGCTGGCACAATGGTTAGAGCATCAGCACACACACTGAAGGGTTGTGGGTTTGATTCCTTGTCAAGGGCATGTACCTGGTTTGCAGGTTCGATGCTCAGGCCTGGTTGGGGCACGTGTGGGAGGCAACTGATAGATGTGTCTCTTTCCCTGTTCTCTCTTTCTCCCTTCCTCCCTTCCACTCTCTCTAAAAAGTCAGTGGAAAAATATTCTTGGGTGAGGATGAACAGCAACAACAAAAAATGGCCTCATTAGCCCTGGCCAGTTTGGCTCAGTGGATAGAGCGTCAGCCTGCGGACTCAAGGGTCCCAGGTTCGATTCTGGTCAAGGGCATGTACCTTGGTTGCGGGCACATCCCCAGTGGGGAGTGTGCAAGAGGCGGCTGATCGATGTTTTTCTCTCATCGATGTTTCTAACTCTTTATCCCTCTCCCTTCCTCTCTGTAAAAAATCAATAAAATATATATTTTTTAAAAATGGCCTCATTATTTCAAAGAGCCAAGGAAATTCAAGAAGAATGAAACAAAGCCAGAGCAAGAGTTGAAAGTGGAATGCTGACCATTCAAAGAGTGACTAATTCAAGAACTTCGAGCCCAAGTAGACAACCTGAGTGAAGTTAGGGCTACAAAGGATTCCCAGCTGGCTGTACTAAAAGTGAGAATCCAAGAAGCTGACCAGCTACTGAATTCTTGCACAAAAGCATTAGAAGCCTTACAGAGTGAAAAATCACAAGAGACTGCATGAAGTGGATGCTACTCTGGAGAGCCAGGAGAGCTATCAAGTAATACAGAGTCAGCTTGCTACACAACTGAATAAAATGGAAATGAAACGTGAATTTGACAGAAGCCATTACTCTGGCAGAAAGACAATACTTAGATGAGAAGAAGAAAGTTGATGAGCAGAAAATCAAAATGTGTAAGTCCAACTTGGAGTCCTTTAAGCAGGAACTGACTATAAGCAAAAAGCTACTAGAATACTTCAATCTACAGATAAGCTGACTAATAGCTTAAAAGAAGGATCTGGTTTTGAAGGCCTAGATAGCAATACTGCTAAATAGCATGGAGCTAGAAGAACTTTGGCATGAAAAACAGAGAAGAAATGCAGAAGCTGATGGGTCAGAAACATCAGCTGAGTTCTGAATTAGAGGATATGGAGGCTCAGCAGGCCAGTGAAGCAGAATCAGCAAGAAGACAGCTATAGGATCTGCAATACCAAGTAAATAGCTGGACATAAAGCATCTAAACAAGAACTAGAGGCAGAAGTGGACCAACAGAAGCAAGAATTCCACTATGTAGAAGATCTATATTGAACAAAGAACAAATTGCAAAGCAGAATTAAAAATTGAGAAGAAATTTAAAAATTCAGGAATCAGCTTACCAATAAAACTTTAAGCCAGTGATTTTCAATAGGTATGCCGCAAGAATTTTAAAAACATGTAATACCTGACTGTTTAATCAGAGGCACTGACCTCTTTTCCCTTAGATGTCAAATAAAAATTGACAATAGCGAACACAACAGTAGGCGGCCGGTGTGAATGAATAAAAATTATACCTATTAGTTTTTTGTCAGATTGGCAAAAAATATATTTTTTGGTGTGCTGCAAAATTTTAATAATTAGTTTGTGTGTGCTATGAGATGAAAAAGGTTGAAAATTGCTGCCTGAGTTAGAAAATAGACTCCATCAGCTGACAGAGATGCTCATCCAGAAGCAGACCTTGCTTGAGAGTCTCAGCACAGTAAAGAACTTGTTGGTCTTCCAGCTGGAGCACCTAGAGCAGCAGATGAAATCTGCCACTGGAAGTGGTAGTAATGGGTCTTTTAGTAATATGTCTGGAGTTGATAGTGGTGAAGGTACACATCTGTGAAACATTCCTGTTCTTTTTTAATGACACAGAAACTAATCTGGCAGGAATGTATGTAAAAGTTCCAAAAGCTACTAGTTCAGTTGACCAATTTAGTATCCGTCCAGGAATTTTTTTTCCAGAGATACCCTATAGTATGATTTTTTTGTAATTCTATATATGGCTTTGCTTCACCTTTTTGTCATGATTGTTCTATTGACTTATACAATAGAAATGCACCATTACCAACCACTTGGCAAATGAACTGAACCCAGTTGTTTAAATCAGCGGTTGCCAACCTTTCTGACCTCATGGACCACCAGTGGTCCGCTGACCACCGGTTGGCAACCACTGGTTTAAATGATTGGTTATCTTTTTTTAGACCTGGGGTCTGCAAAAGGGTCAATTGCCTAAAATCCCTGAGGAGGGTACACAAGATTATTTTATCACTAAAAAAACCAAAAAACAAATTATCCAAACTAGACCAGGAACAAGCATGAGCAAGCACTAAATAAACCTGGTTTTAAAAGGAGAGATAAACCTAAGAACTTATATACTTAAATGTTTAGCACATGGACATGAACAATAGGGTGGTGAAGACTTGGGGGGTCAGTAAGAGCTGGGTGTAGGAGGGTAAAGGGGGTTGGAATGGGAGACACCTGAAATACTGTCAACAACAACAAAACAAAAAGCCTCAAAAAAAGTTTATGAGATCCCCTTAGAAAATAACTTCTACTGAAAATATACTTCTGAACTATCCTAGAAAGCCAAACCACTTTGACGGGGAGTTGGTACACACAGGAAACAGAAGGAATATCACTTTAAAGTTTGAAGTAGTATTATAGTCTGTAAAATAATGTTTAAAACAGTTAAAGAGTTAGAAGAGGACATAGAAAACAGAATGAAAAAACAGAAAGGAAGTAAAAACTAAGACATGATGGTGTGAGACACAAAACAATCACAGATACAAAATTACCCATATCCAAATGGTATTGCCACAATTTGTTAGATAAAATAGAAAATAGAATACAGTGGCTGTGGTAATGTTGAGTGCGATTTCTTAAAACTATGTAACAAATTAGAATTTTTAATATCTTGAACTTTTAATATACAATACTTTAATACCATAATCATAGTTCTCTGACTAGCAGATTATCAAGTTAACTACTGAAGGGTCTGAAAATCTGTTGATAATTTTATAAATTACAGTTTGGGTGGAGTATGAGTAGAGCTCAATAGGTGTCCTTTTCTCAGATGGTCTCCTCAACAAATATCTCCTCTCTGTCTTAACTACCCAAGCACAATGTAGTCTGAGCCTAAGAATTCTTTCTCCAGGCAGCCCATCAAGGGGAAAATCCTATATAAGAAAAGCCTAATATGCTAAGTGTCCAGTCGTCTGGCTGGCCATTCAACCAATAAAAGCGTAATATGCTAATGATATGCTAAGGCTGCTCAACTACTCGCTATGATGTGCACTGACCACCAGGAGGCAGACGCTCTGAGGCTCCAACCCGTAGGTTAGCTTGCTGCTGGGGTCCGGCCAATCGGGTGTGAGTGAGACGGGCCGGACACACTCTGGAGCCTTCCTGCAGTCCCCAGCTGGCCAACCTCCCGCATACTTCCCTGGCCCTGATCATCCACGGGTGGGGTCCCTTGGCCTGGCCTGCGCCCTCTTGCAATGTGGGACCCCTCGGGAGATGTCAGAGAGCCAGTTTCGGCCTGAAGCTATGATGTGCACTGACCACCATGGGGCAGACGCTCAATGCAGGAGCTGCCCCCTGGTGGTCAGTGCACTCCCATAGAGGGAGCGCTGCTCAGCCAGAAGCTGGGAGGATGCAGTGAAGGTGGCGGGAGCAGGCCTAAGCCATCAGTCGGTCATCCCCCAAGGGCTCCCGGACTATGAGAGGGCGCAGGCTGGGCTGAGGGACCCCTCCACTCTGAGTGCACAAATTTTGTGCACCGGGCCTCTAGTTATCTAATAAAGAGGGAATATGCTAATTGACTGCCCTGCCCTCAAAGATGGCAGTGCCCAGTCCCCTCAACCCGGCCGGGGTGGCAGGTATGTGGCAAGGCTGGGCCCATCCCCAAGCAGGCCCGGCCATTCTGTGCGCCTGCCTCCGGAGTCCCCCAGTCCCTTCAGCCCCCCAGCTGCCCAGGGCTGGTCTGAGGGACAGACAAGCCTTGGATGGCGGCTGCCCAGCTGCCCAGGGCCGCCCGAAGCTCAGGTAACCAGGGCAGGCCGAGGCTCGCGCTGCCAGCAGTGGCAGCAGCAGAGGTGTGATGGGACATCGCCTTCCCCTGATCACCGGGTCGCCTCCCGCCCCTGAGGGCTCCAGGATTGTGAGAAGGGCAGGCCGGGCTGAGGGGCCCCCCCTCCAGTGCATGAATTTTCATGCACCAGGCCTCTAGTCTATATATATGTGTGTGTGTGTGTGTGTGTGTGTGTGTGTGTGTGTGTGTGTGTATGTGATTATATATATAAATCCAGCGACTGGAACGCTGTAATGACCAGAACAACTGGTCACTATGACACCTACTGTGGCCAGCTAACTGGCCCAAATGGGGGTGGGGTTGGCTGTACAACCACCCGCGCCCCTCCTCCACATCTGGACCACGCCTGATTGGCCCTCCCATTTAAATGATCGGCCCTCTGCCTCTTCCCCCGGCCAGCCCG
>NW_005871089.1:2644221-2652630 GCF_000147115.1 Myotis lucifugus | reverse complement strand
CCACCCCCCTGATCGGCCTACAGCCCCTCCTCCCAGCCAGCTCTGCCCCCGATTGGTCCCCCCCAACTCTGATCAGGGGAAGGGCCAGCCAGCCTCCCACTGTCTCCTCCTCCCAACAGGCCCGGCCCCGATACACCCTGATTGGGGCCAGGGCCGGCCAGACCCCTCCCATGCACAAATTCATGCACTGGGCCTCTAGTCGATAATAATGAGAATAGAAAATTTTTATTGGAGTGTATAACTTGGTAATAATTGTCTCTTTTTTGTTGTTTTCTCTTTTTAAAATTGATTTTAGAGAGAGGAAGTGTGTGTGTTGTGTGTATGAGAGAGAGAGAGAGAGAGAGAGAGAGAGACTTAGATGTGAGAGAGAAACATTGGTCTGTTGCCTCCCGTTGACGCCCTGACTGGGGGTCAAATTCACAACCTGAGCATGTGCCATGATCGGCAATATAATCCATGACCTTTGGTGTATGGGAGATCACTCCAACCAACTAAGGCACACCAGCTAGGGCAATAGCTATCTCATTTTGAAACATTGAACATTTGCAACTATGGGCTCTTCCTTTTTGGTAGATAAGATAGTGCTTTATTAGCTTACCTATTTTTATTATTATATGTGAAAAAAGAAATATTCCAAGTCATTTTATTTTTAAAAGCCTGGTACTTATATGTATACTATTATCTTATGTTAGGCTCTAATAAAATTCCATTTCCTTAGCTTAAGTGTAGATGCATATTCTCTGGATTTAGAAACTAAACCAAGCTTTGCAAACTTTTTTTAATACTCTGCCTCTGTTTAACTTTTTAAAAGAGTCTCCCTTGAGAACTATTCATAGGTAGTATTGCGTTCTTAATTATACAGTAAACTAGAGGCCAGGTGCACAGATTTGTGCACCAGTGGGGTCTCTCGACCTGGCCTGCGGGGATAGTGGACCTCCATGCTACTACAGCCTGGCCTTACCCACCGGCTTGGCGGGTTCCAGCTTCTGTCCGCATCAATCCCGCACTGCACCAAGTAGTGTGCAAAGTGGCAGGCGGCCGGGGAGGAGCCCGAGCCCCAGCCAGGTGCCGTGCCACTCCTGCTCATCCCAGCCCAACTACGCATGCCGCCGCTGCTCGGTAGGCTCCCTGCCACTCTGCTGCAGTCTCTGCGCGTTTGTCCTAGGGTGATATGAGTGCGGCGCCCATGACCACACAGCCACCGCTTGTCATTGCAGCCTTGCTCCTCACACGGCGCTGGAGAAGGGGCCATGGGCTCGTGCCCAGTCAGTACGGATGCTGGTCCCAGATTCCGGTCCCAGTCCAGATGGGGGAGGGATGCGCAGTGGGAGTGTCCACGGGAGAGGCTCGCGCTGCCGCAGCTGTGCTTGCCAGCCATGAGCCCGTTGGTCAGCTGAGCGATGCTCCCACTGTGGGAGCGCACTGACCACTAGGGGGCAGCTCCTGTGTTAAGCATCTGCCCCCTGGTGGCCAGTGAGCGTCATAGCTACTGGTCGACTGGTTGCTTAGGCTTTTATATATATACTAGGGGCCCAGTGCACAAATTTGTGCACCTTGAAAGGAACGGTGGGCCACGAGGCTGCAGTGGGCACAGGGGTGTGTCTCGGCCCATCCTCCCAGCCCCTCCTGCCGTGACCCCCGGTCTCCTGCCTGCCAGCAGCCCCGCTCCCGCCGCTGCTGCTCCCACGTGCGATGGCACAGAGTGATTGGGGTCAGCACCAGCAGCGGTTACAAGTGGGGCTGGCACCATCAGCAGGTGTGAGCAGTGGCTGCTGGCCATGATCGCCCTTCAGGAGCAGGGGGAGGTGGAGAAGCCCTGAGAGGCCATCAGGGCTGGCAGCCACTGCTCACACCCGCTGACAGCGCTGAGCGATCAGTGCTGGCACCCAGTGCCAGCAGCAGGTGCGAGTGACATGCGGGACCTCAGTGAGCGGGAGCAAAGAATTTTCAGTAACCACTAGAAGCTTGCCCCGATGACAGAGACCAGCGCCTCACCTTGGTCTGGCGCCCCCACTCACCTGCTCCACTATCCCACCGCAGCTGACGCCCACCATGTTCCACGCTCTGCTGCGCATGCTCACTATGTTCTGCGCCTGCCCCCTGGTGGTCACCACACATCATAGTGACCGGTTGTTTGGTTGTTCTGCTGTTTGGTCTATTTGCATATTAGCCTTTTATTATATAGGACTAGAGGCCTAGTGCATGAAAATTCGTGCATTTGGGGGGGGGTCCCTCAGCCTGGCCTGCATCCTCTCACAGTCCGGGTGCCCACGCGGGATGTCCACCTGCTGGCATAGGCCTGCTTCCCCAGGGGATCGGCTCTAAGCTGGCAGTCAGACATCCCTCTGGCAGCCTGGGAGCCCTTGGGGGATGTACGACTAACAGCTTAGGCCTTCTCCCCGCAGGATTGTTCAGTCGCTTAGGCTTTTATATATATATGCACCAATGGAACTTCAGTTCATTGTTTAATTTCCCTCTCTCTGTTAGTCGGACATTCTTAGTGCTGCCGTAGAGGTGGGAGAGGCTCCCACCACTGCTGCTGCACTCGCCAGCCATGAGCCCGGCTTCTGGCTGAGCAGTGCTCCCCCTGTGAAAGTGCACTGACCATCAGGGTGCAGCTCCTATGTTGTGCGTCTGCCCCCTGGTGGTCAGTGCAAGTCATCGCAACTGGTCGTTCCTCTGTTAGGGTCAATTTGCATATTACCCTTTTATTATATAGGATAGATTAGAGGTCTTGTGCATGAATTCGTGCACAGGTGGGGTCCCTCGGCCTGGTGGGTGATCGGTGTCCATTGGTGCCATCTCGCCCAGTCCCAATTGGGGCTGGCTGGCTGGGGGAGGGACCGCAGGAGGTTGGCCAGCTGGGGGAGGTTAGCTGTGGGAGTGCACTGATCACCCAGCTGTCTGACAGGAAGGACCACGGGAGGTTGGCGGTCACGGGAGGTTGGCTGGCCATGGGAGGTTGGCTGTGGGAGTGCACTGACCACCAGGGGGCAGCTCCTGTGTTGAGTGTCTGCCCCCTGGTGGTCAGTGTGCATCATAACAACCTGTTGATGTCTCGTTAGGTCATTCAGTCATTCGGTCACTTAGGCTTTTATATACTGTATATATATATATCCCACGTTCAAAGGCTGTTAAATCGCGTTGTTTACCCATATCTTCAGAAAAAAATCACTTCTACTGTCGTGGTAAATAACCTGCTTCCCTATTTATAATGGTCTGGCCCTCTAGCAACTTCAGCATGAAATTATAGCTAATTTGTCTACAAAAGTCAGGTGGTCATAATAATCTGGCCACTCAGTATATATTGATATGCACCAATGGAGCTTCAGTTGATTGTTTAATTTGCCTCTATTTGTTAACTATTCACTTTCAAAGGCAATGTACGTAAATTTGAAGTTAATGGCATAAGTCTAGAGATGTTCTCTAAGTAAATGATACTTAAGTTCCTCCCTACCTGGAAAACCTTCTTTTACATTCATGTATTGCTAATATTTATGGTACTGAAGCTCCCTCTCCTCCCCCCCCCCCCTGCGCACACACACACACACACACACACACATTATTGCTTGAGTGATTCATCCCCCTGCGCGCGCGCACACACACACACACACATTATTGCTTGAGTGATTCATTGTTTCAGCAACACTAATCTGGGGCTTTGGTCCTTACCGAAAGTGCTCTCTTCCCTTTCCCACCAGTAGTTGATTCTGTCTCACTTTATAAGAATTGGTAGTGAAGTAGAGATTTTTTAGCTTGTTTTTAGCTTTATAAATATACAGAAGTGCTGCTGGGATTTCCTGCTCTGTGGTGCTTTCTTCCCACTCTTTCAACATTGACACACTTGTTGGAATTCCTACAAGTGTTGTTAATTGCAAGATTTGTGATATAATTGTTTAACTTTTGGTAATTTGTTTTGGGTAAATTTCTCTTTGGGGTTCATCAGTGTTTCTTGCATTGTTGCCAACTATATGCCAATTATATTTCAGACCTGATAAAAATGAGTCAATTTTTTAAAAAAAATCTAAACCGTACCAATTGTTTTTGAAATTTCCATACCAGTTGTATTTTAAATTCAAAATTTTTAGTATGATGCTAACTCACAACACTTTGAGTACTGAAAAGAATATTTTGATTACTAAAAAGGACCTTTAGTTTTTACTGTTATTGTTGTGTAATTTCGTCAAATTAATTGGAAAAATCATTCACCTTTAACTCATATCATTTGATACATTTTTTATATCCTCTAAGATAGTTGGCAGCATTGTCCTTGATTCTCAATTGGTTTGGGCTTATATAATGTCTTTTTCTTTTCTCCATTTTTGTTGTTTTTCTTTTGCTTCCTAAGGGCATGATGATACAGCGCCATGTGCAATTTTGAAAAGTATGGATAGTTTTAGCTTTCTCCAACACCCAGTCCACCAGAGGAGCTTAGAGATTCTGCAGAGGTGCAAGGAAGAGAAGTACAGTAAGGCTAAAAATCCTGATAAACTATGTCATCATATATGCATTTGGAAATGGAAACCAGGAGCATTCTACACCAGGGTGGGGCATAAATTATATAGGCAATATGACCTCCAGAATCCTTTGACCAGTTGGTCTCAGGATATTTTTAATGAAACTTTAGTTTTTTCTCTTAAAAAAGTTGATATACCTGTTCTTTTAATTTGAATGTCTGTTTGCCTGTGATCCTTGAGTTTTTAATAATATTTTGTTACAGACTCTGAATTGATTTTTCTTTTTGGCTCTAAAGTAGCTGAGTGGTGGGTAAAAATGAACAGTGATTTTCTTTCCTGCTGATTTTTTTTGAAGCTTTATTGAAATCTAATTGAGGTAAAACAAACTGCATGCAAAAGCATAAAGTTTGGTAAGTTTTTACATATATATGCACCTGTGAAATCATTAACCACAAGATGATTAATATATCCAACACTACTACGAGTTTCCCCTTGCAAATTCCTGCTGATTTTTATGTTTGCTTATAGTTGAATTTTAACATCAGCAGTGTTGCTTTAGTGTATCATTGGTAAATTGCTTAGTTTGATTGCAGTTCTCCTATCAGACTTTCTTATGTCTGGTTTAGAGCAAAGCTACTACATTAATGTTTTGGCTTAAGGAAGAATAACAGAATCATAGTGGATGTTCTTTTTTCTTTTAATAAGTTGGTGTAAAATGATGCTCTTGGTCTCCATTTCCTCCTTTTCTATTTGTTATACTCCTTCTGCATAAAAATGGGTTCTTTTGCCTGTTGTGGGATTACAGTTATTTGGCTAACTGAAATAATGAGAATAAAAAAATACTACAGAGTACTTGATGCTTAACTCAGAAATTTGCATATAATGGATCTAAACTACTTACATTTTCTGTTGTAAGCTTTTTACAGTACACTACAGATACACTTTGCTAATTTCCCAGTTTCGTGATTGAAATTCCATGAAATTTTACTATCCAATTATCAGTGAATGAAATTCCTAAAAGCAAATGTTATGTTTTTTTTCTTTCTTTAAAAAAATATTTTTATTGATTTTAGAGAGGAAAGGAGAGAGAGATAGAAACATCAATGATAAAAGAGAATCATTCGTAGGCTGCCTCCTGCATTCCCCACATGGGGGATTGAGCCCACAACCTGGGCATGTACCCTGACTGGAATCTAACCGTGACCTCCTGGTTCATAGGTTGATGCTCAACCAGTGAGCCATGCCGGCCAGGCTATGAGTTTTTTTCTTTAGTTCTTCTTATTCTGTCTTGGTATAAGAAAACATGTAATGTATTTTGAAAAACATTATTTAAAATGTTTTCTCATTTTAAAAAGAACAGAGGTAAGTATTGCATTAAAAAAAGACATTTTAAATGTTATTGTTAATTATTACTATTATTTCTAAAAGGTATACAAGTCCTTATTCCATTTATCCACCTTTTTTTAAAAAATATTTTAATCTATGGGACATTGTTTAAAACAATCTATAGATCTTTTCTGGGTAGCTTAAATTAATTGTTTTTAACTTGTAAATAGTTGCAAGTGGTTTATTTGTTTTGTTGATGTTCATGTCTCTCAGCCTGACATTCTTAGGCTTAATTGTATTCTAGCTTGGTATATATAGGCCCAGAATAGGAAAGCACAAATTTCAGCACAAGCTGTATAAGGAAATTGTACATTTACCTGTGTTCACATGCAAATTTATTTCTACATTTGTGGAAGTTGCACTTTTTTCATTATTTTAGGTAGTTTATTCCCTTTTCTATTGTAGTACTACCAATAATTAAAATTATGTAATATATAAAATTATAAACTCATGTTTGGGAGATTGTTTTAAAAACAAAAATCGGGACTACTAGCTTTAGGTGATGGTAAATTGGTGAGGTGAATGAACCCTCTCTCAGGTAAAAATGATAAAACCTTGAAAAAAATTCAAAATAACTATTTGAAAGAACTGGAAAAAGATTCCAAAGACTAGAAGACCAAAAAAAGACCAACAAGAAGCAGAAACTTGAGGAGAATCATTCTTTAAGTAGTGGGTAAGAATTGTGAATGTGTGCCTTTTTGCACAAAGTACTTCCCAACTCCCATCTAGTTATCTACACAAATAAAAGACAAAGATGCTAATTGACTGTACCTTCGCTATGTCCTAAGCCACGCCCACCAGCCAATTAGAGCGACTGTATGCAAATTAACCCAACCAAGATGGCGGCTTGCAGCCACGGAGCTGGAGCAAGCAGGAGGCTTGGTTGCCCGGGCAATGGAGGAAGCCAAGCTTCCCGTCCTCCCTGAGCCAGCTGTGGCCTCCGCTCATGGCAACAAAGTTTCAATAATAGAAGACAAATAAATCCCAGATACCTGCTTCCAGCCAGCCTCCACTGGGAGCTTGGATGGCTGGGGGCCGTGGCCAGCCTGCAAACAGCCATCAGCCCCTCACACAGGCTGGCCACACCCTCATGGGATGAGGATCCCTGCTGGGGGGCTTAGCCAGCCTGAAAACAGCCCTCAGGCCCTCTCCCAGGATAGCCAAGCACCCCAGCAGGACCCCCACCCTGAGGGGCTGTGGCCAGCCTGCAAACAACCATCAGCCCCTCACCCAGGCTGGTCAGGCACTCCTATATAATAAAAGAGTAATATGCAAATTGACCCTAACAGCAGAATGACTGGGAATGACTGGTCACTATGACACACACTGACCACCAGGGGGCAGACGCTCAATGCAGGAGCGTCTGGTGGTCAGTATGCTCTCACAGGGGCAGCTCTGCTCAGCCACAAGCCAGGCTGATGGCTGTCAGTACAGCGGTGGTGGTGGAAGCCTCTCCCACCTCCTCAGCAGCGCTAAGGATGTTCGACTGCAGCTTAGGCCTGCTCCCCGGTGGCAAGTGGACATCCCCCAAGGGCTCTGGGCCTGCCACAGGGATGTCTGACTGCCAGCTTAGGCCCAATCCCCCAGGGAGCGGGCCTAAGCCAGCAGGTGGTCATCCCCTGAGGGGTCCCAGACTGCGAGAGGGCACAGGCCGGGCTGAGGGACCCCCCTGAGTGCACAAATTTTTGTGCACCAGGCCTCTAGTCCTATCTAATAATAGAGAAACATGGTAATTAGCCGTACCTCCACTACCCTTCCCATTGGCTAGTCAGGGTGATATGCAAATTAACTGCCAACCAAGATGGCGGCCGGCTGCCAGGCAGCTTGAAGCGAACAGGAGGCTTGCTTGCTTCAGTGACGGAGGAAGCCAACGTTCCCCGCCTGCCTTGCCGGCCTGTGAGCTTGCAGTTTAAGAAACATTGTTACAAATATAGAAGCTAAACAAAACCCCAGAAACCTGCTTTCAGCCAGCCGGGCTTCAGCCAGCAGGACCGCAACATTGTTTCAATTATAGAACAAACGCAGATCCCTGCTTTCAGCCAGCTGAGATCTCAGAGCTGGAGTGAGCAGGACCACAACAGTGTTACAATTATAGAATCCAAACAAACCAGATACCTGCTTTCAGCAGCCAAGGCCTCAGAGCTGGAGCCAAGCCTCAGAGCTAAAGCTAGCCCAGATTTAAAAAAAAAAAGAATAAAAGGACAGGTTGGGAGCTTCAGTCACCTGCCAGCCTGAAAACGGCCCTCAGCCCCTCACCCAGACTGGCCAGGCACCCCAGTGGGGACCCCCACCCTGAAGGGGCTGTGACCAGCCTACAAACAGCCATCAGCCCCTCACCCAGACTGACCAGGCACCCCAGTGGGACCCCGCCTCCCTGAAGGGGGTATGGCCAGCCTGAAAATGGCCCTCAGCCCCGCACCCAGACTGGCCAGGCACTCCAGCGGGGACCCCCACCCTGAAGCGGTGTGGCCAGTCTGAAAATGCCCCTCAGCCCCTCACCCAGGCTGGCCAGGCACCTCAGCGGTACCCCCACCCTGATCCGGGACACCCTTCAGGGCAAACCAGC
>NW_005871089.1:2617832-2644121 GCF_000147115.1 Myotis lucifugus | reverse complement strand
GTCACTATGACACACACTGACCACCAGGGGGCAGACGCTCAATGCTGGAGCTGCCCCCTGGTTGTCAGTGCACTCCCACAGGGGAGCTCTGCTCAGCCACAAGCCAGGCTGACAGCTGCCAGTACAGTAGTGGTGGTGGGAGCCTCTCCTGCTTCCTCAGCAGCACTAAGGATGTCTGACTGCAGCTTAGGCTTGCTCTCTGCTGGCAAGTGGACATCCCCCGAGGGCTGCCGGGCTGCCAGAGGGATGTCTGACTACCAGCTTAGGCCCAATCCCCCAAGGAGTGTGCCTAAGCCAGCAGGTGGTCATCCCCTGAGGGGTCCCAGACTGCGAGAGGGCACAGGCCAGGCTGAGGGACCCCCCCGAGTGCACAAATTTTTGTGCACCAGGCCTCTAGTATATATATAAAAGCTTAAATGACCTTTAGGACCGAAAGACCAGAACTACTGGTAGACCAGTCACTATGATGCACACTGACCACCAGGGAGCAGACGCTCAGTGCAGGAGCTGCCACAGTGCACTCCCACAGCCAAACTCCCCTGGTCCCTCCCCCGTCCCTCACCCTGTCCGGTGAATATAGAATTCAGAAATAATAAATGTATAAAACAAATGACTATACGTATTCTTAATTTCTTTTAAAAAGATATGTGACTATTTAAGGTAAAAATTATTTCATTGTTCTGGCGGTTTAAAATGTGTCTACAAATTCTTTGGTACACCTCCCTTCAAAAGGTTTGTGCTGTACTTAGTGACTCCCTTCTAACAAATGGAATGTGGAAGAAGTGACTTTGTGACCTTCAAGATTAAGGCATAAAAGGTATTGTGGCTCTTCCTCCTTTTTATTTCTGGTGCTCCAACCTTCCCTCTGCAGTGACTAATTCTCTGTGATTTAGCAGGGAGGAAATTAGAGGTTTGGGTAGAAATTGGGGTTCTTGGAAGTATGAGATGCGACCCCACTTCTTTAAAGGTCAGGAGCTCTGGAAAGAATAAGGCATAAGATGGCAGGAGGAAAAGAAAAAGGGTAGAATAGAACTTCATTTCAATTTGAACCCTTACTTTTGACCTTCAGTCTAGTCTCAGGACAATGCAGATGGTGATGTGTATGAAAAAGATGAAGGATCAAGTCAGAAAAGGGCTGTGTGTGGGCTTGATGCTCCTAACGACTCTCACCTTGCTGACTGTGGCTGCCTTAATGTCCAGGGCCTCAGGCTTTCGTTTAGTGTGGTTACACAAATGATTGAAATTTAAAGTATGTTGTTTGACCAAAATGGACAGTTATCAATAGAAAGTATCTGAGAAATTCTTATATATTTGGTAAATAAACAACATCCTATATAATAAGAGGATAATATGCAAATTGACCCTAACTGCGGAATGACCAGAATTACTGCTCAACCAGTCACTATGAGGCGCACTGACCACCTCTTGGTCCCTTTCCCCCGCCGGCAGGCTCCCATCACCTGATGGCGAATGGGGAACCGGGAGTGTGTGACGGGGGATGTAGGAGGTGCCAGGTCAAGGCACACACAGAGGATGACCTGCAGCGGGGTTGGGGCCGGGGAACGGCTGACATCTTGGTCCCTCCCCCGTGCAGCAGGCTTCGATTACCTGATGGTAAATGGGGACCTGGGGGTGGGTGGCAGCGGGGGACAGGGCTAGCTGCGGGCAGTGGGGGAAGTGGCCCTGATTGCCGGCCAGGCCTAGGGACCATACCCGTGAGCTAATTTCGTGCGCCGGGCCTCTAGTGTATAAATGAGTTAAAGAAAAATTCATAAGGGAAACATGAAAATCTTTTGATCTGAATAATAATGGAAACACACATTGCATCATGTGATATGCAACTAAAGAAGTGCTTAGAAGAAAATTTCTAGCTTTAAATATTTAGGAGAAATAAGATAAAAATATCATTAATGATGTAAGAAGCTAAAGCTACAACAAGAAGAGCAGATTAGACTCAAAACAAGTGGAAGGAAGTGAAAAAAGTTAAGAGCTAAAATCTGTGAATAGAAAGCAGGCCAACAGTGGAAACCAAAAGCTGGTGTTTTTTTTTGTTTTTTTTTTAAAGAACAATGAAATTGGTAAAGTTCAAGTCCAGCACTGTCCAATAGCACTTTCTGTGAAGATGGGAATGTTCTCCAACTATGTTGTCCAAAACTGTAGCTATTAGCTTACACGTGGCTGTCAAGTACCTGAAATTTTAAAAATTTTAAAAACTGAAGCTTTAATCAATTTAAATTTGAATGGCCACATATGGCTAATGGCTGCTGAATTGGACAGTGCTGTTCTTGCCATTCTGATCAAGAAACATGAGCAAAGAGCAAATACTATTACCTGGATTTAAAGTATTTACAGTTGCATATGGTACAGATCAAAAGGTTGAGGAGCAGTGGAATTGTGAACATTTATGCCAATAAATTCAACCTTGATGAAATGGACAAATTCATTCAGTGTCAACAAGTCATCTAAATGGACCCAAGGAAAAATAGAAAATCTTATTAGTCCTATATCTGTTAACGATATTGGATTCATAAGTAAGATTTTCACACAAAAACACAAAAGAGTTCAAACGCAGGTAGCTTCCATTGTGAATTTTGTTTAAGAAACGTCTAAGAAAAGAATAATATCAGTTCTCAACTCTTTCAGAAAACAGAAGGAACACTATACAAATCATATCATGAGGCCAAGTATTATTACTCAAATACCAAAATCAGACAAAAATATTATAGGAACTAATTTACAAACCAACATACCTCACAATGATAGATGTAAAAATCCTGAATAAGAGCACATTGAATTCAGGAATATGTAGAAAATAATATATGAAGACTAAGTGGAACTTATTCCTGGAATGAAAGTTTTGGGGTTTGATAATAGAAAATCAATATAACTCGCCATATTAACCATCTTTAAAAAATGCTTATCTTAGTAGATGTATAAAAAGAGTTTGTCATAATTCTATACCCAGTCCTATTATAAAACTTAGCAGCCTAGGAATAGAAAACAACTTGTTGTTGTTGTTAATCCTCACATGAGGATATTTTTCCATTGATTTTTTTAGAGAGAGTGGAAGGGAGAAAGGGAGGAGGAGATACAGACAGAGGGGGAGAGGAGAGAGAGAGAAACGTTGATGTGAGAGAGACACATCGGTTGGTTGCCTCCTGCACGCACCCCGGCCTTGGGCTGGTGATTGAACCCATGACCCTTCGGTGCGCAGGCTGACACTCTAACCACTGTGCAACACCAACCAGGGTAACGTTTTTATTATCCTCATCCGAGGATATGTTTTGATTTGACAGAGAGAGAGAGAGACAGAGAGACATTGTTTGCTTCCTGATTGGAGTTCAAACTCGCAAACTTTAGGTTCACGGGAGGATGATCAACCAACTGAGCTACCCATGTAGGGCAGCTTTTTCAACTTTACACATGAAAATTCTATAGCAGACTTTATACTTAATGGAGAAAGATGGAATGCTTCTCCCTGACATTTAGAACAAGATAAAGATGTTTGCTTTTACCACTCAACAATGTACTAAAGCAGGGGTTTTCAACCTGTGGGTCGCGACCCCTTTGGCAGTTGAACGACCCTTTCACAGGGGTCGCCTAAGACCATCCTGCATATCAGATAGTTACATTATGATTCATAACAGTAGCAACATTGCAGTTACGAAGTAGCAACGAAAATAATTTTATGGTTGGGTCACAACATGAGGAACTGTATTTAAAGGGCCAGAAGGTTGAGAACCACTGCTAAAGGTAACAAAAAGAAATAAAAGGTACATAGATTTAAAAGGAAGATGTAGACAGCATGACGTCTGTATAGAAAGTGCTAAGGGGTTTAAAAAATGCTCTTTGATTGCCGAAACCGGTTTGGCTCAGTGGATAGAGCGTCGGCCTGCGGACTGAAAGGTCCCAGGTTCGATTCTGGTCAAGGGCATGTACCTGGGTTGCGGGCACATCCCCAGTAGGAGATGTGCAGGAGGCAGCTGATCGATGTTTCTCTCTCATCGATATTTCTAACTCTCTATCTCTCTCCCTTCCTCTCTGTAAAAAATCAATAAAATATATTAAAAAAAACTCTTTGATCTAAAAAGTGAATTTAACAGTCAAAGGATACCAGGTAAATATGTGAAATTAAAATGTAATATACTAGAAAACAAAAAGCCGGAGAGACCAAGGTGGCGGCATAGGTAAACACCGGAGATTGCTGCCGCAAACAACCACTTCAAAAACACAACTAAAAGACGGAACGGACATCACCCAGAACCACAGGAAGGCTGGCTGAGGAGAAACTCTTCAACTAGAAGGAAAGAGAACAGCATACCGAGGCTCAGAGGAGGCGCAGTGTGGAAAATACAAAGGTACAGAGGTGCGCGCGCAAAGCGGGCTGGTGGCTGAGGGCGCAGTTGTCGTTTTCAATCAGGAGGGAGTCTCAGACTCTGAGCTCCAGATCCGGGCGAGTCTCTAGGGACTCAGACTCAAACGGGAGAGGCGGGATTGTCTGGCATCAGTTGGAACGTGAGGGCAGCTTTCTCTCCGAGGTTTGCAGCGGTTGCTGAGGTTCTGAGAAGCAGAGCCTCTGGGAACGGGACTGAGAGCAGCCATAACTGCTCCCTCCGCCCGCCCTGTAGATCCCTTGCGACCCGCCCCGCCCAAGCCCTGCGCAGAGCCATTTGCCGGATCGCCTCAGGCAAAGGCTAGATTAGCACCTCTCCAGAGGACAGAAGTTCTCCCACTGCAGATACAGGTGATTCTCACAGCCCGTCGGCCTGGTGGTCAAATCCCTCTAGTATTAACTACAACAATCAAGGCTTAACTAGAACAAGACTGCACACAAAGACCACAAGGGGGTGCACCAAGAAAGCATAAAAAATGCGGAGACAAAAAAACATAACAGAAATGGAGGATATAGAGCTAAAAAACGCAATTTTGAGGGCTTGCAATAATGTGCTAGAAGCTGCCAATAAACTTGATGAGAGCCTCACGAAATCTAATGAGACCCTCGATGCTGTGATAAAGAACCAACTAGAAATTAAGCATACACGGACTGAAATAAAGAATATTATACAGACACCCAATAGCAGACCAGAGGAGCGCAAGAATCAAGTCAAAGATTTGAAATGCAAAGAAGCAAAAAACACCCAACCGGAAAAGCAAAATGAAAAAAGAATACGAAGATAGTGTAAGGAGCCTCTGGGACAGCTTCAAGCGTACCAACATCCGAATTATAGGGGTGCCAGAAGATGAGAGACAGCAAGATATTGAAAACCTATTTGAAGAAATAATGACAGAAAACTTCCCCCACCTGGCGAAAGAAATGGACTTACAGGTCCAAGAAGCGCAGAGAACCCCAAACAAAAGGAATCCAAAGAGGACCACACCAAGACACATCATAATTAAAATGCCAAGAGCAAAAGACAAAGAGGGAATCTTAAAAGCAGCAAGAGAAAGAGACTCAATTACCTACAAGGGAATACCCATATGACTGTCAGCTGATTTCTCAACAGAAACTTTGCAGGCCAGAAGGGAATGGCAAGAAATATTCAAAGTGATGAATACCAAGAACCTACAGCCAAGATTCCTTTATCCAGCAAAGCTATCATTCAGAATTGAAGGTCAGATAAAGAGCTTCACAGATAAGGAAAAGCTAAAGGAGTTCATCACCACTAAACCAGTATTATACGAAATGCTGAAAGGTATCCTTTAAGAAGAGGAAGAAGAAAAAGGTAAAGATACAAATTATGAACAACAAACATGCATCTATCAACAAGTGAATCTAAGAATCAAGTGAATAAATAATTTGATGTACAGAATGAACTGGTGATTATAATGAATCAGGGACATAGAAAGGGAATGGACTGACTATTCTTGGGGGGGAAAGGGGATTGGGAGATGCGGGAAGAGCCTGGACAAAAATCGTGCACCTATGGATGAGGACAGTGGGTGGGGAGTGAGGGCGGAGGGTGGGGCGGGAACTGGGAGGAGGGGAGTTATGGGGGGGAAAAAAAGAGGAACAAATGTAATCTGAACAATAAAGATTTAATTTAAAAAAAATAAAACAAAAAAAAATGTAATATACTAACCATGAATACTTGGAAAGTGAAATTTATAAGTTCCATTTATACATCTATGGCTGCCAGCCTCCTAGATAGCCCCAGTTATCCCCATCTTCTGATATTTATAACTTTGTGTAATCTCCCACATTTTACTAGTGCTAGTCTGTGTGACCTATAGTACATGGCAGAAGTGATAGTATGTTGCTTCTGAAATTAAGTTATAAAGGACTACAATTTCCATCTTAGGTAATTTCTTCCTAGCTCTCTGTTCACTGTCCCTAAGAAGAGCAAATTGCCATTTATGAGTAGCCCTATTAGAAATCCCACTGAAGCCTCTAGTTAGGAGGCACTGAGGCTTGCCACCAACTACATGAGTGACCTTAGAAGCAGATCCTTTAGTTCTATTCCAGTCTTCAGATGACTGCAGCCTTGGCCGACAGTTTGAATACAACCTAATGAAATCTTGTCAGAACTACCCAGCTAAGCAGCTCTTGAAACCCGTTCCTCTAGAATCTTTGATATGATAACTGTTGTTTTAAAGTGCTAGGTTTTAGAGCAATTTAATATGCAACAGACAATAATATACCAAAACATGAAATACTTAGGGATAAATTTAATGAAATATGTATTAGACTGGTGTCCAACTGAAAGAAAATAAAAAATACCTAAATAGGTGAAGATAGGTACATGTTTTTGTTTTTATAAGATGTCAGTTCTCTCCCAAATGGATCTGTAGATTGACTACATAATCCTAATGAATATCAGAGCAGATTTTTGGAAGAAATTCATAAGCTGATAACTAAAATTTATATAGAAATATAGAATAGCTAGAATGACCAAATAATTTTGAAAAAGAACAAAACTGGAGACTTACACTATATGATTTCAACACTAAGATAATCATGACATTGTTCTCCGTGTAAGGATCAATAGAATCTGATCAATAGAATCACGTAAAGAATCCAGGAGTAGGTCTTACACATATATAGTCAATTGATTTTCCACAAAGGTGCTGAGGTAATTCAGTGGGGGTAAATTATATAGTCTTTTAAATAAATGGCATTGGAACAATTGGATATTTATATATTACAAGAGAACTTTGACTCCAATACATAAAAATTAACTCAAAATGGACTTTGTAAAGAGTAAAACTATTAAATTTGTAGAAAAAAACACCTGAGAGAAAATCTTTGCAATCTTGGGGCAGGCGAAGATTTCTTAGATGGGACAATAAAAGTATGAAAAAAATTGATAAATTGTAGTCCACTGAAATTGAAAACTTCAGCTTTTAAAAAGATATTAAAAAAACAAAAAGTATACCACAGCTGGGAAACAATATTTATAATACTGAAAACTGTTAATGGACTTGAAACAAAATTTTAAAAAAATAAATCCTGCAACAGTAAGACAAAAATAAGTAAAAAGTGGCCAGAGATTTGAATATACATTTCCAAAAAGAACATATATAAATGGTCCATAAACCCATGAAAAATTATCAGCTTCATTGGGAAATGCAAATTATAATCACAATGCTGATGAGGATGTGAAGCAATTGGAACACTTACAAACGCTATTGGCAATGTAAAATAGTACAGTTATTTTGGAAAACAGTTTGTCAGTTTTTAATAAAGATAAGCATGTATTTTCCATAAGGTCCATTAGTTTCAGTTTTAGGTAGGATCTTTTTTAAAGTCTCATAAGAAACCTTTACAAATGAAAATTAAGGGGAAAATGAGTTAAAAGAATAAAATAAATGGGAAATATGAAATAAAATACAAATGCTACTATTTAAAATTAATAAAAGATTAACCTCACCAATTAAAATTTCAAAATGGATTTTCAAAACGTTTAGTTGACTAATTATAAAATTCTTAAAATGATGAAAATGAAAGGCTGGACAAAGATATACCAGGCAGAGATGAATAGAAGCCATAAATAAATATAGTAATCTGAACAAATCTTTATAGTAGAACTTACGAAAAGATTTCATGGAGAAAGAAGCTGAACTAACTCACTAGAAAGTTTTGAGTTCTGATAAAGAAATTGGTAAATGTGTGTAAATCTAAATAAACAATCTATAAAACTTAGTAGTAATATCTAATTTGGTTGATTAATGGAAAGAAAACAAGGTGAAAATAAGTACTGGGTAGCATCATCTGTTACAGGGATGGTTTGACTAGAATCAAAGCATTAGAAAGTTCTTGTACTTTTTAGGAAAAGAAAAGAATTTAGATTTGAATTCATGAATATGTTAAAAATTCATAATCAAAGAGGCGAGTGTATATAACTTTATAAAATGAGAAAAAGAAATCAGAATATAAATAAATTCAGTGGAAATCTGGATAAAACTGTATAATAGGGTAAATACAAAGCATAAAATAAAAAGGCAGAAAAAATCCAGATATATCAGTAACGCTAATAAATTATTTTTTTATAATGTATATTTTAAATCCTCACCTGAGGTTATGTTTTTATTGATTTTAGAGAGAGAAACATCAATCTGTTGCCTCCTGCATGCACCCCTGACGGAATCGAACCTGAAGTTTTTTGGTGTATGGGACATGACTCCAACCAACTGAGCCACCTGGCCAGGGCAATAACAATAAATTAAAATGAACTAAACATTTAAAAAACAGATTATTCAGTTACAAAAAATAAAATAATATTTAGTTATAAGGTAAAATGCAAACCTAAAACATGAACATAAAATGATTAAAAATAAAATATTGGAATAAAATTGTATCAGAAAATTTATTCTTGCTCTCTTGTACATTTTCCCAGCTCCTTTAGACAACTTTTAAAAAATATATTTTTATTGATTTCAGAGAGGAAGGGAGAGAGATAGAGAGATTGAAACATCACTGATGAGAGAGAATCATTGATTGGCTGCCTCCTGCATGCCTCCTACTGTAGGGGATCAAGCCTGCAACCCGGGCAAGTGCCCTTGGCCGAAATCGAACCTGGGACCTTTTAGTCCACAGGCCAATGCTCTATCCACTGAGCCAAACCAGCTAGGGCTAGACAACTTTTGTTAAGATTCCTGTAATAATAATAAAAAAGATTTCTATTACTATGTAAATTAGTTTTGCCTTTTCTAAAAATTTTACAGAAATGGAATCATACAGTGTGTGTTCTTTGGTGTTCTGAAGTTATGCAACATAATGCTATACATATTCATCTGTGTTGTTTTATATCTCAGTAATTTGTTGCTGACTTATTCCATTGTGTGGAATATGTGTGTATACAAACACACACACACACGCACACACACACACATACAGTTGTATATACAATGTTGTGTTTATCATTCGTTTCTTGGTGGATAAGGGGGTTGTGTACTGCTTTGAGCTATTGTGAGGGATCCAGCTATTCAAACATTCTTGTTTGTGTCATTTGTATACATGTATTTTCATTCTTAGGAATGAAACTTATCAGTGCAGTTACTGTGTCATAACATAGACAGGTATTTAACATCATTAGGCACTATCAAACTTTTGGCACTTTAAGGATGTTGTTTCATTTTTTCCATACATTATTTGTGCTTATAAACTCCGATATTACCCTACTGTTATTCTTTCACATCTAATGCACCTTTTTTTTTTTTTTACACTGGTTGCTTATGATTTTCTATTTATCTTTTGAATTTTAGCAATTTGACTGTGGTGTCCCTAAATTATTATATTTATCCTGTTTGGGATTTGCTTCACCTTTTGGACTTGTGCTTCATTGTTTTTAATCAAATTTAGGAAATTTTTGGCCAATATTAAAATTTTTTTCTGATACAATTTTTCTTTTTCTTCTGAGATACCGATTTAGATGATCTTAGAATATTTGATATTATGACACATATTCCTCATACTCTGTTCATTATTTTCTATTTTTGTTCTTTTCTTCAGATTGGATAATTTTTATTTATCTGATTTCAAGTTCATTATGCTGTTTCAAGTCTTCTCTTAAACCCATGAAATGAATTTTTCATTTCATAAAATTTCAGTTTTTAGTTCCAGAATATTCATTTGGTTCTTGTTTAGTTTCCATTTCTTTCTGGAGACTTACTATCTGTTAACTCAATAAGATAATCTTCTAATTTAAGTCACTGAACATTATGATAGCTGTTTAAAGTACTTTTATGATAATTCCAACAAGTGATCAATTTCCGAGTGTGGTGCACTGAGCTTCATTTCCTAATCTGAGTCATCAGTTGCAAGTGTTCAGTATACTATTCTAGTTGCAAGTGTTCAGTATACTATTCTGTCTTTTTAATGTTTAAAATATTTAATAATTGATATTACATAATTACACAGAGGAAAATAAGGGAGTTATGCATAAAAGAACCACCCTAAAAGAAACACCCTATTTTGTTTGCAGGAAAAATACTCCCAAGAAAAAGTTCCCTGTGAGCAGTTAACAGAATAGAAGAATTTAAGAACATGAAGCCAATAAAGCAATAGCACACATTTGAGGATATAAAATATCAGTATGATAATGAAAATAGGTATTGAGATACTGAAACAAGCAGAGTTATAAAGCAACATCTGTATGAGCTCAAGAATTAGAGGAAAGAGTTGAAAATTGAATTACTAATATTGAGGAAAGGCTTGAGATGATTGTTTTAATATGCAGAAGAAAAGAATGGATATAGAGCATAGACAATGATAATCTGTTATAGGGAAATTAGTGTCCTTGACTTAGGAACTGAAGAAATGAAATTATTTTTCATTGAATTGTCTTAGCACCTTTATCAAAATTAAGTTGATCATAAATGTAAAGGTTTATTTCTGTACTCTCAGTTTCTTGCCATTGATATATTTGTTTATTGTTATGCTGGTACCATGTCTCAGTTACTGTTTCTTTGTTGTAAGTTTTGAATTCAAGGAGTGTGAGTCCTCCAACCATGTTCCTCATTTTCAATGTTGTTTTGGCTATTCTGGGTCTCTTGCATATACATATTAATTATAGGATCAGTGTATTTATTTCTGTAAAAAAGGCAGTTGGAATTTTAATAGAGATTGCATAGATCTGTAGATCCATTTGGGAAGCATTGCCATCTTAACATTATTAAGTTTTCTAGTCCATGAGCATGGATGGCATTCCATTTAATTAGATTAAATTTCTTTTAATGACGTTTGTCATTTTCATTATAGATATTTTATACTTTTTTTGTTAAATTTATTTCTTTTATGTTGATGTTATTAATGGAATTTCTTAATTTCATTTTTTGATTATTGTTATTGTATAGAAATACAATTTTGAATATTGATCTTATATCTTATTATTTTACTGACCTCATTTATTCTAATTTTTTGTGTGGATTAATTAGAATTTTCTACATAAAAGACTGTTATCTTGAATAGAGATACTTTCACTTCTTCTTATATGTCTTACCTATAGTAAATGTCTTTGTGTGGATAGGTTATAAAAATTGGTAGCCATATGCTTATAGAGTTTCAATGTTCATTGAATGATTTGAAGAAAAAACTTAAGAATATTGATAATCCTTAAGAAAGCAATTTGTCATCTTTGATTCTTAGTGTTTTTATATGTAAGATTAATTGATATTTAAAATCTATAGTTGAAACAGCATTTGACACTGTCCTGCACTAGAGATTGAGAGGTGTTGAGGATCTATCTAATACATAGTCACAAACCCAAACAGCCAACCAAAATGAGGAGACAGAGAAATAACCCCCAATGAAAGAACAAGCGAATGCTCCAGAAGAAGAGATAAATGAAGCAGAGATAAGAAATTTATCTGAAACAGAGTTCAGAGTAATGATGGTAAAGATGCTCAACAGCATGAGAAAAGATATAGTAACTATTAAAAAAGAACAGTCAGAAATAAAGAATGACATAGCACAAATAAAGAACACATTGGAAGGAATACAGAGCAGATTAGGGGAAGCTGATGATCAAATCAGTAAATTAGAAGACAGGGTTGAAAAAAACACTCAATCAGAGAACCAAAAAGCAAAAACAATTAAAAAACAGGAGGACAGCTTAAGAGAGCTGTGGGACAATGTGAAACGTAATAATATTAGAATAGTAGGTGTGCCAGAAGAGGCAGAAAGGGAGAAAGGAATAGAGAATGTGTTTGAAGAAGTAATGGCAAAAAACTTCCTTAACTTGGTGAAGGAAAAGTCACACAAGTTCAGGAGGCACAGAGAACCCCAAGCAAGAAGAACCCAACCAGGCCCACACCCAGACATGTCATAATTAAAATGCCAAAAATTAAAGACAAAGAATCTTAAAGGCAGCAATAGACAAGCAAACTGTTAACTACAAAGGAGCTCCCATAATGCTGACACCTGATTTCTCATCAGAAACTCTACAGGCCAGAAGGGAATGGCATGAAGTACTCAAGGTAATGGAAAACAAGGATCTGAGGCCAAGATTACTGTATCCAGCAAGGCTATCATTCAAAATAGATAGCCAAATAAAGAGCTTCCCAGGCAAAAAAAAAAAAAAAGGCTAAAGGAGTACATCACCAAGTCAGCATTACAAGAAATGGTAAAGGGACTGCTGTAATGAGAAGAAGAAAGAGAGAGAAAAACCTAGACATACAGAATTAAAATGGCAATAAATAAGTACCTATCAATAATTACCCTAAATGTAAATGGATTAAATGCTCCAATCAAAAGGCATAGGGTAGCAGAATGAATACAAAAACATGAACCAACTATATGCTGTTTACTAGAGACCCACGTCAGAACAAGACACACACAAGATGAGAGTGAAGGGATGGAAAAAAATTTTCCATGCAAATGGAAAAGAAAAAAAAGCTGGAGTAGCAATAGTCATATCCGACAAAATACACTAAAATCTATAGTTAATGTTAGCAATATACTTATTGCTGAAAAAATTGGGTTCATTGTTGGTTAAGTCAGATTTGTAAGTAACAGTCATGGGACTTGCTTCATATTATTATTTAGCTATTTCTGACATGTTTAGCAAATATTTACTATCAAAGTACATTCATTTCATTTTTCCTTGGAAATATTACTTCATGTTTAGTTTTTCTTAGCACTGATTTGAAAATTTTTGCTTTTTATATGCTAGGTGTAACCCGGAAAAATCCTAGGACACCTCTTTCTGATCTCCAGGGCATAAATACTTTAAATGAAAAAAACCAACAGTAAGTATGTTTGGCTTTTGTTTTCAAGGAAGTATAGAAAAAATAACTAGAATTCTTATACTTTTGTGGCTTTAAAAATATAAAGAAAATCAGGCCTAGTTTGCTTTATATTTTTTAACTCTTTTATAAATGATGTATTTTGTTACTAAGGTTAGAGTTAACAAAATTGCCTCTGGTAAAATGGTTGTACAATTAAAAACAAGTTTTCCCAGAATAATTTAAAATAACCACTTATGTTTTTATTTCTGAGACCCTTCTTGCATTTTATGTCTTTTGCAAATTTTAAGGGTTATTCTGCTGCTCTCTGTGGAGAAATCTTATTGGTAAGTAATAATTGAGTATGGTTTATATCAAACCATTGAATACCTTTTGTTGCTCAGTGTGATAATCAGAGCTTACTTTTTAACCATTTTTAATGAAGAATTCTTGAGTAAATTTTGAAAATAACAAGTATAATTTTCACAGTTTGTAAATAAAGTTACTTTGTTCTTTATACATGCTGTTTTCAAAAGATTGTACTTTATATGAGCACATTGTTCTATCACCTATTTTCTCTAAAATATGTATATTTAGTGTCTATCTAGAGTCTGCTTTCTACATTTTAAACATCATCAAGTAAATTGAGCTTCCTAGTAATAAGGATGTAGTTATAAAAGGTATCTTATTGTAGTTATAATTTTCATTTTCTTGCTTATTAATGATGCTGAATATATTTTTGTATAAAATGCCTGTTCTGCCCTAGCCGGTTTGGCTCAGTGGATAGAGTGTTGGCCTGTGGACTGAAGGGTCCCAGGTTCGATTTCGGCCAAGGGCACATGCCTGGGTTGCGGGCTTGATCCTCAGTAGGGCACGTGCAGGAGGCAGCCAATCAATGATTCTCTCTTATCATTGATGTTTCTATCTCTCTCTCTCTTTCTTCCTTCCTCTCTGAAATCAATAAAGAAGTATATATAATGCCTGTTCTTTGTTTGCACATATTCTTAAAAAGTTTTTAAAATAAATCTTATGTACTGATCCCACTTAAGTAACATGTTACAAATATATTCTCCCAATTTGTAGCGTAGCTGTTTACTTTTGTTGTTGTTGCTGTTAATCCTCACCTGAGCATATATTTTTTCCATTGATTTTTTAGACAGGGTGGAAGAGAGAAACAGAGAGAGATAGAGATAGATAGATAGAGCTGTCCTGTCATTAAAATTAAGGTATAACGTTATTGATCACTTTTCCTATTTTGCATTACTATATATTTTAATGTATATTGTCACTTCCCTGCTCAATAGCTTTTTTATAACTCTTTGTTGCTTGTTAAAAGAAGTCTAGATTCACTGGTCTCAAATGCTAGAGCTGTTACAGCCCAAGTAGCCAATCTCAACTCTATTTACCTTCAATGCCAACAAATTGAATGATTTACTATCTTTATAGTTATGCATCTTGTTTTCTTAATAGTGATACTTGACTAATGATGAGATTCACCACTATATTTTTGTGTTAAGTTTCACCCAAGAACAAATTAGATCTTTAATCTGTTGACCTGTGTACCTTCAATTCAGTCTATTGAGAGTACAGGTGTACATTGTGGGGTTGGTTCCAGACCATCGCAATAAAGCAAATATTATTGCAATAGAATGAGTCACATGAATTTTTGATCTCCCAGTGCATATAAAAGTTATATTTACACTATACTTAGTCTATTAAGTGTGCAGTTGTCGTATGTCTGAAAAAGCAATATACATGTCTTAATTTAAAGTTACTTTATTGCTAAAACATGCTAACCATCATCTGTGCCTTCAGCAAGTCATAGTATTTTTTGCTGATAGAGGGACTTACCGTTAATTTGTAATAAATGCAATATCTGCAAAGTGCAGTAAATCAAAGTGCAATAAAATGAGGTGTGCCTGTATTCTAACCCTGGTCATTAGAGATCTCTGAGTTAACGAACCTGTTTTGTTGATTTGGATTAAAAAAAGAGCCCAGCTGGTGTCACTCTGTGGTTGAGTGTCAACTTACGACCTATGAACCAGGAAGTCCTGGTTGGATTCCCTGTCAGGGCACATGCCTGGGTTGTGGGCTCAGTTCCTAGTGTGGGCATGCAGGAGGCAGCTGATCAATGAGTCTCTCTCATCATTGATGTTTCTATCTCTCCCTTTCCCTTCCTCTCTGAAATCATTAAAAATATACTTAGTCCTTGCCTGGTTTGGCTCAGTGGATAGAGCGTTGGCCTGTGGACTGAAGGATCCCAGGTTCGATTCCGGTCAAGGGCACATGCCCGGGTTGCGGGCTCAATCCCTAGAAGGAGGCAGCCAATCAATGATTCTCTCTCAACATTGATGTTTCTAATTCTTTCTCCCTCTTTCTTCCTCTCTGAAATCAATAAAAATATATTTAAAAAATATATATGTTTTAAAAAATAAAAGGTTACAGTGACTTACCCCATTTCCCAAAGCAATTTAATGCTTATAACTCTCTTAATTCCCAGCTTTTTTTTCTTTATACTTCAAATTTTGGATACCTGGAATGACCTATATGGACTTTTGTTTTTTATATATCAGTTGGGATAGTCTAATACAGTGGTTCTCAACCTTCTGGCCCTTTAAATACAGTTCCTCATATTGTGACCCAATCATAAAATTATTTTCATTGCTACTTCATAACTGTAATGTTGCTACTGTTATGAATCATAATGTAAATATCTGATATGCAGGATGGTCTTAGGCGACCGCTGTGAAAGGGTCGTTCGACCGCCAAAGGGGTCGCGACCCACAGGTTGAGAACCGCTGGTCTAATACTTAAGATTGATTGAGTTGGTCTGGACTCAAGCAATTAACTGAATTTAGGCACTCGTGGAATGATAAGTTAATTTTGTAAATATATGTATATAAATTTATATGAGACCCTTCTTCACGGGAAATTATATTACATCAGCTTGATTCTTTTCTGTTGTATACAATAAAGAAAGATATATGTGGCATTGAAGCAATGTTATCAGGAAAAGGTCAGCTAGCGTTCTTAACAAGAGGATTCTTCCAGATTGTATTTGTTATATTGGTGAATTTATTTTATACATATTTTAGAGAAAATAGGTGAGAAGAGGGAGAAGACAGGGTATTAGATACTTAGAAAATAAGATCAACTATGAAATCATTAGCTATGTCTATTAAGTGGGGTCTTTTGGATCTTTCCTATGTAATTCTCCTAATAAGTGACTCTTAAATGATAAAAGCGTGGACTGTCCAATTTGGTGGTGATCTAGGACTAAGAATTGATATAGTCTGTATAAAACCAATGAAATGTAAATAGTAAAACAGTTTTTAGTTAGTGCAAATATTCCTCAAGTGAGAGATAAAACTTTCATTAATGTTGAAAGGGCAATTGTTATTTTTGCTAAGAGAGTATAAACTGGAAACAAATGTCTTTATATCAAACTATGATTTGTGAAAAAGTACAGAGCCTCTGATTACATATCATAAAGCAAAGATTGTAAATGTACTAGGGGCACTGCTATAATGACTCTTATTATGAATAAAAAGACTGCACTAGTAGGCAAAGACACATATATTCCTAGGTGGAAATAGCTCTTGTAAGTGAATAGTTGCAGAGCAGAATGTGTGAAGACTAAAATATACCATCTTATATTGACAAAAACAATGCCTTTGGAAAGTTGTTATCTAGGAGGAAACAAAAGTGTGTGTCATCAGAATTTATTATCAACAAATACATAATGAATTTTGTACATTGTAGAAGTATATGGTAGGTTTTATAATTAAATGGTACCTATTGTACTACCATGCAAATCCCAAGCCATTAAGGAACAGGAATAACTCTCATTAAAGCTCTTAGGTTATGGCACCAATCTTTAGGACTTTGTCCTATATTGATATCCACATATTTGATGACTGAAATAGAATTATCCTGTAAAAGTTAACTGTAGCATGTTGTGCATCCTGATTTCTATTCTTAATACAACTAAAAACTCGCTGTCTAAAGCATTATTGATGTTGAAATTCAACTTTTCCTCTTGATCTGGACAAATGTGTATTATCTGAGATATTCTATTGTAAAATAACAATAATGAGAACGAAAGTAAGTACTTCTGATAAAGTTTTGTTAAAAACGTCAAATTATTAATATCATTGTTTTAGAAATCATATTTAACATTTATAAAGATGAGTGGATTTCAAAGTTCTATTAGAATTGATATGACTCGATGCCACATAAAATAGCTTGGAGTGATTTTTTTATGTTATAGCTAGATAAATCTCATTGATTTCTTCATGTCTTAGTATATATTTCGTTTACCATATTTTCTAGGAAAAATATAAAACTTGGATATTAGTGTAAATAGGTATATGTGATTATAAATCATATAATAATAGCAAATTACAAGTATGAAATAACACTTATATTTTACTATAAATTTAAAATGTTATGTATTGTGTAGTCATTTCAGAAGTCTTTTTTGCGTTTTTACATAGTTTGTTGGTCCTTTATTTGTTATAAAAATTACTGGCTGTTTTTACTCAGGCATAATTTGCTTGTTATATCCATTCCTAAACAGATAAATTAAGAAAAATACAACTTACAGTCCTGGCAGACCACTTGTTTATTTAACAAGTACTTAGTGCTGGGTAGAAACTAGAGAATCAATATTTTGTAAGATAGGTGTGATAAGTGACATGATCGAAGAAATAACACATAAAGGGACTGCTTAGTTTAATTTTTTTAAAAATATATTTTATTATTGATTTCAGAGAAGAAAGGAGAGGGAAAGAGAGATGGAAACATCAATGATGAGATAGAATTATTGATCAGCTGCCTACTGCATGCCCCACACTGGGGATTGAGCCTGCAACCTGGGTATGTGCCCTGAATGAGAATCGAACTGTGACCTCCTGGTTCATAGGTTGATGCTCAACCACTGACCTACGCCAGCCGGGCAGTTTAATTTTTTATGTTGATGGTGTTTGTAAAGAATTGGATGTGGGGGTAGATATATCAGAAAGGTTTTTTCAGAAAAATAATCTTTTAAACTATTCTCCAAGAGAAGAGTAAGAGTAAGCTCTCTGAAGAGAGCTGTGATGTACTCCAGGCAGAGGAGCAACCTGTATAAAGGTTCAGGGAATAAAAGGGGGGTGGGGTGGGAATTGAGGGAGGTGGGGAGAGAAAGAATGACACAAATAAAGAATTAAAAGAATGTGAATATGAAGTGAGAAGTGTTGAGATTTGACTCCAGAAAGAAAACTGTTATAGACTAGTTCATGTAGGGCAGTTATGATTAGAATTTAATGTTGTTAAGCAGGGGACTGACATTTCAGAAGAATCTTTCTGGTTGACTTATGTGAGAATGATTTGTAGATACAGGGAGACTAGTAGTTCCGGCAAGAAATGATGGTTTGGAATGGGTGATCGTGGTGGATATACATTGATGTGAACCTTTATTAAGAAGGAAAGTTAATTGGGTGTGAAGAGAGCAGAGTGCCTGAAGAATGGCTTCTCTGTGTACAACACATCCAACAGCAACTTGGGCTTACTCCTCATGGGTGGCAGAATACTATGGCCTTCCTGTGACATTACTCCCTATACATAAAAAAAGAAGGAAAGTTAAAAGGGCTGAGTTTGCTGAAAGAGGAATGGAATTGACTCCAGAGGAGCTGCAAGACCTAGTCATCACATATTGGCAGGAAGTGGAGAAGCCATTTGGGACTTGACAGTGGAGTCTTGGATCAAGCTCTTTCAAAAAATACATTCTGAGCTGGTGAGGCAATCTGCGGACAGAAAGGTCAGATATCACCTAGAGTGTCAATGCAGGAGAGAGAGAGCTACATAACCAGACACCCTGAGAGGAGCTGTCATAGGGAGACAAAGAAACAGCCTGCATACAAAAGAAAAGAAGGAATCACTAGAAAAGGAAGTAAATGAAATGGAGGCAAGCAATATGTCAGAGAAAGAATTCAGAGCAATGGTCATAAGGTCACTGAAAAGGATGGAAGACAAATTCAACAATATGTGTAAGAACCAACAGGAAATGAAGAAGAACAAAGAAGAAATGAAAAATGACATCGCTGCAATAAATAACTCAATAGAAAGCATCAACAGTAGACTAGAAGAAGCGGAGGACCACATCAGTGAGCTAGAAGACAACGTAGGAAAAAATACCCAAGCAGAGCAGCATCTAGAAAAAAAAACTTGCCCATACCGGTTTGGCTCAGTGGATAGAGCATCGGCCTGTGGACTGAAGGGTCCCAGGTTCGATTCCGGTCAAGGGCATGTACCTTGGTTGTGGGCACATCCCCAGTGGGGGGTGTGCAGGAGGCAGCTGATCGATGTTTCTCTCTCATCGATGTTTCTAACTCTCTATCCCTCTCCCTTTCTCTCTGTAAAAAAATCAATAAAATATATTAAAAAAAAAAAAACTTAACCAGGAGGCGAGCCTAAGGGAACTTTGGGACAACATTAAACAAAACAACATCTACATAATAGGGGTGCCAGAAGGAGAGGAAATTGAGCAAGGAATAGAAAACCTGTTTGAAGAAATAAAGACAGGAAACTTCCCTGATATTTGGAAGAAAAAACTCACACAAGTCCAAGAAGCTCAAAGAGTCCCAAACAAGATGAACCCCAAAAGACCAACACCAAGACACATTATAATTAAATTGGCAAACACCAACGACAAAGTAAGAATCCTAAAGGCTGCCAGAGAGAGAGAGAAAGTTACCTACAAAGGATCTCCCATCAGACTATCTACTGATTTCTCAACAGAAAAACATCAGGCCAGAAGGGAATGGAATAAAATATACAAAGTCATGCAAAGCAAGGGTCTGAATCGAAGAATACTGTACTCAGCAAGGCTATCAATTAAAATTGAGGGAGAAATCAGGAGCTTCACAGACAAAAAAAGGACTAAGGGAGTTTATTGTCACCAAACCAGCAATGCAAGAAATGCTAAAAGGTCTGCTATAAAAAGAAGAAATAGGAAGGGAAGAAGGAAGACAGGCATAAAGAATAAAAATGGCGACAAATACCTGTCCTATCTAATAATAGACAAACATGGTAATTAACCGTACCTTCGCTACCATCACCATTGGCTGATCAGCGTGATATGCAAATTAACCGCCAACAAAGATGGCTAATTTGCATACTGCAGGCAGGGCGGGACACCGGGAGCCGCCATCCAGGCCCCCGTGTGTGACCCCAGGAGCTGCTGGAAAGCCAGGCCGCATGCAAGGTGGCCCCCTGGGACCCAGGAGCCACCTTGGCTGCAGCCCGTGATCGTGATCGTGATCGGAAAGCCGGGTCGCAGGCAAGGCGGCCCCCCAGGTCCCAGAAGCCCATCGGCGAGGTTGCAGGCGAAGCAGCGATCAAGCTATGAGGGGGAGGGTGGGGGGCGGAAGGAGCTACAGGAGCAGCTCTGGTCAGAGTCTGAAGACTCCAGCCGGAGCAAGGAGCAAAGACTGAAGGCTCCAGCCACAGCGAAGACTGCATCCAGAGAGAAGATGGAAGGCGGTGGCCAGAGTGAAGGTCTGGGTCCCGGGTGCCAGAGGAAAACTAGTGCTGGCAGCCAGGGGAAAGAAGACCTATTGCACGAATCTTTGTGCAACGGCCCTCTAGTCAATAATAACTTTAAATGCAAATAGATTAAATGCCCCAATCAGAAGACATAGGGTAGCTGAGTGGATAAGAAAACATGACCCATATATCTGCTGTCTACAGGAAACCAATCTCAGAACAAAGGACTCACACAGACTGATGGTGAAGGGATGGAAAAAGGTTTTCAGGCTAATGGAAATGAAAAAAATGCTGGGGTAGCAATACTTATATCTGACAAATTAGACCTCAAAGTGAAGGCCATAACGAGATAAGGAAGGCCACTTCATAATACTAAAGGGAGCAATTCAACAAGAAGATAGAACTCTGGTAAACATACCAGTATATGCACCCAATACAGGAGCACCCAAATATATAAAAAAACTTTTGGAGGACATCAAGGGTGAGATTGACAGCAATAAAGTCATAGTAGGGGGCTTTAATACCCCACTAACACCATTGGACAAATCCTCTAAACAAAAAATCAGCAAAGAAACAGCAATCCTAAATGACTCACTAGATCAGATGGAATTGACATCTTCAGAACATTTCACCCCAAAGTCACAGAATATACATTCTTCCCAAGTGCACCTGGCTCATTTTCAAAGATAAATCACATATTGGGACACAGGCAAAGTCTCTTCAAATTCAAGATAGAAACCATATCAAGCATCTTCTCAGATCACAATAGCATAAAACTAGAAATCAACTACAACAAAAGCAATAAAAAAAAATCAAACACCTGGAGGCTAAATAGCATGCCATTAAACAATGATTGGGTTACCAAAGATATCAAAGAAGAAATAAAAAGCATCATGGCAACAAATGACAATGAAAACACAACAATCCAAAATCTATGGGACACAGTGAAAGCAGTCTTGAAAGGGAAGTTCATAGCTCTACAGGCCTATTTCAAAAAACAAGAAAATAAGGTAATAAATTTTCTAACCCTACAACTCAAAGAGTTAGAGAGCAACAAGAAAAGCCCAGAGTAAGCAGAAGGAAGGAAACAAAGATCAGAGTGGGGATAAACGACATAGAGATGAAAAAAAAACACAATACAAGCCCTGACCGGTTTGGCTCAGTGGATAGAGCGTCGGCCTACGGACTGAAGGGTCCTGGGTTTGATTCCAGCCAAGGGCATGTACCTTGGTTGTGGGCACATCCCCACTGGGGGGTTGTGCAGGACGCAGCTGATCGATGTTTCTCTCTCATCGATGTTTCTAACTCTCTATCCCTCTCCCTTTCTCTCTGTGCAAAATCAATAGTATATATTTAACAAAAGAATAAAACAATATAAAAGATCAACATAACCATAGAGCTGGGCTCTGTGAAACACTAAACAAGATTTATGAGCCTCTAGCCAGGCTCGCCTAGAAGCCAAGAGAGAGGCCCATATAAACAAAATCCGAAATGAAACTCTGTTCCAACAAATGGACAGCGAGATGAAATGGTCATATTCCTAGAAAAATACAAGCTCCCCAAACTCAAGAAGAATCAGAACACCTGTATCAAACCATTAACTTCTAAAGAAATTGAAACATTGATCAAAAATCTTCCAGCAAACAAAAGTCCTGGTCTGGACGGCTTTACAGGGGAGTTCTATCAAGCATTCAAAGAAGAACTAAAACCTGTCCTCCTCAGACTATTCCAAAAAATTCAAGAGGAAGGCACACTTCCAAGCTCTTTCTATGAAGCCAGCATTACCCTAATCCCAAAACCAGATAAAGGCACCACAAAAAAAGAGAACTACAGGCCTATATCCTTGATGAACATAGATGCTAAAATCCTCAACAAAATTCTAGCAAATCGGATTCAGCAATACATTAGAAAGATAATACACCATGACCAAGTGGGGTTTATTCCGGGGATGCAAGGATGGTACAATATCTGCAAATCAATAAATGTGATACATCACATAAACAAACTGAGAGACAAAAATCACAATCATGTCAATCGATGCAGAAAAAGCATTTGACAAAAATCCAACAACCTTCCTTGATAATAACTCTCAGCAAAATGGGAATAGAGGGATCATACCTCAACATAATAAAAGCCTTATATGACAAACCTACAGCCAACATCATACTCAATGGGCAAAAACTAAACTTATTTCCCCTAAAAACAGGAACAAGAAAAGGATGCCCACTTTCACCACTTCTGTTCGATATAGTACTGAAAGTGCTAGCCATATCGATCAGACAAGAAGAAGAAATAAAAGGCGTCCAAATTGGAAAAGAAGAAGTAAAACTGTCCTTATTCACCGATGACATGATACTATACATAGAAAACCCCAAAGACTCCATGCAAAAACTGCTAGACCTAATAAATGAATTTGGCAATGTAGCAGGATACAAAATTAACACCCAGAAATCTATGGCCTTTTAAAAATATATATATATTTTATTGATTTTTTTACAGAGAGGAAGGGAGAAGGAGAAGGATAGAGAGTTAGAAACATTGATGAGAGAGAAACATCGATTCAGCTGCTTCCTGCACACTCCCTACTGGGGATGTGCCCGCAACCAAGGTACATGCCCTTGACTGGACTTGAACCCGGGACCCTTCAGTCCACAGGCCGATGCTCTATCCCAGGGGTCCTCAAACTACGGCCTGCGGGCCACATGCAAATACAAATATTGTATTTGTTCCCGTTTTGTTTTTTTACTTCAAAATAAGATATGTGCAGTGTGCATAGGAATTTGTTCATAGTTTTTTTTAAAACTATAGTCCGGCCCTCCAATGGTGTGAGGGACAGTGAACTGGCCCCCTGTTTAAAAAGTTTGAGGACCCCTGCTCTATCCCCTGAGCCAAACCGGTCAGGGCTCTATGGCCTTTTTCTACACCAATAATGAACTTACAGAAAGAGAAGCAAAAAAAAAAAAAAATCCCATTTACCATTGCACCAAAAAAAAAATTAAGATACCTAGGAATAAACTTAACTAAGGATGTAAAATATCTGTACTCTGAAAACTACAGGACATTGAAAAAAGAGATAGAGGAAGACATAAACAAATGCAAGAACATACCATGTTCTTGGATTGGTAAAATCAACATCATTAAAATGTCCATACTACCCAAAGCAATCTGCAGATTCAATGCAATCCCCATTAAAATACCAAAAGCATATTTCAAAGATCTAGAACAAACTCTCCAAAAATTTATCTGGAATAAAATACCTCAAATAGCCACAGCAATACTGAGAAAGAAGAACAAAGTTGGGAGGATCACAATACCAGACATCAAGCTATATTACCAAGCCATGGTTCTCAAAACTGCCCGTAATTGGCACAAGAATAGACATATAGACCAGTGGAACAACAGAGAACCCAGAAATTGACCCAAGCCATTATGCTCAATTAATATTTGACAAAGGAGGCAAGAGCATACAGTGGAGTCAAGACAGTCTCTTCAGTAAATGGTGTTGGGAAAATTGGCCAGAAACATGCAAAAAAATGTTGTGATGAATGTTGTGATAAGGGTGCACATATCTTATCAAATTACTGTTTTCATTTTCTTTGGATAAAAACTCAGGAGTGAAATTGCTCAATCATATGATAGTTCTATTTTTAATTTTTTTAGGAACACTACTGGTTTTTTTTATAGTGGTTACACCCATTTATATCCCCACCAACAGTGTACAAGGTTTCCTTTTTCTCTACATCCTTGCCTATCGTTCTCCTAGTAATATCCCTGTTGGTTTTTAAAGGCCAATATGTTGGGAGCTCATCTCTCCAGTGCAGGTTCCAAGGGTTGGGATGACAGATGTGGGGCACAGTCCACTATCTCTTTAGGGAGGAACTCCATGTTTATGAGATTCCTTCCCACTGTGTTTTGCTATGCTGGGTGTGGGTTTTTGGGCAGACCATGTCTCTGTCATCCCTTTCAGTGTCAATGTGGTCCTTTTATCCTTTATTGTAGAGGATCTGATCATTTAGTTGTAAGGTCTTTTTCAGGGAGAATTGTTCCATATGTAGCTGTAGATTTGTTGTGTCTGTGAGATGAAGTGAGTTCAGGATCTTCTTATGCTGCCAACTTGAACTGCCTCCTAATTCCTTCTCTTTTCAATGTGACCTCACCTTTACCTTTTGCTATGCTTAATGTCCCTGACTTCTGCTGAGATCCTATGCTTCTAGCTTCTCTATAAATTAAAATTTCCATCTTTTATAGGTATGAGGAAGGGAATGTTACTTAACTATATAGGGTAAGGGCTTAGCTTTATTTATTTTAAATAATTCTTTAAAAAATGTTTTTATTGATTTTTTTAGATAAAGAGGAAGGGAGAGGGATAGAGAAATAGAGACAACATTGATCAGCTTCTCCTGCACACCCGCTATAGGGAATCGAGCCCACAGCCCGGGCATATGCCCTGACCGGGAATCAAACCGGGGGTTGATGGTGCCAGGGCTGACCAGCAGACCCTGAGCAATGGGTGAATGATTACTGTGACACATGTTTATGTGAAAGAGTGGGCTAAAGGATTGCCTGGCTATAGAAACCAAACAGCCCCGTTTGCCTGCCTTCTTAGGCTTTTATTGTAACAACAGCTTGAACTAAAATTAACTATTAGATACTATCAGTAGGGTAAGTTCATGAGTTGATGCTCAACCACTGAGCCACACCAGCTGGGCAGGGGTTAGCATATTTTAAATACTTTCAATAAAATGTTTATTTTAAATATTTTCTTAGTTTTGACCTCACTCAGCACCACCATTGCAGTGGTACCAGTTATCTCTAATACCTGAACCTTTCCAGAATTCTCAGTGAAATCCACATGCATTTTGTTGTGTTAGTCTCTCTCATACTCCCAACCCTAGCTTCTATACACACACACACACACACACACACACACACACACACATATACGTATATACAGTGTGTGTGTGTGTGTGTGTGTGTGTGTGTGTGTGTGTGTGTGTGTATGTCTCCTCAATCACACATACACATATATGCCCTCTTTTCCTATGATTCCCATATACTGAGGTTGATGCTCAAGGATTGAGCCATGCTGGCTGGGCTGCTCTTTGTGTTTTACATAGTCTTTCTTCCTACTCTTTTTCTTGTAAATTTATGACATTTTTATTTATCATTTTAGTGGTATTTCAGCTTGGGGGCTTAGTATGCCCCAATTGAGTTTAGTATGCCATGGAGGCTTATTACAGGTTTCCCTTAAGTAGAGACTAAGTAGTTTATTTAAGGATGGTATCCTAAAGAGCAGGGATGGTGCCAGGGCCAGCAGACCCTGAGCAATGGGTGAATGATTACTGTGACACATGTTTATGTGAAAGAGAGGGCTAAAGGATTGCCTGGCTATAGAAACCAAACAGCCCCGTTTGCCTGCCTCCTTCGGCTTTTATTGTAACAACAGCTTGAACTAAAATTAACTATTAGATACTATCAGTAGGGTAAGTATCCTTGAGAAGATACATGTGTCTGCAGTTTCCTTTAAGCAAGGACGTCTGAAGACTAAGCAGAAAGATTCCAGTAAACACTCGGGGGCTTGTACTTGTTTGGAAAAGTCAA
>NW_005871089.1:2595629-2617732 GCF_000147115.1 Myotis lucifugus | reverse complement strand
TCCTGTCCCGTGCTTCCCCACAGGGTGGACTTATAGGAGTTACACGGGAAGGATGGGAAACCCAACTTAGAATGCATTAATGAGAAGACACACAGATGCCCAACAGACATGAAAAGATGCGCAACATCACTAATTATCAGAGAGATGCAAATTAAAATGACAGTGAGGTAAACCTCACACCTCTCAGAGCAGCTACCATCAAGAAGTCAACAAATGACAAGTGTTAGTCAGGAGATGGAGAAAAGGGAACCTCGTGCACTGATGGTGGGAATGCAGATTGGTGCAGCCACTATGGAAAACAGTATGGAATCGCCTCAAAACATTAAAAGTGGAAATGCCTTATGACCTAGCAATTCCACTTCTGGGAATATGTCTGAAGAAGCCCAAAATACTAATTGGAAAGAATATATGCACCCCTATGCTCATTGCAGCATTACTTATAACTAGTGGCCTGGTGCATGAAATTTGTGCACATTAGCCCCTAGAGTGCCTGGGAGCGCGATTGCGCTCCTCCTGTCTTTCGCCAAAAGTGCTGGGAGCAATTATCAAAGCTTCGAAATGGCGTCCAGTTCTAAGTCTGCTTTTATTAGTGATGATGATATTGCTAAATATGTCAATGTAGTAAAGGTTTCCTTAAGTTTTTGAATATGTAACTTCATTTACTTGCGATTCATAATTTTTTTCCTAAACTGCTGTAAAATCAGCAAAAATGCCTTGGCAATTTTAGCATAGTTTCTAGGATATTGGTTGGCACTCAAAGGGTTAAAAGAGAATTAGAGGAAATATTTTAATATTGCTATTTACCCTTTCTCTATAATAGAAGTGTCAGAGATGAAAGAAAATTAGTAAAATGTATATGAAAATCTCCCTCCTGTCAGAGTCTGGGGTGTGCCACGAGACCCAGAGTCAAGTCCCCGTCCACCCATGCATGCCTCAAAATCGTGCGAGTCCCAGACCCAGCTGGCCCCACCCCCTGCAGGGTGGGGGGACACAGCCTCAGGTGCCCCAGCCCGGCACCGTGCAATGGCGCAGCCTCAGGTCCCCCGTCAAGCCCCACCTGGGGGGGGGGGCGCAGCCTCAGGTCCCCTGTCAAGCCCTGCCAGGTGGGGGGCACAGCCTCAGGTCCCGCATCAAGCCTCACTGGGCGGGGGGCAGGCACAGTCTCAGGTTCCCCAGCCTGGCGCCAGGCAGGAGGTGCGGCCTCAGGTCCCCCACCCCTGGTGCGAAGGCGTGACGTCCATTTGCATATTAGCTCTTTATTATATAGGATAACGAAGATATGGAAGCAGCCCAAGTGCCCATCTATAGATGGGTGGATAAAAAAGTTGTGGTACATTTACACAGTGGAATACTACTCAGCTGTAAAAAATAATAAAATCTTACCAACAGCATGGATAGCCTTAGAGGGTATTATACTGAGTGAAATAAGTCAGAGAAAGACAAATACCATGTGATTTCACTTACATTTAGAATCTAAAGAACAATATAAATGAACAAAACAGAAACAGATATAGAGAACAGACTGTTGATTGCCAGAGGGGAGGGGATTTTGGAGGATGGGTGGAAAAGGTGAAGGGAAGGGATTAAGAAGTATAAATTGGTAGTTACAGAATAGTCATGGCGACATAAAGTACAGCATAGGGAACATAATCAGTAACATTGTGATAACTATGAATGGTGCCAAGTTGGTATTGGGAATATTAGGGGAACACTTTGTGAAGTATATGATTGTCTAACTACTATGCTATACACCTGAAATTAATACAAAATAATATTGAATGTAAACTGTAATTAAAAATTAAAATTAAAGAAAAAGAAAAGCTTAGGCTTCTTTGGATTTTTTAGAGGCAGTGAAAACTGCCTAAGAGGAAAATAAACGCTGGAACTACAGTAGGTCTTTGGGTTACATCGGAGATCTGTTCCTGCGACGTAATGCGATTTTCACCGTAAGTCGGAACCCACCTACATAAGCACTTACGTAACTCACATGGAGCACATACAGAGCAGTAACAAAGTGAAACAATAAAAAAAATTTAAAAGAAAGATAACAATTCCTGACCTTTACTTGTGGTAAATAAATAATAAAAAACATAAAGCACATATGTACATACGTTGAAATGACAGAAATTTTTCTTTTTTATAAATAAATGGGAGATGGCGACGTAATCACGAAACGACATATGTCGAGTCCAACATAACCCGAGGACTGTCTGTAATGGGAAAAAATAAAAAAGAATGCATTAGTGAGTTGGCTACTGCTTACTCAACCCCGTGGGACCAGTTGATAAGCTGAATAATTTGTGTCTCAGGACCATCTGTTTGCCTGCAAAAGAAAGGAGTAAGATCTTATCCCACAGAGATTTATATACTAGTAAGTGCAGAGGAGAAGCCTACATCATATAAAAGGAGCCTGAAACCAGGTGCTATTATAGCATCTCTTTAAAACTATATAAAGTATGTGTGTCTAACCCATCACAGTACTGTTTGCAGGAGCAGTAAACTGAGGATTTTAAATGGTACATATGAAGTGTTTACTGTACCTGTTTTATGGGAAGCTCCTATTGTCTTTGTACATTAATGTAGCATTTGATAGAAGAGACTACACAAAACACATGTACATTAGGAAGCATACCAACAAAATAATCCCTCCACCCAAGATCAGAACCAGAAGATCATTAATACTACTGTAGCCACCTTTATTTTACTTTGTGATCATTTTCCTTCCTCACATCCCACAGGTAACTGTCCTCCAGAATTTCATGTTTATCATTATTGTGCTCTAAAAAAGTTAGTTTTATAATAAACTAGAGGCCCAGTGCACGAAATTTGTGCACTTGGGGGGGGGAGTCCCTCAGCCTGGCCTATGCCCTCTTATAGTCTGGGAGCCCTCAGGGGATGTCCGACTGATGGCTTACCACAGGGAGTGTGCCCAAGCTGTCAGTCAGATATCTTTAGTGCTGCCGCAGAGGCAGGAGAGGCTCCCGCCACTGCTGCTGCACTCACCAGCCATGAGCCTGGCTTCTGGCTGAGCACACTAATCACCAATGGGTAGCTTTTGTGTTGAGTGTCTGCCCCTTGGTGGTCAGTGTGCATCATAGTGACTGGTCTATTTGCATATTAGCCTTTTATTATATACTAGAGGCCCAGTGCATGAAAATTCGTGCACTGGGGGAGGAGGGGCCCTCAGCTCGGCCTGTGCCCTCTCGCAGTCCAGGAGCCCTCAAGGGACATACATAGTGCTGCCACTGAGGCTGGATAGGCTCCCGCCACTGCTGCTCCGCTCGTCAGCCATGAGCCCGGCTTCTGGCTGAGCCACACTCCCCCTGTGGAAGCTCACTGATCACCAGGGGGAAGCCCATGTGTTAAGTGTCTGCCCCCTGGTGGTCAGTGCATGTCATAGTGACCAGTCGTTCTGACGTTTGGTCTATTTGCATATTAGCCTTTTATTATATAGGACTAGTGGCCCGGTGTGCGAAATTCATGCACGGGGCGGGGTGTCCCTCAGCCCGGCCTGCATCCTCTCCAATCTGGGACATACCTCTCGCAATTCGGGACCACTGGCTCCTAACTGCTCACCTGCTTGCCTACATGATTGCCCTATCCCTCCGCCCAAGATCAGAACTACCCCCAAACTGCCCCCCACTGTCAGCCTGATTGTCCCTAACCACCTCTGCCTCAGCCCCGCCACCATGGCTTTGTCTGGAAGGACGTCCGGAAGGTCTCCCAGAAGGTCTCTCAGTCTAATTAGCATATTATCCTTTTATTAGTATAGATAGGATGTATTTTTCTAAGCAATAGATTGTTTGGCTTTGATCGTTTTTGAGTTTTACAGAAATACTAATATGTAGTCTTCTTTGACTTTTTTTCCCTCTCAACAGTATGCATCTAAAATTCATTCATCTTATAATATGTAATTTTTTCTTTTTAGTTGCTATATAATACTATATGATATTGGGGGGAATAGGCAGTTATTGTTTAATGGGTACAACGTTTCAGTTTATCTAAAAGTGCTAGAGATGGAGAATGGTGTTTACACAACAATAATGTACCTAATGCAACTGAATTGTACACTTATAAATGGTTTAAATTAGTAAATTTTATGCTATGTACATTTTGCTACAAAAATATTTAAAAAGGAATTTATGATCTTGGGGGAATAGGGAGTTAATATGTATTGGATACAGAACTTTAATTTGGGTTGATAAAAAATTCTGAAGATAGAGGGTGGTGATGGTTGTACAACAATGTGAATGTATTCAATGGCACTGTATTGTACATTTAAAATGGCTTAAGTGGACAGAGAACAGATTGGTGTTTGCCAGAGGCAAGGTGGTAGGGGATTGACAAAATGGGTGAAAGGTGGTTAAAAGGTACAAACTTCCAATCTACACTAATAAAAGAGAAAAATGGTAATTGGCGTACGACCGCTACCCTTCCCATTGGCTAATCAGCATATCCTTATGCAAATTAACTGTCAGCCAAGATGGCGGCCGGCAGCCAGGCAGCTGGAAGCAAACATGAGGCTTGCTTGCTCCCGTGACTGCAGACTCCAACGTTCTTGCCGGCCTCTGAGCTGGCAGTTTGAAACTTTGTAACAAATATAGCCGGCTGGGATATCAGAGCTGAAGTTATACATTGTTTCGATTATAGAACGGCAAACAAACCAGCAGCGGAAGCCTCAGAGCTAGAGCCAGAGCTAAAGCTGGCCCAGAAGAAAAAAAAAAAAAAGAAAAAAAGGAGTGGTTGGGAGCTTCAGTCAAAACCGCCACCCTGAAAGCAGCCCTCAGCCCCTCACCCACACTGGCCAGGCACCCCTGTGGGGACCCCCACCCTGAAGGGTGTGTGACCAGCTGCAAACAGCCATCATCCCCTCATCCAGTCTGGCCAGGCACCCCAGTGGGGACCCCCACCCTGATCCAGGACACCCTTCAGGGCAAACCAGCCGGCCCCCAGGCCTCTATCCTATATAGTAAAAAGGTAATATGCCTCCCAGCACCGGGATCAGCGGAGCCGAGAGGTCTCCTGGCACCAGATCAGCGTGACAGGGGGCAGCGCCCAAACCCCCTGATCGCCCTGTGGCTCTGTGTGTGACAGGGGGTGGCGCCCCAACCCCCCCCCCCCCCTGCTCTGTCTGTGACGGGGTAGAGCCATAACCTCCCCATCGGCCCTGCCCTGAGTGTGACAGTGGTGGTGCCCCAACCCCCTGATCCGCCCTGCTCTGTGTGTGACAGGGGGCGGTGCCCTAACTCCCCTATCGGCCCTACTCTGTGCGTGACGGGGGAGCTCCCCAACCCCCTGATGGGCCCTGCTCTGTGCATGAGAGGGGGGAGCTCCCCAACCCCCTGATTGGCCCTGCTCTGTGAGTGACAGGGGGCAGCGCCCCAACCCCCTGATTGGCCCTGCTCTGTGCATCACAGGGGGTGGTGCCACAACCTCCCCATTGACCCTGCCTTGAGTGTGGTAGGGGGCGGTGCCCCAACCCCTCAATCAGCCCTACCGTGAGCGTGACTGAGGGTAGCATCACAACCTCCCAATCCGCCCTGCTCTGTGCATGACAGGGGGCGGTGCCCCAACTCCCCAATCAGCCCTGCTCTGAGCCCGACCAGGGGCTGCACCTAGGGATTGGGCCTGCCCTCTGCCACCCAGGAGCAGGCCTAAGCCAGCAGGTCGTTATCTCCCGAGGGGTCCCAGACTGCGAGAGGGCACAGGCCGGGCTGAAGGACCCCCCCTTCCCCCCCGAGTGCACAAATTTTTGTGCACTGGGCCTCTAGTTATAATATAAATAAGTCATGGGGATATAATGTACAGCATGGTGACGATAGTAATACTGTATTATATATTTGAAAATTGCTAAGAGAGTAGAAAAAGTTCTCATCACAGCCCTCGCCGGGTAAATTAGTTGGTTGGAGCATCATCCTATACAACAAAAGGTATTGGGTTTGATTCCCAGTCAGGACACATTCCGTGGTTTTGGGTTCTATCCCCGGTTGGGAGCACCTCCTAGAGGCTGCCAAACATACCCTCAGATGAGGATTAAAAAGCAAAAGTTCTCATTACCGAAAAAAACAAAACGTAGCTATGTGTAGTGATAGCTGTTAACTGGACTTATTGTGGTGATCATTTAGCAATATAAAAAATTTTGAGTCATTATGTTGTGCACCTGATACGAATATAATGTTATATGTCAATTACATCTCAATAAAAATAAATAAAAGTATTAAAATGGTAAATTTAAGTTATGAATATTGTAGCACAATAAAAAATTACATGGTATGAATATACCATAATTGATTTATTCGTTAATTCTGTCAGCGGGTATTTGGTGTTGCTGCTTTAAACATGCTCAAACATATCTTCTTGTTAACCTATTATTAAATCTGTGAGATATATACTTAGTAGTGGAACTGCTAGTTCAGTAGGATGTGTGCATGTTTTATAAGATAATCCAAAATTGTTTTTCAGGGTAGTTGTACCAGTGTACACTAACAGTGGCAGCTAAAAATTCCCTTTGCTTCATTCCTTGTCAACATAACTTATTGTCAGACTTCTTAAATTTTGACAATCTAGTTATAAAATGGTATCTTATTGTAGTTATAATTTTCATTTTCTTGCTTATTAATGATGCTGAACATATTTTTCTATAAAATGTTCTTTGTTTGCCCATATTTTTTAAAAGTTTTAAAAATAAATCTTATGTACTGATCCCACTTAAGTAACATGTAAATATATTCTCCCAATTTGTAGCTCAGCTTTTTACGTTTGTTGTTGTTGCTGTTAATCCTCACCTGAGGATATATTTTTTCCATTGATTTTTTAGAGAGGGTAGAAGAGAGAGGGGGGAGAGAACAGAGAGAGATATAGAGATAGATATTTTTTCCATTGATTTTTAGAGAGAGTGGAAAGGGTTGGGGAGGGCGGGAGAGAGAAACATCTATGTGAGATGGGAGTGGAGAGAAACATCGATGTGAGATGGTCTACTTTGTCCATATATATAATTGATTGGTTGCCTCCCCCATATTCCCTGACCAGAGATGGGGATTGAACCTGCAACCCAGGTTCGTATCCTTGACTTCTTGACCAGAAATTAAACCCTCGATCCCCCAGTTGCTCCCTTGCATAACTAAATATTACCTCACACTTGATTGGTAATTTGGCTGTGTATAGAACTCTTGGTTGGAATTATTTTCCTCAGAAGTTAGAAGACATTGCTACATTGCATTTTAGTTACAACATTCCTGATTTTTGAGCCCTTGTTTTAAATAGCTTTATTGAGATACTAGAGGCCCGGTGCATGGATTCATGCACTGGTTGGGTCCCTTGGCCCAGCCTGCAGGAATTGGCTGAAACCAGCAGTCCGACATCCCCTGAGGGGTTCGGGAGTGGGAGAGGGCACTCTACAAAGTTGCTGATGCTCGGCAGCTCCTGCGTTGAGCGTCTGCCCCCTGGTGGCCAGTGCGCATCATAGCTACTGGTCAGTTGGCCAGTCAGCCGGTCGCTTAGACTTTTATATATATAGATATTTTGCATACCACAAAATTTCACCTATTTAAAGTATACAATTCAGTTGGGTTTGGTGTGTTTCAGAGTTGACCAACCATTCTGAAATGTAATTTAGAGCATTTTTATCACATCTAAAAAAAGCTTCCTACTTACTCGTTTCTCTTCTCCATTCCAACTGTAGGTAAATATGAATCCACTTTTTATTGCTATAGATTTGCTTGTTCTGGAAATGTCATATAAATGGAGTCTTACAATATGTGGTCTTTTGTGTGAAACATGCTTCACTGAGCATAATGTTTTCAAGGATAACCCATGTTATAGCATGTTCTAGTACAGGTACTTAATTCTTTTTTATGGCTACATAATATTCTCTTGTATGGATATTTTGCTTATGCATTTATCAGTTGATCAACACTTAGATTGTTTCCACTTTTTTATGAATAATGCTGCTGTAAACAATCATATACAAGTTTTTGTGTGGATATATACTTTCGATTGTTTTTAGTGTATACCTAGTAAAGGGTCACATGGTGACTGTTCTGTTTAACATTTTGAGAAATTGCCAAACTATTTTCCAAAGTGACTGCAACATTTTATATTCCCACTTGTAACTGGATAAAGAGTTCCAGTTTTTCCACATCCTTGCCAATATTTGTTTTTGCCTGTCTTTTTTATTTTAGCTACCTTAGTGGGTGTGAAGTAGTAGCTCATTGTATTTTTGATTTGCATTTCCCTAATGCTTAATGATGTACAGAATCTTATGTACTTACTAGAGGCCCAGTGCACGAAATTCGTGCATGGGTACGGTCCCTAGGCTTGACCGGCAATTGAAGCGCAAATGTCTGGTATGGAAGGGCAGGTCCCAGCTGACCTCTGGGTCCTGGGCAGCACCTGGGTCCCCGGACTCCTGCGCGCCCCTCTCCACCTGAGTCACGGCACCCACGTCCCCACACAGAGATGTTGTGAGTGCAGCCAGATGCTGCGGGCCGGGATGCAGCACAATCTCTCCTGGCCGGCCTTGCAGACCGGCTCCTGTGCAAACCCATAGGGATCCTGACCAGCCCGTGCAGTCCTGGCGACTGCGGCCTGGCTCACCCAGAAAAGGCCACGCATGTGTGGGGCAAGCTTCTTGCGGGTGCCCGGCACCTGAGTGCGGGGGCTTTCCTGGTGCCCGAGCCCTGGCATCCTGGGGAAGGGTAGCAGGGAGAGTGAGAGTGAGCTCGGCAGACACTCCGCATTCTCACCACACCTCCGTCTCCATCATTCCCACTCCCAGGTAGCTGGCAAGAGGTCACAGTGTGTTCCCGACACCCTCCATGTTCCATGTCTTCCCCTGGTGGTCAGTGCATGTCATAGGGAGCGGTTGAACTCCTGGTCTCTTGGTCAAATGATCGCCCGAGGGAACAATTTGCATATTAGGCTTTTATTATATAGGATTGGTGATTTATCTTCTTTGATAATTCATATGTCTTCTGAATAAGTATCTACTTTGCCCATTAAAGATCATTTCTTTTTGGTATGTATTCTTCTTTCCAAGTATAAATATAATTGTCTTAAACAAAACTGTGATAATACAATCATATTTTATATAAATTAATAATACATGCAAACATCTTTTTATGCCATTAAATATTATTCTGCAACATGATTTTTAATGCCCTCATAGACTTCCATTGAGTGGGTATAACAAAGTCTATTTCACCTATTTCTAATTATTGGTTATCTGGGTTGTTACTAATATTTTATAGTGCTGAAAATTTTTGTAATTAAAATGTTTGATTATTGTCTTATCTCCTGTCCCTCTTAATAAAAAGCCTAACCAGAAGAACAGAACAAAGTTGTTATAAAAATTTAAAGGTACTGACTTGGCTACCCAAAAAAAGTATTAGAGAGTTTAAATAAGGAACTAATAGGAAAATAATTTTTAAGGTTATTTTCTATTTTTCAAAGCAGGATGTTTCAAAAATAGTACAAAGGGAAAAAAAATAGTTCATTGAGTCTCATGTACTCTTCATTCAGTTTCCCTTAAGTGACATCTTATTTAATAGTAGTACATTATCAAACCCAGGAAATTTATATTAATACATTCATGTTAACTGAACTACAGTTTATTCACCATTCAAAATATGCATATATGTGTATCTGTAGTTTTTTTGTAGTTTTATCTCATGTATAGATTTTTATAATTTTTTATTAATATTTTATGTGCATCAGTATTCATAAAAAAGCAAATCTAGAAGCAGTTATACTTGGGGTCTTATATTCTGTTAACAAAGAAAAGGTTATTTTGGCTTTAGGGAATGATTAAAAAGTGGGGAAATGACTCGGAAATATTTGGGGAAGCTAATGGAAGTTATTTTCATAAGGTTTGTTAATGCAAATTCATCTCAGTGTCTGTTCTATGTCTCTGATGAGAAGAGTTGCTCTACTTTTCCTTGTAAGGGAGAGAGGGACACCTTCACAAAGGGGAATTTATGCCTTGCTTTTGAGGGCAGAGAACTAACTCTTCCTGTTATGTGTTGATTCTCAGTTCCTTTCAGCTAAAAATAATCCTTATGCCAAAGTAGCATATTTTGGGGTTATATATCCTAACCCTCAATAATTTTTTGAGGTTAACTTTTTTCTCTAAACACAGTGCTTAGTCTGTCAGATAGTTCATTCCTTTTATTTCTGCGTAATTTTCCTATTTTTAAATAAGGTTCTCTTAGTATTTTTGAGTGATATATTTATATATTCCAGACATAGTTCCCTTATTAGGTATATGATTTGAAAGTATTTTCTCTCAGTCTGAGAGTTAATTGTCCTTTCACTTTTTTATGGTAGTGTTTTGAAGTGGAAAAGTTTTTTATTTTGATGAAGTCTAATTTATCTGTTTTTTTGGCTATCCTTTTTTGTCATATTTAAGAAATTATTACCTAAGCCCATGTCACAAGGGTTATATTTTTTCCTAAGAATTTTATAATTGTAACTCTTAAATTTAGATGTACGATCCATTTTGAGTTTATTTTTTGTATCTGTTATAAGATAGAAGTCCAACTTCATTCTTTTGCCTGTGGAGATCCAGTTATCTCAACACCACTTGTTGAAAATACTGTTCTTGCCTGGCTGGTGTGGTTCAGTAGTTGTGCATTGACCAATGAACCAGAAGATCCATGGTTCAATTCCTGGTCAGTGCATATGCCCGGGTTGTGGGTTTGATCTCTAGTAGGGGTCATGCAGGAGGCAGCCAATCGATGATTTTCATCATCTCTCTCTCTCTCTCTTTCTTCCTCTCTCTCTCTTCCTTCCTCTCTCTCTCTCTCTCTCTCTCTCTCTCTCTCTCTCTCTCTCTCAAATAAATAAAAACATATTTAAAAAAAGAAAATACTGTTCTTCCCCCATTGAATTATTGACACCTTTTCAAAACTCAGTTGACTATAACTGATAGCATTTATTTCTGGGTTCTCAATTCTATTCCACTGACCTTATGCCAGTACCATGTTATCTTGATTAGTGCAGCTTTGTGTGTGCTTACACATCAGGAACTATAATTCTTCCAGCTTTGGTGTATTTTGTAAACATGATTTTGGCTATTTTGGGTTCTTTTCATTTCCATATGCATTTTAGGATCAGCTCGTCAGTTTGTTAAAAAAAGGCAGCTGGGGTTTTGATAAGGTTATGTTGAATCTGTAGATCAATTTGGGGAGTATTATCAGCAAGGCTGAGATAGAGTAAGCTGGGGAAGGGTGATAGGAGATAAAATTGGAGGAGGATGCCATGTTACATATACCTTTTATATTATACTAGAGGCCCGGTGCACGACATTCATGCACTGATGGGTGTGGGGGTCCCTTAGCCCAACCTGCACCCTCTCCAATTTGGGAGCCCTCTCCAATCTGGGAGTTTCTGTCTGTCTTTGCAATCATATGAGCGAATTGTCTGAGACCCCAACTCAGTTTGGTTTGTTGCTCACAGAATAATAGAGGCATTTTTCTTTTTCTTTGCTTCATTGGAGATTTCCTGGAAGTTTTAGGATATCTTCCCTTTAATTTTTCCTAGACACTCTGATTTTACTTATGTCTCTCACCTTTGGTTTCCCTGCATCCCCCACCGCCACAGTAACTTGCTCCAGGCTCACTTTGCTCTAGTGCAGTGGTTCTAAACCTTGGCTGCACATTAGAATCACCTGGGAATCTTTTTAAAATCCTGATTTCTGGGCCGCATCCTCCAGAAATTGTTTCTTTGTTATGGGGTGGGGCCACAACATTAGTAACAAACAAACAGAATTTCCGGAGGATGAGGCCCAGAAATCACGATTTTAAAAAGATTCCCAGGTGATTCTAATATGCAGCCAAGGTTGAGAACCACTGCTCTAGTGTCTAGGACAGTGATGGTGAACCTATGACACCTGTGTCAGAGGTGACACGCGAACTCATTTTTTTGGTTGACTTTTCTTTGTTAAATGGCATTTATATAAAATAAATATCAAAAATATAAATCTTTTTTATACTATGGTTGCAAATATCAAAAAATTTCTATATATGACACGGCACCAGAGTTAGGTTAGGGTTTTTCAAAATGTTGACACGCTGAGCTCAAAAGGTTCGCCATCACTGGTCTAGGAGTTCCATCTGCCACCGAACTACAATCCCAGCATTCCTGGTGCTCCGCGCACTCTGGGCTTCCACTTCCAGTTCTGGGGCTGCCACCAGAACTACTATTCCCAGAATTCCTGATGCTCCCCGTGCTCTTGTTTTTTCCTTCCTGCTCTGTCTCCGTCCCATGGCCTCCCACTCTGCCAAGTCCTCCAAGCCTCCAGGTCTCCCTCTATGCTCTCCATCTGGCAGCTTGAGGAGCCAAGTTCCCCAAGCCGCTCCACTCTCCGCCAGCACCTGTGTATGCAAATTAACCCACCATCTTTGTTGGGTTAATTTGCATACTCACTCGTGATTGGCTGGTGAGTGTAGCGGAGGAACAGTCAATCATGTTTCTCTTTTATTATATAGGATAAGAATTTTTGGCTTTTAATGGGAATGAGAAAAACACAGGATGATTTTTTTAAAAATAATTCTTTATTGTTGAAAGTATTACATATGTCCCCTTTCCCCCCCATTGACTCCCCTCCAGCCCTCCTCCTCCCAACTCCCTACCTCACCCCAGGGCTTCAGCACCCTATTGTCTGACACAGGATGATTTTGAACAAAACACTGACCTGATTAAGCTTATAGGTTAAAATAAATGATCTGACTGACTTCTTAATATATCTCAGACTCATTAGCAACATTTCTGCCTCTGGAACTTTTGTGTTTTTTCTTCTCTCTACATGGACTACTCTTCTCCCAGATAACTGCTTGATTTTTTTAAAAAAATCTCGTTTACATCTCTGTGTAAATGGAACCTTATTGATGCTAACTACCTTATTAAAAAGACTAACATTCTCACATTTTAAAAAAATACTTCTTTTCTGTTAAAATTTCTCCTTAGTGCTTGTTATGCGGCATACAATATATTTTGTCATGTGTTTATTATTTGTCTTTTTCCACCTAAATTTAATCCTCATGAGGGTAGAACTTTTAGTATGTTAATTGGTATATGCCCACTGCTGGAAAAATAATTGACACTAGTTGGTGCTCAATAAATATTTTTGAATGTGTGAAAGTACTGCATTTTCATTAGTGTCATATTTTAATTTTCATACATTTTTTTGTTACTAATTTTATCTTTTCTATGCTTACTTTTTATAGCATCTTGTTCTTATTTTATACATGGAATATTTTCTCTCAACTCTCTAAAGATAATAATGATAGCTTTAAAAATTATTTTCCCTGTCTAGTCTTTTTCCTTCAAGCTATTTGTGTCATGATTGTTTTGATCTTTATGTTTCATGCTAGGGACTTCCTTCAGATGTCTAGTGAGCCTTGGTCAACTGTTCATATTTAGGATTGAGATACTGAAAAGCTAATTGGAATCTTTGAGTAGTCTCTGGAACTTACCAGTATCTTTGGGTCTTTCCTCTTGGCATAGTCAGATTTCACACAAAAGTTTATTCTAATTTTCTGCCTGGAGACTATACAGTTGACCTTTGAACAACACAGGGGTTAGGGGCACAGACCCTCCTGTGCACTAAAAGTTACACATATAACTTTTGACTTTCTAAAAACTTAACTACTGCTAACATAAATAGTCTATTAACACAGCTTTTATATGTTACATGTATTATGACTATTCTTACAAGAAAGTAAGCTAGAGAAAAATAATGTTATTTAAAAATGTTATTAAGAAAAAAATACATTAACAGTATTTATTGAAAAAATGTATGGACCTGTGCAGTTCAAATTTGTGTTGTTGAGGGGTCAACTGAAGCACAGATGCCAGCATTCTGGAGCCAGCTGGGTAACAAACTGAGACCTCTGTTTTCAGTATTTCCTTTGACTTCTATATAACATACTCATCCTCCATTGTGCATGGTTTTCTCTTTTATCCTCTTGCTTATGTAAGTGAGGGATGGTCATCCGGTTTCATGGACTTTTAAGTGCTTCTTAACCTGACTTTCAACTAGGGCTCCCATTTTTAACCTACATTTTCACCACTTCCAAAGGTACTTGCTACTTCCAGTTTCAGAGCCTTTGGGGAGTCCTGCAGAGTAAATAGAGATGCTTCTTAACTTTTCCCACAACCAATTTGTTTACTACTGAAAAAGCTATTTACTCTCTACATCTGTTCCATATTTCAAAAATGTGTTAGGGTTGTGTATTAGTGTATTCTCTTAAATATTTATTCCTTTAAAAGTTATTAATGCTTTTACGGGTTTCTGGAGGAATTCAAATATGAATGCAATTTGCTGTCTACCTGGAAAGCCCCCTGTTAACTCTTTTTATTGTAATCACTGATAATTTTATTTGTTTTGTTCATTCCTATATCTTCAGTGCCTAGAATAGTGCTCAGCCCTAGTGGACATGTGTGTAATAGTGAAACCTCCCAAGAGGAAATGAAATATTCCACAATGGGATGGCCTGTTAGAATTGGAAATTCCTTCAGTAGCATTTGAAAGTTCTAAAATCTAACAAAGACAAAAGCCTTTACATTATATTATATACTGATTGTTAAACGGTTACAATATATTTAAAGACAGCTGTATGATGTCATCTACATGCACACTTGCATGTAAATATGCTAGAATCCATAGAAAATTTTTTGTTTTGAATGAATAAAAGATTAGTTTAAATTGATTGATAATCTCTCTGATAAAAAAAAACACTTGCTGCTTGTTTAGCATTTTGTCTAAATTAAAACTTTATGTTTAAAGTTTCATTTTACTTTTTAAAGCAGTTTAGAGTGTTAGAGATGTTTTAATTAACTAAAGCAAATTGTACTATATTTAATTTTTACAGTGATACATTTGATATTGCCTGGAATGGCAGAACTGGGATTCACCAGAGCAGACTATCAAGTAACACCTCCTTGCTTGACAAAGATGGGATATTCGCTAACTCAGCTAGCAGCAAACTATTGGAAAGAGCCCATGGAATTCTCACGTTAGTATTAATCAGTGATGTGGATTACTTTATGTGACAGGTTTAAAATCCTGGGTGAAAAAAGAGGGAGTGATGGAGATACTACTTCATGAGTAGAATTTTGAGTTAAAGCAAGATTAAAAAATACTCAACATTTAGAGCTCTCAATCTTATGTATTATTAAGCTGGTATGTTTTTGTTTGTTTTCATCTCACCAGAAGAATCATGGTTGAATATATACTCATTATAGAGATGATTCTTTATTGCTCTTTGATGGACCTTACATCCAGAGAGAGAAAACACTATTAGTCCTTTTTAAGATTCCTGGTTTTTATCAGCAATTGTCCTTCAATTCTGGCAGTCCTAACAGATTGGGCAGGAAAATTCTCTATGAAATGGTGAATGGTACCACATAGAGTGATAGATACATAACACTTATCCAGTTGGTTTGAGGACATAGATACACCATGCATGGTAGACCACTTAAAAGTTTTTAGCTACCTATATCAACATATTCCAGATACTTCCAAAGCATAGTTTTGGACCACTAGCTGGAGGTGTGACTAAATTGGATTCCTTAATCCCTAAGTTATTGTTTAACAGTGTCATATTTCAATTTATGTGAATCTTGCTATAATCCAGAATTATGAATTAACTAATTTAATTCTCACAATAACTCTAAGAGGTAGGTGGTATTATCATTCTTATTTTACATTACCATGTAATGAAACCAAGGCTTGAGAGGTTAAAATCATATCTTAGTAGGTGAAAGAGCTTAGATTCAAGCCCAGGTCTTTATGACTCCCCAACCCACGTTCATCATTATTAGCTTGTGTTATCTTTCCTTCTGTGGCCATAATAAAAAATAATGGTCTTGATGTAAGTATGCTTTTGAATTATGAATAAGAAAAAAAAAGGAGAAGAGAATTTTTAATTTCCCAAAGTGGAAAACCGTAAGTTTTAGTGAAAAGTACATTTAAAAAATTCATTAAAATATAAGCATCTATTTAAACTCTTAAAGTGACAGAAACAAAACTTCTGTAGTCATTAGAAATTAGAGACCTATTAACATCCAAAAGAAAATGAAACTTAAGCTTTAAATATACAACATTATGTTATTGATTATCAGGCATAAGTCTGTTTATACCTATATTACAGAGCAGGCATCTCTTTCCTTGTTGTCTTTTTGCTATCCTTCCTTCCTAAAGGTGCCTGCTTAGTTGAATCAGACAGCATTTTCATATAAATGATCTGTGTCATGGAAATGGATATATAACCTGTTGTTTCAATAGAGACCTTGAAATCATTCATCTTTACAATAGTTTTTTTTTTTCTGTTTATGATTTGTCTCTTTAGGAGAAACAGAAACTTCAAATTCAAGCCTGGCCTTCCAAAGGTGGGTATTATGAAAAATCTTTTACCCATTGGTGTCCTATTTCATAATTATATTTTTATTACTCATGCAAATAATCTTTAGAAATCAAAGATAAGAGATACCTTATTTATACCCAAAATAGGGACTGCATGCATTCAGTTAAATTCATTTTAGAAGTAAGATTGGATGTTATAAAATGGCCAAGCTTGATGATTCAGGTAGATTTATTTGTGCTATATCTTTTTTCCTAGTATTTGAAAAACCTCTGAATAAAATGCAAATTTTTATTGAGTAATTGCCTCTTTACATGAGATCTGAATAAAATGCAAATTTTTATTGAGTAATTGCCTCTTTACATGAGATCTTTTTATTTCTCTTTGAGCCAGGTTAATATCAAAATCTGAATTTTACTTGATTTTTAAATAATTTCTAATTAGACCTTGCCTAATTCTTATTATCATTAGCATTAGTTAGTTAAGTTTTCCTGTAAAGGTCCATATAGGCTTACAGACCTATGGTCTCTGTTCTAACTACATAGCTCTGCTATGTAGCACAAATGCAGCTCTAGACAATACATAATTGAATGAGTGTGACTGTATTCCAATAAAACTTTATTTATGGACACTGAAGTTTCAGTTTCATATAATTTTCACATGTTCTTAAGTATTATTTTAATTTTTTTCAAGCATATAAATTATATAAAAAATAGTGGGCAGGATTTGGGCCTTGGTGAAATCCTATAGACTCTTTCATATCTTGTTTTATGAAGCATTTTTGCATGCATCTGTACAACATTTATAGCTAGTGGAAATAAGATTCAGTCACTTGTATTCAAGGCACATCTCATTTTATTGAGATTGGTAGTCTTTAGAATGCTTCATTTTTACTACAATCCCAAACAGTTAAACATCAGCAAATATTTAAAAAATGCAACTTTCAAAAATCCCTAGCCCTTTGTTAATATAGTTTTCTTTTTTTAAGTATATTTTTTATTGTTGATAGTATTACAAATATTTCCCACTTCCCTCTCCCCAAACCTCCATCCCCCCATGCCCCAGGTCTCCATTACCCTATTGGCCATATCCATGGGCTATGCATATCCTATATAATAAAAGCCTCATATGCTAAGTGTCTGCTCATATGACATGCACTGACCACCAGGGGGCAGACAGTCGACTAGTTGACCAGTTGCTATGACATGCACTGACCACCAGGGGGCAGATGCTCTGACCGGTAGGTTAGCTTTCTACTGGGGTCCAGCTGATTGGGACTGAGCGAGATGGCCAGACACGCCCTGGAGCCCTCCTGTGATCCCTCCCCGGCTGGCCAACCTCCCATGTCCCTCCCCGGCCCCGATCATGCACCGGTGGGGTCCCTTGGCCTGGCTTGCGCCCTCTCGTAATCCGGGACCTCTTGGGGGATGTCAGAGAGCCGGTTTCGGCCCAATCCTGCAGGCCAGGCCAAGGGACCCCACTGGTGCACAAATTCGTGCACCAGGCCTCTAGTAAGTATATAAGTTCTTTGGTTTCTCTCTTCTTGTCCCCCTAACCTCACATTGAGGTATGTCAGTCTGTTCCATGCCTCTCTGCTTTGGGTCTTATTTTGTTGGTCAATTTATTTTGTTCATTAGATTCCACAAATAAGTGATATTATGTGATATTTGTCTTTCTCAGTTTGGCTTATTTCACTTAGCATAATATTTTCCAGGTCCATCCATGCTGCCCCAAAGGACAAGAGATCCCTCTTTTTTATAGCTGCATAGTATTCCATAATGTAAATGTCCCACAGCTTTCTATTCATCTGATGATGGGCACTTGGGCTGTTTCCAAATCTTAGCTATTACAAATAACACTGCTTTGAACATAGGGGTACATATGTTCGTTCTGATTGGTGTTTTGGGGTCTTTAGGATATATTTCCAGAAGTGGGATCACTGGGTCAAATAGAAGTTTCACTTTTAATTGTTTGCGGAAACTCCATACTGTTTTCCATGGTGGCTGCACCAGTCTGCATTCCCACCAGCAGTAAACTAGTGTTCTCTTTTCTCCACATCCTCTCCAGCACTTGTCGTTTGTTGATTTGTTGATGATAGCCATTCTGACACGTGTGAGGTGATATCCCACTGTGGTTTTAATTTGCATTTCTCTGATGATTAGTGACTTTGAGCATTTTTTCATTTGTCTCTTGGCCATTTGTATAGTTCTATTTTGATTGTACTTTCCTTTTTCTCTCTTAGAATTTATTTCCACTCAGTTCTCTTTTGATAGTACTTTCTTTTTTTGTCTCCTTTTTCATCTTCTTTAATTCTCACAACACCTTGTGAGGTGGGCATTACTACGATATGATTAAATGAATGAATGGTTTCAGATTAAACCTCAACAATAGCTTTGTTTTCTGATCTTCTTACTTGACTGACTTCTTTTAAGGCTTCCTGATTGGGTGGGCAGGGAGAGAGACCAGGGGATAGGCACCTGCAGTCCAGCTCAGGCCCCCATTTCTCAGGCCCCTGGATGCTCAGCAGGGGAGGCTGAGCTGCTTTCAGATTCAAGCCTTTTGTGCTTTCGCATGCCTCTGGCCTCAGGTGGTGGGGCCACACCTGGCTGGCGCTGGGGTCTTGGCTGAGATGTTGTTCCGCCAGTGGACACAAGTTCATTCAGAGGGTATGACTACATTCCAGAGAGAATATTTTCCACTTCAAGATGTCAAACGACCACACATCACTCTGGGTAGTATAAGCCTTGTAAAAAATGGCTTTAGGCGCCATCCACTTGAGAGTCTTGCATCTCTATTCCAGATATAGTCAGGGTCTTTGTAGATGTCTCTGGCCAAACCAAAGTCACAGGTCTTCACATTGTTATCATTAGTTAGAAGGATGTTCTGAGCAGCCAAGCCCTGATGAATGCATTTTCTGGAAGCAAGGAACTCCATGCCCTTGGCCATTTGGAAGCTATAGCAGATTAGGTTCTCCAAAGTGAAGGCAGTGCTTGTACAGATTATTGGAATCTACTTGGTGAGTTATTGTGGCCCCCAGAAGGTGGCCATTAATTCTTCCTCCTCATCAGATTCACTATAGCTCTTGTTCTCAATGATTATTACAGATAGTACTTTCCCTTTTCCCTCTTAGAATTTATTTCTGCTCATACCTTGAAGCTGTCACTTCTGTTAAATCTACTTTTCTAACATGACCTCACTTTTAATTTCCAATTTTTTACTGACAGTTGCCCTGTTGTACATTTCTACTTTGTTGTACATTCCTGCTCATCTTTCTTTCTTGGTGCCCAGAGTGATTTTAATATGTCATTTCCTTACTAAATTTTTAGTTACTCAGGCTCAAGACATGAAGTTAATTTTAGTCTTCTTTAACACGAGCAGTATCATCTTTTTATAAATTAATTTAATTTCAATTACAGTTGACATACAATATTACGTTAGTTTCAGCTATACAACACAGTGATTAGATACCTTACAAAGTGATTTATATACTTTACGAAGTGATTATCCTGATAAGTCTAGTACCCTTCTGGCATCATACATAGTTATTACAATATTACTGATGATATTCCCTATACTGTACTTTACATCCCTGTGACTGTAATTGTAACTGGTAATTTATATATCTTAATCCCATATTTTTTTCATCTATTCCCCCACCCACCTTTTGGCAACCATCAGAATGTTCTAGAGTTTGTTTCTGTTTTGTTTATTGTTTTATTGTGTTTTGGTTTTCTTAGATTCTATATATAAGTGAAATCATATCGTATTTGTCTTTCTCTGTCTGACTTATTTCACTTAACATAATACCCTCTAGATCAGTGATGGCGAACCTATGACACGCATGTCAGAGGTGACAGGCGAACTCATTTTTTTGGTTGATTTTTCTTTGTTAAATGGCATTTAAATATATAAAATAAATATCAAAAATATAAGTCTTTGTTTTACTATGGTTGCAAATATCAAAAAATTTCTATATGTGACACGGCACCAGAGTTAAGTTAGGGTTTTTCAAAATGCTGACACGCCGAGCTCAAAAGGTTCGCCATCACTGCTCTAGATCTATCCAAGTTGTCACAAATGACAAGATTTAATTTTTTTTTATGGCTAAGTAACATTCCATTGTATATATGTACCAACTCTTCTTTATCCATTTGTCTGTTGATGGGCATTTGGATTCCTTTCATATCTTGGCTATTGTAAATAATGTCTAAGCAGTATCTTTTTAATGTTTGTTTCTGCACCTTGTACAGCAAGCACTAAATAATAGGTTTTTTTAAAAAAGAACTGATTAATTAAGCTGAATAAATCAAACAATGAAAATGGAATTAAGAAAGGAATAAAGTAGATAATGAATGGAAGATCTAAGAAAGAAATTAACTCGATATTTTTTTCCCCACTAGATCTCTTTTCTGCATTCTAGTTTGTGGTTTCTGTCACATCATGCTGGACTATTGCAGCTGTCACTTAACTGGATTCATCTCTCTCTTGTCCCTTTAGTCTCTTGCCTTCCACCTTGTTCTGTTTTGCCTTGTCTCCCCATTTTTCACTTGTCCTATTTTATCTTCTTTATAAATCTTAATAACCCTCAAGTTATCATTTATTTTATAATGCCCTTGTAGCCTGTTTCCCTGTACTTAAATGTACTGTATTCCAAACACTTAGAACAGAGCCTGATCTGTAGTAATCTGAATATTTGTTGATTGATCTGAGTATGGTGATTTTATGGGCAGAAGTCTGGCCTCCAGTTGCTAAGGAAACAATGCTCAAAAATCATTAGTTGCTAACCATCCATCCATTCATTCATCAAAACTAATAGTTTTTGAATACCTACTCTGCACCAGAACACAGGCATTAGGGGTACAGGGATGAACAGTCTAGTCTTTGCTTTCCTTTAGTTTATCTTCTAGTGAAGAAAATGTAAATAAATATATGAAAAGATAATTAGATGATATGTGCAAAGAGGAAAATGAAATGACATGTTGACTTTTGGGGTAGTTAAGCAAGAACTTCATGAGAATGTTTTGGGCATTTAAGCTAGAAGTTGAATGCCAAGAAAAATCAAGCCATGTGAAGATCTGGCTTCAGAGTATTCCAAGCAAATATATATATGTTATTGTTTTACATGGTATTTTTTGTCAGTAGTATTTGCAAATATTTCTCCATGTCAGGAAATACAGGTTTTTATTTTTATTTTTTTATTTTTTTTATTTTAATTTTTTTTTTTGCTAAAAGTATTACCAAGGGTATTACGTATGTGTCCTCCCCCCTCCCCCCCCCGCCCTTGACAATCCCCTGCCCTCCCTTACCCCCCAGTGTCTTATGTCCATTAGTTATGCTTATATGCATGCATACAACTCCTTCGGTTGATCTCTTACTCCCCTCCCTCCTGCCCCTCAACCCTCCCTGGCCTTCCCACTGCAGTTTGACAATCAGTTTGAGGCAGCTCTGCCTCTGTAGGGGGAATGATGAAAGATTTTAATGATCTTTTGTAACAATCACTAAGTGAAGCTCCGGGCAGCGCCGTCTTACAAGCCTTTTAGGCTACAGTAGAGGGCTCACCTTACAAAGAAGTTTAAACGGGAAAATGCTCCGTCTACAGCAGCTCGGAAGCCTCTGGGGATGAAAACGCGAACAGACGCGGGAACGCGCATTATACTAGATAGACCCGAAGATAGATGCGTAGATGGGGCTCGGTGAAGAGAGGAGGTCACAGAGCTTCCAAAAGGGCTATAGGAGTGGAAC
>NW_005871089.1:2574012-2595529 GCF_000147115.1 Myotis lucifugus | reverse complement strand
TTCCTTCTTTTTTTACAGCAGCATAGTATTCCATCGTGTAGATGTACCACCGTTTTCTAATCCATTCATCTACTGATGGGCACTTAGGCTGTTTCCAGATCTTAGCTATGGTGAATTGTGCTGCTATGAACATATGGGTGCACATATCCTTTCTGATTGGTGTTTCTGGTTTCTTGGGATATATTCCTAGAAGTGGGATCACTGGGTCAAATGGGAGTTCCATTTCCAGTTTTTTGAGGAAACTCCATACTGTCTTCCATAGTGGCTGCACCAGTCTGCATTCCCACCAGCAGTGCACAAGTGTTCCTTTTTCTCCACATCCTCTCCAGCACTTGTCGTTTGTTGATTTGTTGATGATAGCCATTCTGACAGGTGTGAGATGGTACCTCATTGTTGTTTTGATTTGCATCTCTCGGATAATTAGTGACTTTGAGCATGTTTTCATATGTCTCTTGGCTTTCTGAATGTCCTCTTTTGAAAGGTGTCTATTTAGATCCTTTGCCCATTTTTTAATTGGATTGTTTATCTTCTTTTTGTTAAGTTGTATGAGTTCCCTATAAATTTTGGAGATTAGGCCCTTATCAGATATGACGTTGGCAAATATGTTTTCCCATGCAGTGGGTTTTCTTGTTGTTTTGTTGATGGTTTCTTTTGCTGTGCAGAAGCTTTTTATTTTGATGTAGTCCCATTTGTTTAGTTTCTCTTTAGTTTCCAATGCCCTAGGAGCTGTATCAGTGAAGAAATTGCTTTGGCATATGTCTGAGATTTTGTTGCCTTTGGATTCCTCTAGTATTTTAAAAAAAAATTGAATTTATTGGGGTGACATTGGCTAATAAATTTATATATGTTTCAGGTGTATAATTCTACATCATTTGTGTATTGTATTGTGTGCTCACCATCCCAAGTAAAGTTTCCTTCCATCACCATTTGGTCCCCTTTTACCCTTTACCCTTTTCTTCCTCCCTCCCCCCCCTCCCCTTCCCTCTGTTTTATGATCTATGGCAGTACTCAGTTGTGTGGATGAAACATACTTTATGAAAAAAGTTCCATATAAATGCATATCTCTGTTCATAATTTTTTATTATTTTTTGAAGTACATTGTCAGAGATAGCATTCAGATCTTTTCTGACATTCTCCTTAAATAAATACCTGAGAATGACATTACTTATCAGGAAGGTTATACTGATTTACATTCCTAAGAACAGTGCATATATAAGCCTATTTCCCCACATCCGCATGAATGTTGGGTTTTGTAAGTCTTTATTATGTTTGCCAATCTGATATGCAGAAAATATCTTTAAAAGAAATTGTTTCTTTTCTTACAAGTGAAATTGAATGATTGTCATTATGTTGTCATTTATACTTTGTGAATTTTTAAAGGATTTCTTACAGTTCTTATATACAGATAATGAGTCATTATACTTGTTGGAAACATTTTTCTCGCTTGAAAGTTGTTTTTTAATGCTTATATTGTCAAAATTTATATTTAAAAAATTTTCCTTACTTTCACTGATTTTTTAGAAAGAGAGGAAGGGAGAGGGAGAGAGAAAGAGAAACATTGATGTGAGAGTGGAACATCAATGATACACTGCCTCCTGCACACCCCCTGCTGGGGATCGAGCCTGCAACATTATTAGTTGCATATCTGTATAGATATATTCTTTTCATTAACAAAGTCACTGCCATATACAAGGTGTCCCCCCAAAAAATATATACACTTTAACAGCTGATAGCTCAAATGATGTTTCTTTTCAGATTTAACCCATTGGAATTAATAATTATTCAAAGTGTGTATACATTTTTTTGATACACCCTATTATTTTTTGATGGGCTAAAAAAGCTCCCACATACTTTATTAATATTTTATTTTACATTCTTTAATTGCTTATGTGTAATTTGGATCTTAAGATTAATAATTAGCACATCAGGATGACTGTTAATAGGGAGTTTCTCTTTTGTGTGTTCATGGCATATCTGATATAGCCCTTGGATTGAATTTAATTTCTCTCTGTGAGTTAGGATTCTGTTGCAGATAACAGTAATTATTGTAGATATTTTTATGTAGAAAGGGACTTAATTCAGAGAGGCACTTAGAAAAGCGCTAGAAGTCTTAGTTTCAGACTAGTAAAATAACAATGCAGAACTGACCTGAGCTGCAATCAGAAAGTTGTAGCTGCTGGAGAAGCTGCTAAAACTATTGGCTCCAGGGCTCAAGTGCCTTTATTAGAGTTGCAGTGACAATACACTCTGTCTCTCAGCACTTAAAAAAGTAGTACCTGGACAGAAAACTGAAGCACTTATTATGTACACGCTTGCCAGCAGAAACAGAAGCTACTAGCCAAAGCCTCTGCCTCATTATACTTTCCCAATTTCATGTGTGGAAATTCAATTGTTGAACTTAAATCACTTTCTGAACCTGAAATGAAAGAGAATTTGGGAAAAGTAGTTTTCTTTTTAGTTAGAAAGCTTCTGCAGGAAAGCATGAGGAAGGTAAGATGGATGTTGAATATCAATCTCCCATATTCACCATAGTCATTATACATAGGAAATGATGAAAATGGGCTTACAATTTTGTGTTTCCTATTCTTAGATTAATTTAAGAAGAATTTGATTCTCCCCCTCACCCCCTTTTCTTTTTAGCACTTGCTAGAGGTAAATTCTTTAAAGCACCTGACAAGACTGACTCTGCAGGATCGCATTACCAAATCCCTTCTTCATTTGCACAAGAAGAAGAAACCTCCCAGCATCAGTGCTCAGTTTCAGGTTAGTTCCTATTTTACTTTTAACAAAGAGGAATCTGTTTCCTTCAGATTGATTGATACTGAAAAGTCAAAATGATTGGCAAGATAACCTGAATGGGATATGGTTGATGTGACTAAAAAGCCACGCTGTAATGGTCATTTGGCTTTTCAGAAATAAACCCATTTCTTTGTATACCACTCATTTTTGCATCTTTTAACAACATTATTGTTTATATTTATAAATTGTTGCCAATGTGGGATGGAAGAAAATTCTCATTATATTATTGTTTTGTATCACAGGCCTCATTAAACAAGCTGATGGAGACACTTGGTCAAGCAGAACCATATTTTGTAAAATGCATTCGCTCTAATGCAGAAAAGGTAAAAATGTCCGTACATGAGAACTCGCTCAGCTTACTTCAAACCAAGCTTTAAATTCTTTCTAAGGAGAGCAAGTGGATAGAAAGAACTATCCTATCTAATAAAAGAGAAACATGGTAATTAGCCGTACATCCGCTACCCTTCCCATTGGCTAATCAGGGAGATATGCAAATTAACTGCCAGCCAAGATGGCGGCTGGCAGCCATGCACTGAAGCGAACAGGGAGGCTTGCTTGCTCCAGTGACGGTGGACTCCAACGTTCCCCGCCTGACTTGCCGGCCTCTCAGCTGCAACTCTAAGCAACTATGTTGCAAATATAGAAGCTAAACAAAACCCCAGAAACCTGCATTAGTCAGCCAGGCTTCAGCCAGCTGGGCTGCAACATTGTATCAAATACAGAAGGTAAACAAAGGCCAGAGCCGAGGCCTCAGAGCTAAAGCTGGCCCAGAATAAAAAAAAAAGAAAAAAAGGAGCGGTTGGGAGCTTCAGTCACCCGCCAGCCTGAAAACGGCCCTCAGCCCCTCAGCCAGGCTGGCCAGGCACCCCAGTGGGGACCCCCACCCTGATCCAGGACACCCTTCAGGGCAAATCAGCCAGCCCCCACCCGTGCACCAGGCCTCTATTCTATATAGTAAAAGGGTAATATGCCTCCCAGCACTGGGATCAGCGGAGCCGCGAGGCCTCCCGGCACCCGGATCAGCGTGACAGGGGGCAGCGCCCAAACCCCCTGATCACCCTGTGGCTCTGTGTGTGACAGGGGGCGGGGCCACAACCTCCCTATCCGCCCTGCTCTGTTCGTGACAGGGGGGAGCTCCTCAACCCCCCTGATCGGCCCTGCTCTGTGCCTGATGGGGGGAGCTCCCCAACCCCCTGATTGCCCTGCGGCTCTGTGTGTGACAGGGTGCAGGGCCACAACTTCCCTATCTGCCCTGCTCTGTTCGTGACAGGGGAAGGCGCCCCAACCCCCTGATCAGCCCTGCTCTGTGCCTGATAGGGGGGAGCTCCCCAACCCCCTGATCGCCCTGCAGCTCTGTGTGTGACAGGGTGCAGTGCCTAACTCCCCAATCGGCCCTGCTCTGAGCCCGACCAGGGGCTGCACCTAGGGATTGGGCCTGCCCTCTGCCACCCGGGAGCAGGCCTAAGCCAGCAGGTCATTATCTCCTGAGAGGTCCCAGACTGCGAGAGGGCACAGGACGGGCTGAGGGACCTCCCCCTCCCCCCCGAGTGCACAAATTTTTGTGCACCGAGCCTCTAGTCTAATCTAATAAAAGAGAAACATGCAAATTGACCATACCTCCACTACACCCACAAGCCACGCCCACCCACCAATCAGGAGCGAGTATGCAAATTAACCCAACTAAGATGGTGGCGGCCATGGAGCTGGAGTGAGCAGGAGGCTTGGGTTGCCCCCGGCAATGGAGGAAGCCAAGCTTCCCTCCTGCCCTACGGGCCCTGAGCTCTGCTCAAGGCTATAAAGTTTCAATTATAGAAGATAAATAAATCCCAGATACCTGCTTCCAGCCTACGGCCGTGGCACACCTGAAAACGGCCCTCAGCCCCTCACCCAAGATGGCCACGCCTCCTTCACTGAAGGGGCTGTGGCCAGCCTGAAAACAGCCATCAGCCTCTCACCCAGGCTGGCCAGGCACCCCAGCGGGAACCTCCACCCTGAAGGGGGTGTGGCCAGCCTGAAAACAGCCTTCAGCCCCTCACCCAGGCTGCCTCCACCCCCATGGGGTGAGGGTCCCCGCTGGAGGGCTTGGCCAGCCTGCAAACAGCCATCAGCCCCTCACCCAGGCTGGCCAGGCACTCCAGCGGGACCCCCACCCTGATCCAGGACACCCTTCAGGGCAAACCAGCCGGCCTCCACCCGTGCACCAGGCCTTTATTCTATATCTATATAATAAAAGGGTAATATGCAAATTGACCTTAACAGCAGAACCACTGGGAATGACTGGTCACTATGACACACACTGACCACCAGGGGGCAGATGCTCAATGCAGGAGCTGCCCCCTGGTGGTTAGTGCGCTCCCACAGGGGGAGCTCTGCTCAGCCACAAGCCAGGCTGACGGCTGCCAGCACAGCGGTGGTGGCGGGAGCCTCTCCCGCCTCCTCAGCAGCGCTAAGGATATCCAACTGGAGCTTAGGCCTGCTCCCTGCTGGCAAGTGAACATCCCCCGAGGGCTCCCGGGCTGCCAGAGGGATGTCTGACTGCCAGCTTAGGTCCGATCCCCCGGGGAGCGGGCCTTAGCCAGCAGGTGGACATTCCCCGAGGGGTCCCAGACTGTGAGAGGGCACAGGCCGGGCTGAGGGACCCCCCAAGTGCACAAATTTTTGTGCACCGGGCCTCTAGTCTATATTTTTTAAGGAAAACAGCATTCTATAGTTTCTATGGATATATTTCTTGTGTTTACACCTACTTGCCTGTAAGGTATTTACATGGTATTGATTTAATATCTACAAGAATTTTGAGAAGCAAATATCTCTTGAAATTCTATAATAAAAGTTTTATGCAACTTTTATTACCCGGAGATTAATCCCTCTTGTTTGGATATACATTGTCACTCTTAAAGAACATGCCAGGCATTTTTCATGTTTAGAGATTCTTATCTTTGTAAAATAGGGAAGATATGGGCATTCTTGATTCCTTTCTATTTTCTATGACAGATCCCCTAATTAGGGATTTGCAAAATATATCTAAAAAGTGTAAACATTTGTCATCTTTCATTATGTTCATCATAGGAAAAAATAGTTCCCAGCCTGAACAGCTAAACTGTGTAGGAATTATGTTCAGCTTTCTTAATTCTTAAGAAGCAGTCTCTAACTTGGTTATATGCAAGCTTTGTGACCTTAGACAAGTTATCCTTTCTGTATTTTAAATATTTTCATCCATGTAAGAATATATTGTATTTGTAGGACCTCATAGTGTTTTGTGAGTATATATGAGTTAATACTGGTAATATACTTAGAGTGTTCCCAGCCCATACTAAGTGGTTAGTAAATGTCACTATTCTTTTATAGTGACTAAAAAAGAAATGATTTTATTTATAGTTAAATAGAAGTTTGAGTCCCTGTTATTAAATGAGACCTTGCTATACAAAGAGTTCAATTAATGAAGTAGTTCAGGGTATAGAATAAGTACTAAATAAATGTCTATTATTATTATTATTATTATTATTATTATTATTATTTAACATAAGTTGCCCATTGACTTTATTTCCTTGACAGCTGGTATGCCCCATCTGTCTGAAGGAAAATGTTTAGGATTGCTTTAGGGAATCATTGAAAATAGTATTTAGAATGAATAGGGAGAAATATCAGAAGCTCCAAATGCATATTGTTTTGAATGTCTGAAAATGTGCCTGCAGAGATACCTAGGAGTTTCAGGGCGTTGTGACTACTAGCTGCTTCCCTATCAATGCCTTTACAATGAAATCAGTTGTCAGGGACTGGAGGAATTTTTTGTTTTTCAATGTGTCATACCAGTATTATCAGCAAAAGTATTTAGGGAAATAAACTACTCTTAACCTTGTACTAGTCATTAGAAGAAGAATCTGTCAGCTCTCGGTTAACCAAGGTAACTGGTAAAGTAGGGCAGGTAGTTTCTGAGTGAGATTATAGATACAATCATAATTAAAAACAAAAATGCAGACACTCTTGACTATATGTAAGTAGGTTAGTTTTGATATGTATTTTATATTGACTCCTGTGGGTAACTACATTCCTTTTGAACTACAGCTAGAAGTTTGGAAACGTGGTTTCTCATATTCCCTAGGGTCAGGCAGTCAGAACTTTTTTGAAGCTACCAGCTGGGGAAGGAAGATTGTCCTGTCACTTCACTATATCTTAACCAGACAAGCTTCAAGTCAGTTCCTAGATATTCAAAAGTTAATCATATTTGTAAGACAAACATTAATTTGGAGATCTATTCTTCTAGGTTGATGTTTTTTTTCTATTGCTTTGTTTTAGCTGCCATTAAGGTTCAATGATGCCTTGGTACTTAGACAGCTTCGGTATACTGGGATGCTGGAGACAGTTCGAATTCGCCAATCAGGATACAGCTGCAAATACTCTTTCCAGGTTATACTTTTGCAGTGATCTTTAAGTATATATGCATATCAAGTAAATTCTTCCTGTCTTGTTTATTTTTTCTTTGGGGCTTATTTCTCTTAATTCTTCCTTCCCATTCCATCTTCTGTACACAGAATTAACCAGGTAGTGAGTACTCACTTCCATTGAATGGCACCAGTCTTATTAAGCTTGTGTTTTAAGAGAATCCAGTACTTGGCTATTCTCATTTGATCTGAATGTTTCCTAATACTAAATTTACTCATAACATAACAGTTCTTCACACTGATTGCTTCACACTAAATGTACTCATAGCATAGCAGTTCTTCATACTCTTATGAGTAAATACTAAATTTACTCACAGCATAGCAGTTCTTCACATGTATTACAAGTCTTCACACTAAAATAATTCAATCAGAACTGTCTAGTTCAAAAGAAAATATTCCATTTGATTTTTGCTAGAGTTTTCTCAGCAGGATTTTCTTTTATAGGAAGCTGCCAGCAAGACTCATGCTTATTCTCATCAGTTGCTGCTCTGGGTAGAAAAAGTATATTGAAGCTTTCCAGCAGCTGAGCAAGTTTTATTGTTACTTGGAGGGAAAGCTTCATTCTCAGTTATATCCTATAATAACTGTACTTTGCTTATTTTTCTAAATTTTGCTAAAAGTTTCTGATTATTGTTATATAACTTTTTCTTTGTTTTTTAATACAGCTTTCTCAAAAGGGATGATTAGTTTCTGCTCTTGGTTTCTTTCCAGCTTCCCTTTGATAACAAAATACTCTGTTGAACTCACTACACCTCCTTCCATTTTATAAGTTAACCTTTGGTAATACTTTGTTAACAAGTACTTCCTTGGTTTCACCATATTGAAAAGAATGAGAAATGGATCAATAAAAGGATAGTTAGCTAAAGTTTAGGATCTTGTAGCTTTATAACATTTTCATGTCATTCTTTTGTGGCCTTATAATATTTTCTTTTCATTTTTTCAGGATTTTGTGAGCCACTTCCATGTACTTCTTCCTCGAAATACTATTCCATCTAAATTTTACATTCAGGATTTCTTCAGGAAAATAAATATTAATCCAAATAATTATCAAGTTGGAAAATCCATGGTAAATATATATTGTCAAAATTGAGTGTATTTTTGTGTTTAAATAATAATGACAATCTTTGCCTATGATAATGTTTTGTAAAAAACATAATTTTCTAGCCCTAGCCAGTTTGGCTCAGTTGATAGAGCATCAGCCTGCAGATTGAAAGGTCCCTGGTTCAATTCCATTCAAGGGCACATACCCAGGTTGCAAACTTGATCCCCAGCCGTGGTGTGGTTGGCAGCCAATCGATGTGTCTCTCTCACATTGATGTTTCTCTCTGTGTGTCTCTCTCCCTCCCCTCCACTCTCTCTAAAAATATATAGAAAAATATCCCCAGGTGAGGAGTAACAAAAAAACAAGATAACAAAGAAAAACATAGTTTTCCAGATGTCATAAGGAAATTGAGTAGGCCACAATTTTTTTACTTAATAATATAGTCAATTTAAAGAGCTTCTGGCCAATTCTCTAGTTCTACCTATAATTTTAACTGCCTAAAAATCATCTCCCCTAGTGCTCTACTGTAATCTCCAACTCTACTTGCCCAAAGTCACCTCATCCTGATTTCCCTATTATCCTTAATTTGTCAACTACTCTTTTCTGTCATTCTTCTTCTAGTTTCTTAGGCTAGAAACCATAATCATATTTGGCTTACCCTTTACTTTAATCCTTTTACAAAATTGTTTCTTTTTTTTTTTTTTTAACAAATGATTCTCACATCTCTGCCTTTTTCTCTAATGCTACTGCGTCCATAGTAGGTCTGTTTCTTTACCTTTCACATATATTTCTCTTACAGTAAACAGATCCCTCGTCTTGTTCCAGTCTGTTTGTTATTCTGTTGAAATCTACCCATTTTATCAAAATCATCTTAATATATTTCTTTCTTTAATTTGACTTCCTGCTTAGTAATAATCCCCTGATAACCTTCTCACTAGATTCAAACATCTTTCTCCTTTTCAAGAACCTTCATATTGTGATTTTACACTATTTAATTCCTTCATTATAAAGATTAGGTATTTCATTGTCCCTGTATGTGCCTTTATCGTTATTTCCAACTCCTTGTTTTGTTCAGGTGGGCTCCTCTGTCTCTTGCCCTCATTAGTTTATTCTTTTCCATTTTGTTATCTAATATCTATGTGCTCTTTTTAAAGGCAACTTATTTTACGTTTTAATTCTCACCCAAGGAGAGAATTAAATGTTGTTATTGATTTTAGAGAGAAAGAAATATCAATGTGAGAGAGAAACATTGATCACTTGCCTCCTGGGTGCCCCGATCGGAGATTGAACCCACAACCTAGGTTTGTGTCCTGACTGGGAATTGAATCCTCCAACTGACTGACTGAGCCTCTGGCCAGGGCTGGTGCTCTTTTTAAAAATATTTTTTTATTTTTGACAAAAATGGGAGGTGATGCATATGTTAATTAGTTTGATTGTGGTAATCATTTCACAGTGTATACATACATCAAGACATATACCTTAAATGTATACAATTTTTAATATCTACCTGCTCTTTAAGGTGAATGCAAATCCTATTATCTAAGGGACCATGTCTAAGTTATCTTTGTATCCCCCTAGATTTTTTTTTAATGGAATGAAGGAGTAAATAAATAAACTGATAAATAGCTTTGGGCAGCAAGAAGCCTTTTATGCCTACTGGGTTTCTAAAAGACTTATTATTGGTTTATTCATCTTATGATCAAACTTGAAGATTTTTGGTTCACAACTTGTTTCCCCCTACTCCAACATCCTTGAAAAATATGACACCCTGGCTTGTGTGGCTCAGTTGTGTGGAGCATTATCCTGTACACAGAAAGGTGGTGGGTTTGATTCCTGGTCAGGGCACATACCCAGGTTGCAGGTTTGATCCCCAGTTAGGGCATGTGTGGGAGACAACCAATTGATGTTTCTCTCTCACATCAATGTTTCTCTCTCTCTCTTTCCCTTCCTCTCTCTTAAAAAAAAAAATTACTAGAAATATGACATACTACCAGCAGTACATTGGCTCATGATGGTGGTGAATTTCCCAAGGGAATAATCTATATACACTGAGTGGCCAGATTATTAAGACCACCTGACGCTTGTAGGCAAATTAGCTATAATTTCGCGCTGAAGTTGCTAGAGGGCCAGATCATTATAAACGTCCCAATAGCACAACATACCTAAGTATTGTTGCTGATTAAGTTCATCCTATCATGTTGATGGCATATCCCAATGGAATGGTTTCTTCCAACAAGACAATGCGCCATGCCATGGTGCTCATATTGTGCAGGAGTGGTTTCAAGAACATGAGGGAGACTTTACCTTGCTTAGGTGGCCCCCACAATCACCAGATCTCAATCCAGTTGAGCATTTGTGGGATGAAGTTAAAAGAGCCATCAGGCAGCTGGTTCCACAACCATCAAATCTCACAGAACTGGACAGTGCTATTCATCAGGCATGGTGTCAGATTCCTCGCATCACCTCTCAACATCTCGTGGAGTCAATGCCAAGAAGAATCGCTGCAGTATTGAAGGCAAAAGGTGGCCCAACAAAGTACTGATGTGGTGGTCATAATAATCTGGCCGGTCATAATAATCTGGCCACTCAGTGTATATGTAAAAGGCTAAGCAACCAGCCAGTAGATATGATGCACACTGACCACCAGTGGGCAGACGCTCAACACAGGAGCTGCTGAGCGACAGCGACTTTGCAGAGTGCCCTCTTGCACTCCGGGACCCCTTAGGGCAGTGGTTCTCAACCTTCCTAATGCCACGACCCTTTAATACAGTTCCTCATGTTGTAGTGACCCCCAATTTCATTGTTACAAATTGAACATAATTAAAGCATAGTGATTAATCATAAAAACAATATGTAATTATATATGTGTTTTCCGATGGTCTTAGGCGACCCTTGTGAAAGGGTCGTTCGACCCCCAAAGGGGTCGCGACCGACAGGTTGAGAACTGCTGCCTTAGGGGATGTCGGATTGCTGGTTTCAGCCCAATCCCTACAGGCCAGGCTGAGGGACCCCACCTGCTGGAGGGACCCTGCTCACTTGGCAGATGCCCTGCAAGCCCCGGCGCCACCCCAGGTGTGGCCGGCCAGGGAGGGACCATGGGAGGTTGGCTCCAGGGCATGTCTGGCCCCTTTCACCCAGTCCCGCCCCGCTGGCCACCTTCTAATTAATTTCCTTTCCATGTGCACGAATCTGTGCACCAGGCCTCTAGTGTATCATATATCTTGCACTGGAATTTTTGTACACATGTGCACCTTCCCATTTCCCCTTCTATATCCTAATGTTTATTTTCATTTTGAGAATGACCACTTTGGATAAATTGTAGAAATATTTATCAGTACTGCTTTTATTAATCTGCCACTGTATTTGTTCTTCTCTAAAAAGGCTAATTACAGAAGGGATGATTCATGAAATAAATTTCTCATTTCTTCTTAAACTGTATTTCTCATCTTTCTTCTTTTTGGTAGGTGTTCCTAAAGGAACAGGAACGACAGCACCTACAAGATCTGCTTCACCAAGAGGTGCTCCGCAGAATAATATTGTTACAACGATGGTTTAGGGTCTTGCTGTGCAGGCAGCATTTTCTCCATCTGAGACAGGCATCAGTTATCATTCAGGTGGGAGACAAAAGATTTCTTGCATGAGATTAGCTAGTTTATTTGGCCTTTGTTTTAGTAACCAGAATTATTTTACTATGAAACATATAAATAAGAATATAAACTTCTTCAGAGGTGAGAATGTGCTCTACACATTTTTGAAATGTTGATAGTACCGAAAAGATTACTTGCCATATAATAACAGACTATTAATAAATATCAATGGAGTTTAATTTAAATTAAATTAAATTTATAGTTATAATGACTTGTGAGGTATGATTGGGGCAAAGGAATTATGTGCCTTAATTTTTGTTACATAGTTATTCTATATAATAAGAGAGGGGTATGCTAATTAGTCACAACCAGTATGCAAATTGACCACCACTCCCAACAAACAAGATGGCTGCCCCCATGTGGCCACAAGATGGCCTGCAGAGGAGGGCAGTTGGGGGCGATCAGGCCAGCAGGGGAGGGCAGTTGGGGGTGACCAGGCCGGCAGGGGAGGGCAGCTGGGGGCGACCGGGCTGGCAGGGGAGTGGTTAGGGGTGATCAGGCTGGCAGGGGAGTGGTTAGGGGTGATCAGGCTGGCAGGCAGAAGTGGTTAGGGGCAATCAGGCAGGCATGAGAGCGGTTGGGAGCCAGCAGTCCTGGATTGTGAGAGGGATGTCCAACTGCCCGATCCCACTGGGATCGGGCCTAAATGGGCAGTCAGACATCCCTCGAGGTGTCCCAGATTGGAGAGGGTGCAGGCTGGGCTGAGGGACACACCCTCCTCGCCCCCCCTCCAGCCCCCCCCCAGTGCACAAATTTCGTGCACTGGGCCTCTAGTATTTAATAGTTTTCTGAGTGACATTTGCGTGTTATAAATACATTGTTGTTAGATACTCATCTTGGTTTATAGGTACCTTGTTTCACATTTACCTGTTTTACTTTCTCATCGATTTATACAATAGCTGTTTCCACAGGACCTTTTCTGTTTGTACAAGAATATCTTTTTATCTTAATTTTTGAAATGTGTACATATTGACCTTGAACCCAATTAATATAGGCAAGTTGTAGTATGAGAATAATTTATAACTTATTTAAATTAATTCGTAGGACATGAAAGCATCAAAATTTTAAATTAAGTTCTATAATTAACTTTATTGAGGTTTTATTATCTAAAATATTTGCTTTAACTAAGCATATCTAGAAAACTTTTTTAAATCACCCACAATTTAACTGTTTAGCCACTTACCCTCTAATTATGACATAAGAAATTTATTCTTTTTTCCTTTTTCTGTGAAAATGTGGTATAAGATATGACAACAGTTTCTATTATTTTGTCTTCCCCACAGCGATTCTGGCGGAATTACCTAAATCAAAAGCAAGTCAAAGACGCAGCTGTGCAAAAGGATGCTCTAGTTATGGCTAGTGCAGCTACTCTTCTCCAGGCTTCCTGGCATGCTCACTTAGAGAGGCAGCGGTATTTGGAGCTCCGGACTGCAACCATCATCATCCAGCAGAGATGGAGGGAGTGCTATAGGTGGAGGCACATGGCTGCTATTTGTATACAGGCAAGATGGAAAGGCTACAGGGAAAATAAGAAGTATCAAGAACAAAGGAACAAAATTATCCTTTTGCAGTCAATATGTAGAGGATTCAGAGCAAGACAAAGGTAATCTTCGTTGTTATAATAATTCTCTCTGTGCAAGTGCATTATTTATACTTTTGTTCTAACACTTGCCTAACTTGTGTTAGAATTGGTTTTGTGCAATTTGTCTTCTCCACTAAACTGTGATACTCCTAGCAATTTTAATCTACATTGTGTCGTCTATAATAGAAGCTAAATAAGTGTTTATTGAATTAAAGTGGACTGAAAACCTACATGGTCTGTGGTTATAACTGCTGAGTTAACTTTTACATTAGGTTGAATCTTTAAAAATTGGCATTATTCAACTGTTTTTACCTTTAGAAACTTTAATTTTATGTTTAAGGTTTATGTTAAAATAAGGATATTGTTAAAGGAGAGCTTACTTCTGGTTTTATTTATTTATTTTTTTAGTAAAATGCCTAATTACAAATAATGCACTTAATGATATATAATCTCACTCATCAAAATAGGATTATGAAATGTGCTTTGAAGTTAGTTTGAAACATACTTAGGTATATTAAAATTTTCTTCTTTTTTTTCTTAAATTCTCAGTAAATGTATTTTCTCCAGTAATAACCTACTTTTTTTTTTCTATTTTCATATAGATTTAAAGCTTTAAAAGAACAAAGGCTAAAAGAAACAAAACTAGAACTTGGATTGATGAATATTGAGCCACATGGAGCTCTGAAAATTCAGGGTTCAGACCCTTCAGAATGGGAGGATTGTTCTTTTGACAACAGAGTAAAAGCCATAGAGGAATGTAAATCTGTGATAGAGAGTAATCGAATTAGTTCAGTGGACTGCTTGAAGGATTCCCCAAACAAGCGACAGGAGAGAGCCAGAAGCCAGAGTGGTGTGGACTTGCAGGAAGATGTGATTATAAGAGAGAGACCCAAGTCCTTGGAGGATCTCCACCAGAAAAAAGTAGGTCGGGCCAAAAGAGAAAGTCGGAGAATGAGAGAACTAGAACAAGCTATATTTAGCTTAGAATTGCTAAAAGTTCGTTCTCTTGGTGGTGTGTCTCCTTCAGAAGAACGCCGATGGTCTACAGAACTGATGCCTGAGGGCCTTCAGTCTTTACAGGGTACACCTGATAGTGAAAGCTCTCAAGAAAGCTTGGAACTTCTGAGCTGCGAGGAAAGCCAAAAGAGCAAACTAGAGTCTGTAATGTTAGATGAAGGAGACTTGCAGTTTCTATCACCTAAGATATCTAGCAGTCAAAAATTTGATTCACAGGCCAATGCCCGAAGTACCTCAAGTGAGACTAACTATACATTGAGTCAAAAGGGAGCATCCTCTGACTCAATGCATTTGAAGAATGGGACTATGAAGGAAAAACTGGTTTGCAGTTCTGAATCTATTACCTGTAAGCCACAACTGAGAGACTCCTTTGTTTCCAGTAGTTTGCCTACATTTTTTTATATTCCTCAACAAGACCCACTGAAAACAAGTTCCCAACTAGACACAAGTATCCAGAGAAACAAACTAATGGAAAGTGAAGAAACAATTCCAGCTCTTACTTTGGATATTAACAGGAAAACTAGAAAGTATCGCTACTCAGGAGAAAATCAAGTTGTTGCTTTGAGTACAGATTCTTCTAATACTGTGCTTAAGAAGTTGGAAAAGCTGAACACTGAGAAGGAAGAAAGGCAAAAACAGTTGCAGCAGCAGAATGAAAAAGAGATGATGGAACAGATTAGACAGCAAACAGATATTTTAGAGAGGGAGCGTAAAACCTTCAAGACAATTGAAAAACAAAGAATTGGGGAGTCTTTTCCAGTATCATCTTTCTATCAATCAAAACCAAGAGTAGAGAGGCCATCCTCTCTCCTCATTCCGAATACCCCAAATAAGAAAGAATCTGATGTACTAGGGCATCCATCAGTAACTGTAAAAGATGCAGCTCTTGCCCTAAAAGACAGTCCCTCTGCTCACTTTCCCCTGAAGGATCGACCTGCCACCCTGTTCTTTGAAAGAAAAGGAGGCCCATGCCAATCTAGTACTGTCAATGAATTATCCAAGACAGACAGAATGTGCAACCAACCGAATGTAGCCTGTAAATTCAATAATAATGGCATTTCAAAAAGAGAACACTTTAAGCCAACTCAGTCTAAGAGCCACAAATCTAATGACCCTCCCAGAGATGGAACTACTATGGCCATTTTCTTCACACCAAAGGAAAATATGAGTATTTCCCTGTAAGTGAAATGTTTATTTATTTTCATGTATAAATGGGAAACTTTTGGAGAATTTTGCAGACATACCTCAGAGATACTGAGGGTTCAATTCCAGACCACTGAGCAAAGCGAGTATCACAGTAAAGTGAGTCATAATCTTTTTGCTGATTAATCATTAATCATCCTTGTGAATTACTTTTTTGTGAATTATTTTTTAAAATCAATTTTTCAAGATAAACTATCTTTAGTCTACTTGATCTAGTTTGCTTTACCTAAGTAAGAACTGCTTATCTTCAAAATGATTATTTATTAGATTGTTTATGTAAAAGCTTAAGTAAAATGTATATTTCAAGTCTCTCATTCTATAAGTAATACTAGAAACCTTAGCATTTTATAGAATTATAAATGTTGATCTAGTCCAGTTCTCACATATAGATGAGCTCACTGGTGCCTCCAGAAGTGAAATGACTTAAGGTCACATTAAATAGCTGGGACTAAAACCTGAGTTTCATGATTAGGAATCAGCATTGGGTTTCATAGTGGTGATAAGTACATGATGGTCTTCATCTGTTTCATGAGAAAGAACAAAAAGAAATGGAATCTAAAGGAAATGCCATGAGTTTAAAAGTTAGGGTGGTCAAATGCTATCAAATGTTCTAGTGCCCGGCCGGTATTGCTCAGTGGTTGAGCATAAGCCTATGAACCAGGAGGTTACAGTTCTATTCCGGTCAGGGTACATGCCAGGGTTGCGGGCTCAGTCTGCGGTGGGGGGTGTTGTAGGAGGCAGCCGATCGATGATTCTCTCTCATTATTGATATTTCTATCTCTCTCTCCCTCTCTGAAATTTAAACAAAAAAGCTTCTAGTAATTATTGCTCTCTTTGGAGAACTAATCAAAGACCAATAGGCACAACTGTGGTAAAAGAAATTATAATGACCAAAAGGGAATCTTTTAGGAGAAATTAGGATTGCTAGGCTTGATCATACATAGTCAAAAAGGGAGATATCTGAAATGCCATTACCTAGGAAAGATTGCCATCTATATGGGATTGTTTAGGGATTATTACATAGGACAAAGGACAAGATATTAATTTTGTATTCTGCTACTGTGATGAGTTCATTTATTAGATCTAGTAGTTTTTTGGTGGAGTCTTTAGTTTTTCTATGTACAATATTATGTCATCTGTGAATAATGACAGTTTTCCTTCCTCCTTTCCAATTTGGATGCCTTTTCTTTCTTCTTCTTGTCTGATTGCTGTGGCTAGGACTTCCAGCACTATGTTGAATAAGAGTGGTGAGAGTGGATATATCTGTCTTATTCCTGATCTTAATGGAAATGCTTTTATTTATTTTTTTGCCCGTTGAGTATGATAATGGCTGTAGGTTTTTCATATATGGCCTTTGTTATGTTGAGGTATAATCCCTCTAGTCCCACCTTACTAAGAGTTTTTATCATAAATGGGTGCTGGATTTTATCCAGGGCTTTTTATGCATCTACTGATTTGATCATATTTTTATCTTTTATTTATATGATGTATCACATTTATTGATTTTCGGATATTGTAGCAGCATCCCCAGTATAAATCCCACTTGGTCATGGTGTATGATCTTTTTATTTATTCATTTTCTTTTATGTTTTTAATGGATCTTTTCGTAAGAGTGAAAGAGAGATGGGGAGAGAGAGAAACATCAGTATGAGAGAAAAAATTAATTGGCTGCCTCCTGCATACCCCCTACTGTGGATGGACCCCAAAACCAGAGCATGTGCCCCAACCAGGAATCGAACCTGAGACCCTTTGGTGCATGGGTCAGTGCTCAACTAACTGAACCACACTGGCCAGGACATGTGTATGATCTTTTTAATTTTTCGCTTGATCCTCTTTGCTAATATTTTGTTGAGGATTTTAGCATCTATGGTCATCTAGGGTATTGGCCTATAATTATTATCTTTGTTTGTAGGGTTTTTATCTGGTTTTGGAATTAGGATAATGCTGGCTTCATAAAAAGAGTTTGAAAGTCTCCCTCCTTGAATTTTTTGCAATAGTTTGAGAAGCATAGGTGTTAGTTCTTCTTTGAATGTTTTGTAAAATTTGCCTGTGAAGCCATCAGATCCAGGACTTTTGTTTGCTGGGAGTTTTTTTATTACTGCTTCAATTTCATTAGGTATTACTGGTCTCTTCAGGTTACTGATTCTTCCTGATTGAGTTTTAGAAGATTGTATGTTTCTAGGAATTTGTTTATTTTGCCCAGGTTGTCCAATTTGTTGGCATATAATTGTTCATAGCATTTTCTTACAATCTTTTGTATTTCTGTGGTCAGTTGTTACTTTGATTATTTCATTTCTGATTTTATTTATATGGGTCCTCTCTCTGTTTCTTGGTCAGTCTATCTGGCTAAAGGTTCATCAATCTTGTTTATCCTTCCTTCCTTCCTTCCTTCCTTCCTTCCTTCCTTCCTTCCTTCCTTCCTTCCTTCCTTCTTCCTTCCTTCCTTCAACATATTTTATTGATTTTTTTACAGAGAGGAAGGAAGAGGGATAGAGAGTTAAAACATCGATGAGAGAGAAACATCCATCAGCTGCCTCCTGCACACCCCTTACTGGGGATGTGCCCGCAACCAAGGTACATGCCCTTGACCGGAATTGAACACTCTATCCACTGAGCCAAACTGATTAGGGCTTGTTTATCTTTTCAAAGAACCAACTCTTGGTTTCATTGATCTTTTGTATTGTTTTTTTAGACACTGTGGTTTATTTACTCTCTGATCTTTATTATTTCCTTCCTTTTACTTTATCTGGGCTTTTCATATTGTTCTAGTTCTAGTTCTTTTAGGTGTAAGGTTAGATTGTATATTTGAGATTTTTCTTGCTTTTTGAGGTAGGCCTGTTATGCAGTGAACTTCCCTCTCAGGACTGCTTTCTGTGCGTCCCGTAGATTTTGGGTTATTGTGTGTTCATTTTCATTTATTTCCAAGTAATTTTTTATTTCTTCCTTGATCTCCTTGGTAACCCATTGATTGTGTAAAAGCATGCTGCTTAGCCTCCATGTGCTGGAATGATTTTGAGTGTTTTCATTTTAGTTGATTTCTAGTTTCATGCCATTGTGATCCTGGAAGATGCTTAATATGATTTCAATTTTCTTGAATTTGTTAAGATTTCTCTTATGTCCTAACATGTGGACTTTTTTTGAGAATGTTCTATGAGCACTTAAAGAATGTATACTCTCCTGCTTTGGGATGAAATGTTCTCTAAATATCAGTTAAATCCATCTGATCCAGTGTCATTTAAGGTCGCAATTTCCTTGTTGATTATTTGTCTAGAAGATCTATCCACTGATGACAGTGGGGTTTTAAAGTCCCTTACTGTGACTGTATTACTGCCAATTTCTCCCTTAAAGTCCACCAAAAGTTTTATATATGCGCTCCTATATTGAGTGTATATATGTTTACAAGGGTTATGTCCTCTTGTTGCATCAATTTCTTTAGTATTGTGTAGTGGCCTTCTTTGTCTCTGTTATGGCCTTTATTTTGTAGTCTATTTTATCAGATATAAGTATTTCTACTCCAATTTTTTTTTCATTTCCACTGCATGGAATATTTTTTTCCCATCCCTTCACTTCCTGTCTGTATGTTTTGTTCTGAGGTGGGTGTCTTGTGGACAGCATATATAGGTCATGTTTTCTTATCCATTCTACTACCCTATGTCTTTTGATTGAAGTATGTAGTCTGTTTACATTTTAGGTTCTTATTGATAGGTACTTATTCATTGCCATTTTTTTCCTTTATATCCTTGTACCTCTCTTTATATTTCGTCTTCTTTTTAAAGCAGTCTGTTAACGTAAAAAAAAAAATTCAAACCTGTAAAGAATTTTTGTGAGTTTATTTGAGCCAACCTGTCGACAGTTGCCAGGAAGCAGAACCTCAACGAATTGAGATAATGCTTTGGAGAATGGCAGGTTACATCTATATTTATATATTGCAATCAAAGGAGGGACAAAGGTGGGTTACATGAGATCCATTAGTGATAGACTAGAAAGGCAGGAGAAAGCAAAGCGTGGAAACCCTGGGATTGGATAAAAAGTAAAATGGTAGACACATACTTAGGTGGGTGTAGGAACAATTAACATGATAACAATGAAGGAATTTATGGTATCTGTCTTGGTGCCCAGGCACATTAGATTGTGACGCAAGGGGTCCAGAAAAAGGGAAGTTACAAGTTACCTAGACATTTCAAGGGTATGTTATTATAGATGCAAAAGGTTATATGGATATTAAAGGTTGACCTTGTCAGTGAAGATACTGGCCTAGCATGTAACTACCCACCATAACTGCTTTTAGTTAAAGTTTAATTTCAGACCATCCTTTGTGGTTACTTTAGGTCTCTGAGTTTGCAAGACCACCATGCAGGCCTCCCCTGAGTTTGTCAGGTTAGCATGTGGCCCCTTTTGTCCACACATCCCCCTTTTCATCATAAATCAGTCCAAAGGATACATTGATGACCAATCTTTTGGTTGGATAATGGAGTCCCACGGTGCTAGGAAGGCTTATTCCTAGGATGTCTCAGTGTCAGCATGTCTTGCTGAATAGGGGGGAACACTGTGGATGGGGCAAGACCATAACCTTAGATGGCATTTAAGGTCGAATTGTTATTATTCAAAAAGGGCAGGTAAATGGGAGGCAGTCAGATCCTATATGTCCTTGTTAAAAAGTATTCTGGATCATTTCTAATTTTTGAGTCACTATGATCCAAGTCTTTTTTTGCTGTTTGTCAAGTTTTGTTTTTCTGCATCTAGTATAACATTTACATACCAGGAATAAAAGTAACAACAATAAACCGGTAACACGGTTAGAAACAGAAAATGTCTAATATTAGACAAGGAAGGATCTGAGGGGAAATAAGTATCTGCTATTATCCAGAAGTTCCAATTTTTCTTCTGGGCAGTTAATTTCACCCATTCCTATATTTAGACAGTATTCATCTAAAATACTAATCTAGATTAGATCTATATATAATTCTACCAGGGGAATTATTAGGGAGGTGTTCTTAGAGAGGTTTGTCCAAGGTAGATCCTTTATAATAGATACTAGAGGCCCAGCGCACAAAATTCGTGTGCAGGTATGGTCCCTAGGCCTGGCCTATCTTCTCCAGCTGCCCACAGCTGGCCCCGCCCCCCGCCGCCACCCTCCCCCGGTTCCCTTTCGCCATAGGGCAGTGGTCGGCAAACTGCGGCTCGCGAGCCACATGCGGCTCTTTGGCCCCTTGAGTATGGCCACAAAGTTTCAATTGCACTGTGCATGCACGCCCGCAGTTTGCCGACCACTGCCATAGGGTGATCAGTGCCTCATGGCCGGGGGAAGGGACTGAGAGGTTGGCTGTTACTGCCCTCTCGCTGGCCCAGCCCCTGCCGCGGGTTTCCCTCTGTGTAGGGGGCAACTGGTGGGGCAGGGTGCCTTGGCCTGGCACTGTCCACATCCCCCACCACCTACCCCCAGTTCCCCATTCGCCATCAAGTGATCGAAGCCTGCCGACTGGGGAAAGGAACCAAGAGGTGGTCAGTGCACCTCATAGTGAATGGTCCAGCGGTCAGTCTGACCGTTCTGCCTTTAGGGTCAATATTCATATTTCTCTTTTATTATATAGGATAGAGACCTGGTGCACCGGTGGGGGCCGGCTGGCCAGCCCTGATGGGAGCCCCGGATCTGGGCAAGAGTTCCCCACTGGGGGCGGGACCGGCCTGGCGAGGGGGCATGGGCAGCTTTAGGCTGACCACGCCCCCTATTGGGTGGGGACCCTCGGGTGTGGGTCAGCCTGGGCAAGGGCCCAGGTGGTTTGCAGGT
>NW_005871089.1:2571104-2573912 GCF_000147115.1 Myotis lucifugus | reverse complement strand
GGGGAGAAAGAGTTTTGCCCCCATGGCAGAAAAAGGACCCCAGGTGCCCTGCTGTGAGACTGACCAACCCCAACACCACTGGTTCGAGGGCTGGGTCTACCATCTGTTCATTGGAGGGAGGTAGAAGAGAGAAAATGGGAGAAGGGGCAGATGCACCTGCTGTGCAGGGGTCTCCATTGCTTGACCTCATTCACAAAGAGGCGGGTGCCCTTACTTCCTTCTTGACCCACACTTGATTTCATGTCAGTTCTGTAATATAAGGTGATTCTTGAGAAAAGATGAAATATAGCTGGAATGGCTGTCATTAAATCAATGGATTTTACAAATGAATTTTCAGACTTTTCCTCCCACCCTTCTGAGGTGTCTGTGTTCTCCTTCTGTGAAGACAACATAGCTTCTTCCCAGGGTTCAAATCCTAGCTCTGCTGCTAACTTGTGTCTTGGACAAAATTATTTACCCCCAAGAGCCCTGGTGCATAAAATTCGCGCGGGGGGGGGGGGGGTGGCCTCTCAGCCTGGCCTATACCCTCTCCAATCCGGGACCCCTCAGGGGATATCTGGCAGTTGGACATCCTTCTCGAAATCTGGGACTGCTGGCTCCTAACTGCTCGCCTGCCTGCCTGCCTGATTGCCCCTAACCGCTCCCCTGCCAGCCTGATTAACACCTAACTGCTCCCCTGCTGGCCCAATCATCCCCAACTGCCCTCCCCTGCCAGCCCAGTTGCCCCCAACTGCCCTCCCCTGCTGGCCTGTTCGCTCCCAACTGTCTTCCCCTGCTGGCCTGATTGCCCACAACTGCCCTCCCCTGCTGGCCATCTTGTGGTGGCCATCTTGTGACGACGTGGGGGCAGCCATCTTGTGACGACATGGGGGAGGCCATCTTGTGATGATGTGAGGGCATGACGGTCACCTAGGCTTTTATTAGTATAGATAGATAGCCTAAAAAATGCACCAAAGCTTATATTGATAGTAGAAGACCACTAGTGTGTGGCCAACAAAACATTAACTTCATTATCATAGGTGATAATCAGAATATCACTGTCTAGTAGGTGGGAAAGATTAGCAGGTACCGAAGTTAAATTTTTCATGTCTAATAGGGAAAGGGGTCTAGGGAGACAGATATTGTTTCCACTAGGAAACCATAAGGAAGATAATGGCAGTATAAAAATAATTTTATATACATTTAATCAATAACAATTAGGTGATATATGAACAAGGTTTGAGCAGCATCAATTTGTGAGTATACAGGCCTTGATGTCTTGGGATGGCTGTCTACTTCCTCTGTAGTCGGTGGCTTCTCATCCTTGAGATGAAGGCGCATGTCAGAGACAGGGGCAAATGTCCATTCATGGTTAGGTACCTGATAAGGTAAGGTCCCTTTAACACTGTTGGAGAGAGTCTTACATTAATGTATTTTCCAATGGACAAAAATCTCCAGGTTGTCATAGTCTTTGAATCTTTGTCTTCTGTGAAATGAATGTTACTAATTTGTTAGTTCCTACAATGCATCGGTTCTCAACCTGTGGGTTGCGACCCCTTTGGGGGTCAAACATCCCTTTCACAGGGGTCGCCTAAGACCATCACAAAACACATATATAATTACATATTGTTTTTGTGATTAATCACTATGCTTTAATTATGTTCAATTTGTAACAATGAAAATACATCCTGCATATGAGATATTTACATTACGATTCATAACAGTAGCAAAATTACAGTTATGAAGTAGCAACGAAAATAATTTTATGGTTGGGGGTCACTACAACATGAGGAACTGTATTAAAGGGTCGCGGCATTAAGAAGGTTGAGAACCACTGCTATAATGAGAATGTCTGCCTTTTAGTTTTCCTTATATTTGGGAAACAAAAGATTTAAAAATCAACAATATTTTAAACAGAGTCATAAGAATAATTATTCTCAATTCATTTAGTCCCGTAGTTATTTTTGTTTATCCTGATTATTTGCCAGTATATTTTTTTTCTTTTAGAAGACAAAAGTACTTGGACATTTTAATGAACTTCCCTCCATGTAGCTTGAAGCTACCAGGACATAGGCCCCACAACACCCTTAATCTTCTCCTCGGCTCTTCTGCTGAAGAACTTGGCCTTCACAATGACAGGCTGCTTTGGGAGCTTTCCCTTCCCCAGAACTTTGTAGTAGCCTGATCGCACCACATCAATGATAGGAGCAGCTCCAGTCTTGCTTTTGGCAGCATTTACCCGTGTCTGCTCACTGACCAGGGTCCACAGTTTATCAAGGTTGACCATTGGGCAGAAGCTCTGGTTCCTCTTTAAGTGGTAATGCCTCATACCAGCTTTCCCAAAGTAACCTGGGTGATATTTGTCAAAGTTGATCCTGTGATGATGCAAGCCACCAGCACTACCGCGCCCCCCCCCCCCCGGGTGCTTCCTGTGCTTGCCGATGTGGTTGTGTCCGTGGCTCATGTGGCCCCGAAGTTTTTGGGTCTTCCTCAGTCTGGATGGCATGTCGGTGGTCGAGTTGCAAGAGTTTGCCAGTATTTTTTTTTAACTCATTTATTCCTTAAAGTTCTATAAATCTTCATCCAGTTCAAAGATATGACCTGCTTAGAAGCTTGCAATTTAGAGTAAGTCAGAGTCCTCTTCATAGATTTTTCTAAAGAAACTAGAGGCCCGGGGCATGAAATTCATGCACAGGTAGGGTCCCTAGGCCTGGCCGGCGATCAGGGCCGATCTGTGGGGCGACTGGTAGGGCGATTGGGGCTCCCACTCGCACCCGCCTTGGGTGGCCTGGGGCTGCCTGCTCACCGTTCCCCGCCCCCCCCCCCCAG
>NW_005871089.1:2554722-2570789 GCF_000147115.1 Myotis lucifugus | reverse complement strand
AATGAAGGAATTTGTGGTATCTGTCCTGGTGCCCAGGCACATTAGATTGTGCCCCAAGAGGTCCAGAAAAAGGGAAAGTTACAAGTTACCCAGACATTTCAAGGGTATGTTATTATAGATGCAAAAGACAGATAGGCTCAGTTAAATTAAAGGTTGAGCTTGTCAGTGAATATACTGGCCTAGGATGTAACTACCCATAACTGCTTTTAGTTAAAGTTTAATTTCAGACCATCCTTTGTGGTTACTTTAGGTCTCTGAGTTTGCAAGACTGCTATGCAGGCCTTCCCTGAGCTTGTCAGGTTAGCATGTGGCCCCTTTTGTCCACAAGTCCCTTTAACATTTTTTGCAGTGCTGGTTTGTGGTATTGAACTTCTTTTACCTTTTTTTTTGGCCGGGGAGGGCTAGGAAGCTGTTTATTTGGCCTTCAATTTCAAATGATGACCTTGCTCAATAGAGTAGTCTTGGATTCAGGTCCTTGCTTTTCATTACTTTGAATGCTTCATGCCAGTCCCTTCTGGCCTGAAGTGTTTCTGTTGGAAAATTAGCTGATGTCCTTACGCGAATGCTCTTGTAGGTAACTTTCTCTTTTGCTGCCTTTAAGATTCTCTCTTTGTCTTTAATGTTTGCCATTTTAATCTTGATGTGTCTTGGGGTGGGTCTCTTTGTGTTCATCTTGATTGGAACTCTCTTTTGCTTCTTGAACTTATGTGACTTTTTCTTTCACCAGGTTAGAGAAGTTTTCTGTCATTATTTCTTCAAATAGGTTTTTTGTTCCTTGCTTACTTCTTCTTCTGGTACCCCTATGATACGGATATTGTTATGTTTCAGGTTGTCCCAAAGTTCCCTTAAACTATTCTTGTTTTTTAAAATTCTTTTTCTTTTTGTTGTTCTTATTGGTTGTTGTTTTTTTCCTTTACACATCACTGATTCAATCCTCTGCTCCATCCAGCCTACTTTTAATTCCTTATATTTTGATGTCAGATAAGGTATTCTTTATTTCTTTCTGGTTCTTCAGGGTTTCTATGTCCTTTTTTATGCTGATATAGTAATTCCCACTAAGTTCCTTGTAGTTCCCATTAAGTTCCTTGTAATTCTCACTAAATTCCTTGAGCATCCTTATTCTGAACTCTTTGTCTGACAAATTGCTTGCCTCTATTTCATTTAGCTCTTTTTCTGGAGAGTCCTTTTTTCTTTCATTTGGGGTTGTTTCTTTGTCTTCCCACTTTAGCTGCCTCTTTGTGTTTGTTTCTATGTATTAGATATAGCTGCTATGACTCCCAGGCTTTGTGAGGTGGCCTTAACACGTTGAGCACCATGTCAGTCACCAGTGACTGACATTATACTTTTCGTTTGGACCATGTCAGTCTCCGGCCACCAGCATATTGGTGAAATGGGGTATCGCAGGCTAAATGGAAGGGAAGACAAAACAGGCTTGGCGCTTAACGTGTTAAGTGTCCTGCGGTATCCAGTGGTGCAGTCTCTTTTACCTCCTGAGTTGGATGCTCTAGAAATGTTCCTTTTGTGGGTTCTTTGGGCTCTCTTCTGGTAATTGGGTCTTGATTGTTGTTGTCCCCTTTGTGGGTGGAATCTCCCCTAGGCTGACTGACTATGATGCTCAACCCTGACCACATCATGCAAGCTGTTGTACAGGTGCAGTCTCAAGGTGGTTTTTGCCCTTAGTTGTTTAAAAGTCTCTTCTTCAGCTAGTCTTCAGTTGGCTAATTCAGGGAGAATGTTCCCCAATTTAGTTTTATTCCTAGTTTGGTTCTGGGAGGAGGATCAAGAAAGATTCACCTATCCCGCCCCACCTTGAAAAAAACATAAATTCTTGATAATAGTATCAATGTGATAATCAGAAAATTTTTTATATATTTTTTTGGGAATTGAATATGTATGGAATTTGCTGGAATTCTTCAACCTGGCTGTGGAAGTATATTTTATGCTGTACTTGAAGACTGCTGCCAGGAATTGAAATGTAATCCTGCTTTTTTATTTCTAAGTGTCAACAGGGAATTCTTAAACAGTGGAAATCCTAAAGTCCATAAACAAGATGAACCAATTTGGAAACCTATGAAGTTAACTGGGCCGGGCCAAGGAGAGGTAAGTATGGAATTTTGCCTATCTATATTTTATGCAAAATCAATGCATGCTATTTTGGAAATTACTATTCTTGTAGACATAGCATCTCATCTACCCATTTAATCTGAAGCATTTATAGAGAAAGAAGCCATGAGTTAAGTTTGTTCTTACTTAGGGAGGTGAACTTTAGGCAGGGAATGGTGTCTACAAACCCAGATGTTATTTACAAAAAAGAAGTTGCTAAGAAAAAGAAGGCAATTTATGCAAGTGATTTTTGTGACTTATTATGGCAGTGAAAGATGACTTCCTTGGCTATGGAGAAGAACAATGTAAATTTAGCTTCCATTCTCATCCTTTGTCCAGAGTAATGTATATGGATTGCTTTTGGTTATCTGTCACTTCTAGTGGAAAGTACATTGTGGGTGGAGGGATATTTCAAGAAATTCATGAGCTCTCTGATATCTTTCATTGGCATCATCTCAAAAACAAAACAAAACATTGTTGTGTTATTTGTTTTATCATTTGGTCAAGCAGGTTGCCAGACCGGCCCATAAAAAGAAAGCTCGAATGGCGCGGACGCGCTCCGATTTCTTGACTAGAGGTACTTTTGCTGATGGGGAGGGGGATACAGAGGAAGATGATTACGATGACATTGAGCCCCTTCTCTCCCTTGACCAACCTTCTCACTCTGAGCTAGGGCCAGCTCCCATCCTGGGTCAGGCCTCTCACAGTGACTCCGAAATGGTAATTTTATATAAGAAAAATAGGCAACAAGCAAATCTGATGGGCATAGTCTTTGCTAATCTAAAGCTAACCTTCACAGCTTCTTCCCTGTATGATGGTTTGTACATGAGAAACCTCAGTGAACACAGCAAATAAGCTAAACTTTAATAGGACAAAGATAAAAGGCACTTTAGCAGTTTATGTCAAATCATAAATTAGGCAGCATTACGGTTAACTTAATGTAGAAATGTTCTGTATTATGGCTTGAAAGGTCTGGAACATGGACCCTTAAGTATTTTTTCTATAACAGGTAGGATGGTAAACATTTTAGACTCTGTGGGTCAAGCAGTCTTTGTTGCAACTACTTAACTCTGCCACCACAGAGTGAAAACAGCCAGAGACAATAAGTTAACAACTGGACATGGCTGTGTTCCAATAAAACTATTTACAAAAACAGCAATGAGCTGTATTTCACCTGTTGGCCATAGTTTGCTGATCCCTCTCTGATCTAGTGACTCAGGTTATGTGTTAGAGTTAGATAACCAATAGCTTTTAATTGAAATGGTATTCTCTTTTTTTCTTTTTTGCATTTAAAGTTGCTTTCCCTCCCTAATTTTTTAGTAATAGAAAATAAACATGGATTTTTAAAAATTTTACATAATGAGCAATGCCAAAAATGACTCCCTAGACCAACCTAGCCAAGTAGAGGTTTTGGATGTAATGTAAGTTTGTTATAATCAAAAATTATAACATTGGAATTAGGCTTGAATAAAACTGCTTTATTTCAACAAAGAATATAACTTTATCATCAGATCTCAACCAAAATTAGATATATATACACGTCCCCCCCACAAAAAAAAAATATGTAAACACACTAACAGCTGATAGTTCAATTTTGAAAATGAAATGTATTTTAATAAACACTGCTTTTATAATTATTTAAAGTATGTGTATATATTTTGGGTGGACACCCTATAGTTGGGCAAGTGTGAATGTATTTGTGCATATAAAGTGTTAATTTTGGAATTGACCTGGAAAATACACAATATAAGGACCCTGTATGTCTGTTATGTACTAAAACATTACACTGGTAAACGTGGAGTGATATGCAGATTATTACCATGCGTATCCTTAATTAAGTTGGATCTCATTCTTTTTTATGGGAGGAAAATTTTATAGTGGTCTTCTTTTGACTCATTAAATATTTTATCTTTGAACTGTTTTAAGCTGTTTGTGCCAAAGGTTGAGTTTATTAAAATGTTTGCTAATTTCCAGAATATTCTCATTTTCTTTATCTTTTGTTGTAGATAGACCCAGTTTTAAAATGACAGTATTGACATTCTAAGAAAGAAAAAACAACACAGAAAAATGCACTATCAATTCTCTAATTAGACAAATGATTCATTACACTGAGCCAAACTGTAAATGATTGGAACAGTTTGTATATCACTAATATATATAATTAGAGCCAGAGCCCTCTCTTTAGGTACAATAAAATAACTCCATTTTGGAGGTGCCTTGTTTTTTAGTTATAAATAGCAACACATACTCTTTTATGATTATTAGTTAAAGATGAATTATGTAATGAAGCAAACTAATTTTAATGAAAAGTACTACCTACATATTTTTTTACGGTGAATAGGGAGCATGCTTAATTTATTCTCTAAAGCCTAAATAAATACTTTATTTGTGGAAGAACTTATCATTTGTAATTGCTGCTTTGTTCCTGAGAGTTTCCTTTGTTACAAACCTTAGTCTTTTTGGTGGTAGAATTCTTTCTTACTAAGAACTCTACTGAGATGAACCAGGAAGTTGGGCTTTCTGCTTGGAGCATTCAGCCCCTTTAAGGGTTCTAGCTGGTAGCCTCTGCCAATGATTCTGTTCACCTGCTTGACGGTCACTGCATGCCAGTAGTTATAGAACACCCTCTGCAGTATGTTAGTCACTTCTCCAGCTTTCTCACTGCCCTTCTGTTTCATTACTATTTTAGGAGCAAGTGGTGGTGGTTGCTTCTGGTGGATACTTGCATGAAGAAGCTTTGCTTTCTAGAATATGCTGATAGATATTTGGTGGGGTTAGGGGTGGGAAGGGTAGGGACAGTTTTAAAGTGTTTCTGTTTATCTTGAAAATATGCCATGTTCTAATGTTATCTGATATTGTGAAGATGAAGACTAATTGTTTCTAAATGGAATCTACTGAATTTTCAAAATTGAGATATCTTTAGGATTTTAAATGGGCTTTATTCTGTGGCACATGGATTTTTAAAAACATCATTGTTTTGTAGTTTTTTTTACTAGACAAAGTGATCCCATCACTGACTTTTGCTAGAATGTGTATCAGTTCTATCTTGGAAGAAGCCATCTATCCTTTCCAGTTGTGAAACATCTAATGGGATAAAGGCAGTTTATTAATGAATTACATAAAGGGAATTTGATAAGCATTACCTCCTAAGTTGATGAATTGTTGCTCATCAGTTGTTAACCAGTTGTGGAGGAGTGGAAACAAGAATAGTAGTTTCCCTCCTTAAGACTTTGGTGTGTGTTTTTTTAAATTCCTACTTATAACTCTGCCATTTGAATAATTGTTTAGTCTATGTATGCTGCTCTCACTTAGTTCTTATACCCACTATATTGGCTTTTACCCAAGAAGAATGACACATTCTGCTAAGCAGTATTTTTAAGGTGGTTTTTGTATAGGATTCTAGTCTCTCAATCTTCTGAATGGTGAGTTTAGTAAAATAATTTCTATCCCTTATTCATAGGATTGGTATAGGTAACATTACAGTTTTCTCTGTATAGTTTCTTCTACTATTCTCCAGAGTTAAACCAATCATTTCTATGAGTATGACTCCAAAATAGCACTCCAGAATTTGTCTTCTTTATCTCCAGTATGATAAAACTAAATTTCTCACCATCCCCCAACTGCTGTCGCTTCTTATATTCTTATTTCTGTGTGTTATTCTCTGAGATACTCTCCAATCCTTATCTGTGTTAAGTTTTCCTTCTTTTCCACTCCCCCAAAATCAGCTAGAAAAACCTGCTGATTAAGTATGGCTAAGTTTATTAACTTATTTTATAGTAAGTGAAAATCAACATTGATTAGGTCTTAGTAATTTCTCAGAAAGGGGAAATCAAAAGAGGATGTGTATAGGATTTGGGGACCTAGGCTAGTGATTTTGAGGTGGTCTTAATAGTTGGAAAGCTGGTTGGTAGTGAACAAAGTTTATGACATAAGAGGTTTGGATTGGTGGCCCCCACACAACAGCCACAATGTTAAATACACTGAGTATTTATATGTTTATTTTATTCCTTCCAGAAAGTTAGGGATAGTTTATAGCATTGTGGCTCTGCTCTTTGAAGATTGCATAGACTTTCCCTATGAAACAATCAGTATTTTTAAAATTTATTATGTGATCAGTTTTTGTGAATATATCATGTGCATTTGATAAGGTGTATTTTTTATTTATAGTGTAAAATTTTAGTACATATCCATAATCTCTACCTTATTGATTATGTTGTCTTCTATATTTTTATTACTTTTTGTACACTTGATCTGTCTTATACACAATGAATGTTGTGTTAAAGTCACCTTTTATTCATTATGAATGGTGGCTCTTGTCACATTCAGTACGTTTTGCTTGAATTCTTCTCAATAGTAATACCACAGCCTCCGTTTTCTTATTATTTCTATTTGTCCAGAATACTTTTAGTCATCCCCTATTTTAGCCATTCTGGATCTTTTTGTGAGTTTGGTCCTGCTTTGTGAGCCAAATTAAAAATTTCTTCCCCTGATAGATGAGTTCAATCTATTCTTATTTATTAATATAACTGACAATTCAGTCTCAACTCTTATCTATATATATAAAAGGCTAATATGCAAAGTGTCCCCTCGGGAGTTCAGTCGGGAGACTGGGAGTTCGATCACTCGCTATGATGTGCGCTGACCACCAGGGGTTGGCGCGGAACGAAGGAAGGCCCCGGCCAGCAGCTGGAAGGAAGGCCCTGGCCAGCAGCCAGAAGACCCCGATTGGTCCTGATCTCCGGCCAGGCCTAAGGACCCTATCCGTGCATGAATTTCATACACCAGGCCTCTAGTAATTTTATATTGTGCTACATCAAATTTGCTGTGTTATGTTACATGTGTTTTTTTTCTCTTATTTTTAAAAATTTCTTTTGATATTTAGGGAAGATTGTGTTCTTGTTCTATTGGTTGTTTTCCTTTGTATATAACTTTTTAATTTACTACTTTTATTTACTACTTTTTAACCAATTATTCTCCAGTAATTTTTTAATGAGTAATATTCTTTAATTCTCATCTACCGTGACCCAACTATTGATGAGTTACTCTACTCTCTACTTTTCCTCTTCCTTCAACTCTTGTTTCTTAGGTTTCAACTTTGTCAGAACATGTAATTTTCCACGTTATTCTTTTACCCTAGTCCCCATCCTTGTTTTTGCCTGAGATATACTATTAAATATATTGAATAATGACATTAAATGTTTTGCTGAAGTTTCCTGATTTATCTCTTGTTTGGATGAAGGTCTTCCCTAGTAAATTACTCATGAAGGGCACATAGATGTGGAATTCCTTGAGTTCTTTTTAAAGGCTTGATATTTGAAGGGACATCCTGGCCATATATAATATCCTTGATTCATACTTTCCCTGAATTTTTTTAAAATGATGTTTTATTGTTTACTTGCTCTATTTGTTATTTTTGGTAGGTTTATTGCCAGTATAATTTTCTTGCCTTCATAAGTTATTTGATTGTTTTTCTTGGAGGCTTTCAGAATTTTTTCTTTATATTTAAAGTTTCTGATATGTCCTCAAGTTGATCATTACAGATCAGTTACTCCATATACCTGCAGGACTCTGTCAATATTTAAATTCTGGTCTTGCCTTATTTATGAACAGTTTTAATGGATTATTGTTTTAAATTTCTGTTGTTTTCCTTGTTTCGGAACTCCAATTACTATAAATAAGTTTTTCTTCTTATTTTCCTGTCTTCCATTTAAGCCACCTTCTCTCTGACCCTTTTTTCCTTATTTCTTTATATCACCTTATATTCTTTACTAGAGGTCCAGTGCACAAAATTCATTCACGGGTAGGGTCGCTAGGCCTGGCCAGCCATCAGGGCCTATCGGGGCCTTCCCGCTGCTGGCCAGGGCCTTCCTTCCCTGGCTGCCAGTTGCCAGCCATAGCCTTCCTTCATTCCACGCCTCCCCCTGGTGGTCAGTGCATGTCATAGCGAGTGATTGAACTCCCAGTCAAACTCCCAAGGAGACAATTTGCATATTAGGCTTTCAAATATATAGATTATCTTCCTGCCTTTGTTTAGTCTCTTTAAATTTTTATTTGTACCTTTTTCCCTTAGTCATCTTATAAATTAGTCTTCATTGCACTATCTTTTTATTCCTTTTCTGAATTCATTCAACATGTTTTTTCATTTCTTACTGGTATTTCATACATGTGAGGATATTTAATTCATTTTTGAATTACAGTTTTCTGCTTCGAGCTTGGTGTGTTTTTCTCGGGGGAAGGGGCAGTGAGATGTGGAGTTAACCAACTGAGTTGTTTTGGTTTGAATTTTGGTTTTCTTACTGTAGCTTGTGTAGATTTTGTATGTTTTAACTTATTAGTTTTGTACATTTGGAGTAGTTTATAAGAACAAGTTCAAGCACTTTCTCTTCTACCATTGTAGCAAAGTTCAGTTTCTTTTATATACAGCCTTTTTGGGTTTGTTTTTGTGATGGCAGAGGCATTGTGTGTCTGCTATTATTTTTCTTTTCGTTTGTTTTGCTGGATTATAAATTTAAAAAATATATATGTATATATTTATTGAATTCAGAGAGGAAGGGAGAGGGAGAGAGAGATAGAAACATTAATGATGATGAGAGAGAATCATTGATCGGCTGCCTCCTGCATGCCCCACTCTGGGGATCGAGCCCGTAACCCGGGCATATGCCCCAACCAGAAATTGAACTGTGATCCCCAGGTTCATAGGTTGACGCTCAACCACTGAGCCACGCTGGCCAGGTGTTGGGTTATAAATTTTTACCTTCTGCTGTGTTTCCTCTTTAATGCCCAATCTCCAAAAGGCACCCCTTTCTTCCTTTTTTTTTTTCTTTTTTTTCCCAACAGGTTTTATTGTACACAGAGGGGATGGGGCTCAGTCCTTCTTGGCTGCTGCCTTCCTCATGGCTGCAAGGGCATTGCTCAGCTCCTCTCTCCTCCTCTTGGCACAGATGTGTGTCTCCACCCTTTTCTTGATGAACTTCAGGGCCCTCTTGTCCTTAGAGACCTTGAGCAGTTCCATGGCATGCCACTCATAGGGGACAAAGCCCACACACCTCTCAGATCATGTCCCACACGAACTTAGTTTGCTTGGTGAGGTATCCACGGTGGTGGCTGTGCCTTGACTTGCTCATGATCTTGGTGTGGCCCTTGTTGAGGCCCCTGGCTATGGGCTAGCGCAAAGCCTTGGCTGCTGCTCCTCAGTGGCTGCCCACCTGCCTCCCCTTTTTATCTTCTTTTACCTCAGAAATAATGCCTCTAAAAATATGCCATTTTGAATCACATGCCATTTTATGTTCTTTCCCTTTAGTCAGTTCTCTAACTACCAGTACTCGATAACATTTGTGTTAGTATTTTTCTTCTCGTTCTCGGTGTATATTCTTACTTATTTGCATGCCTAGTTATTTCTTACTGGATGCCTGACTTTGTGAATTTTGTCTTGTTGGATATTTATATTTGATTAATATTCTTGAGCCTGTTATATTTCAGCAATATTCCAAAGCTTTGTTCTGGAAGCAACTTGGTCCTTTTAGGTTTTTCTTTGAAGGGTTGTTAGGCTCACTGTATTGAATACTGGAAATTTGTCAAGAGAGTAGATTTCAGGTGCTCTCATCAGCAAAGGAGATATGTTAATTAACTTGACTTTAGTTATCTTTTTACTATTTATATGTAAGTAAAATTCTCACAACTTAAACATATATAATTTTTATTAAATAAAATAAAAATTTGTTAGGCTCAAGCAGAGCAGTACTTAGGCTACCAGTGGTTGGCAAACTCATTAGTCAACAGAGCCAAATATCAACAGTACAACGATTGAAATTTCTTTTGAGAGCCAAATTTTTTAAACTTACACTATATAGTACATTGTTATTAACTTAATTAGGGTACTCCTAAGGCTTAGGAAGAGCCACACTCAAGGGGCCAAAGAGCCGCATGTGGCTCGCGAGCCGCAGTTTGCCGACCACGGGGCTAGACTATTGAGGCAAGATTCTCAATGTACTTTACTCAGTGCCCTGGGAATCATAAAGTTGTGTACTCTGACTCTTGGGCACAGGCACTGGATGAGCACTATTACCTTTAATCTTTTCAGGTGGCCTTTTCCTGGTCTTGGGCAGTTTTCTGACACAGAAGTGTTGATTAGTACTCTACTAAATACTCAATGTGTAAACTCTGAAGATCTCCAAAGTTCTTTTTCTGTGCATCCTCTTCTCTCCAATCTCCTGACTTTTGGTCACCTTCATCTCTCTGGACTTTTAGCTTCATGGATTCAGCTCAGAGAGTCTGCCAAGTTTCACCTGGATTCTCCCTCTCTGTCACAACTTGGAAACAACCTCAAGTCACTAAGCTGGGGCAGTTGTAGGACGCACTTTCTTTTTTTCTCCTCTCTCAGGGATAACTGTCCATCATCTTGATAAGTGCCGTTTCATGTTGTTTTGTATGGGTTTCTGTTTTTGGTTATTTCAGCAAGAGGATAAAAAGGGTCCCTGTTACTTCATCTTTGACAGAAGCAGAAGTTTGTTCTTTAAATTTTAACAACTCAAGATAGTTTTTGTTGATAAGGCCATAGTCAGGCAGACCAAAGGGTTAAGGAAAAGATATTATAATTTTAGAAAAATTAAATATTAGGAAATGACTTGAATAGGTAACAGGAAATTCACTCCTTTAAAAAGGCATATTGTAAACAAGTGGCACAGGAATTGCCAATTGAAATTCAGGTCCCAGTTGGATAGCCATATAAGTTGTTTATAATTTAGACTGTTGGTGGTGATAATGATTTTTTATTCTTTGCTCCTTTGTTTTTTCTTATCTTTCTGTATACTTGCTCTTTTAAATCCTTTCCTGGATATAATAAAAATCTATAATAGCAAGTTAAGCCATAAAAATGAGCTATGAAAGACTGTACTTAGCATCTTACATTTGTCAGATCCTGGATCTTTTGTCTGTATCTTTAGATGGTTTAACTTTTTTCTTATCGTTCCACTTGATATTTTTTGTTAAACTGTCAGAAAACATGAGCTGGTAGGTCCTATTTAGCATTTTCATTGACTCAAGTTTTCTTTACTTCAGATTATACCAGGCAGAGTTTTTAATAGTTTCTCTTATGTCAAAATCTCTGTATAATATTAATGTATTTTTGTATGTTTTTAATAGGTGTAATTCTCAAAAAATTATATAACCTGAATTTCAGTTATAGTGCTATGATATATTACTTAGTTTTAAAGTCTTCCACATATGTAATTATTACAGACATCACAACGATTTTCTTCGGTTGATGAAGAAACAAAACTTCATAAGACTATGTCTCAAGGAGAGATTGCGAAGTTGGCAGTGAGAGAGAAGTCTTCAGATTCGGATATAAGGTATAAAATATACACTGAAAGTTAATAGGGATAATATAACTTATTTCCTAATTGACTATAGTTAAATACTTAGCTTCTTTTCAAAAACGTAATTGACAGAACAGTTAGTTTTGAAATTTAGCTATTTTCAACAAGTATTAAGTACCGACTGTGTGACAGGCACATAATAGTTCAGATGTATAATAAGCTTTATCTTTCTAAGTGTGAATTGAGCTAAGTCTTTAAATCATTATATGATTTGTGATTTTGTTGTTGTAAAAGAAGAGATTAGACCAGATGAAATTGAAAATATTTTTCAGTTTTAGACTTAGATTTTATTCTGAGTTAAGTGATTTACAAATGGAACTGGAAAAATCTTTTGGGAAATAATTCTGTTGTTTTTAAGAGAGTATGTAGAATTTTTATTTGTCAAATAAATATATTTGGGATGTGAAGAAAAGGGAAACCTAGTGTACTGTTAGTAGGAATGCAGATTGTTGCAACCACTATGGAATGTTCCACTATGGAACATTAAAAATGGAACTGCCTTATGACCCAGTGGTTACACTTGGGTATATATCTGAAGAAACCTGAAACACTAATTTGAAAGAATATATGCATGTGTATGTTCACTGCAGCGTTATTTACAATAGCCAAGATATGGAAGCAACCCAAGTGCCCCTCAGTAGATGAGTGGATAAAAGAGCTATGGTCCATTTATACAATGAAATACTGCTTGGCCGTAAAAAAAAAAAAAAAAAAAAAATGAAGTCTTACCTTTTGTGACAGCATGAATGGACCTAAAGGGTATTACGCTACGTGAAATAAGCCAGTCAGAGAAAGACAAATACCATATGATTTCACTTATATGTGGAATGTAATGGAACAAAATAAGCAACAAACAAACAAAAAAAACCAGACTCATAGATACAGAGAACGGACTGACAGTTGTCATAAGGGAGGGGAGTTGGGGGAATGGGTGAAAAAGGTGAAGAGATTGAGAACTACAACATTGGAATTGTAATCAGTAATCCTATCTAATAATAGAGAAACATGGTAATTAACCGTAACTTCGCTACCCTTCCCATTGGCTAATCAGCGAGATATGCAAATTAACTGCCAACCAAGATGGCGGCCGGCAGCCAGGCAGCTGAAGCGAACAGGAGGCTTGCTTGCTCCAGTGAAGGAGGAAGCCAAGGTTCTCCGCCTGCCGCTGCTGGGCTCTGAGCTTGCACTCTAAGAAACAATCTTGCAATTATAGAAGCTAAACAAACCCCAGAAACCTGCTTTCAGCCATCAGAGCTGGAGCTGCAACAGTGTTTCAATTATAGAAGACAAACAAACCCAGATACCTGCTTTCAGCAGCCGAGGTCTCAGAGCTGGAGCCGAGCCTCAGAGCTAAAGCCGGCTCTCAGTTCCAGTGACAGCCATAGAAGGTAAATAAATCCCAGAATAAAAAAAAAAGAAAAAAAGGAGAGGTTGGGAGCTTCAGTCACCCGCCAGCCTGAAAACGGCCCTCAGCCCCTCACCCAGACTGGCCAGGCACCCCAGTGGGGACCGCCACCCTGAAGCGGGTGTGGTCAGCCTGAAAACAGCCATCATCCCCTCATCCAGGCTGGCCAGGCACCCAAGCGGGACCCCCACCCTGATCCGGGACACCCTTCAGGGCAAACCAGCCGGCCCCCACCCGTGCACCAGGCCTCTATCCTATATAGTAAAAGGGTAATATGCAAACTGACCCTAACAGCAGAAAGACTGGGAATGACTGGTCACTATGACACACACTGACCACCAGGGGGCAGACGCTCAATGCAGGAGCTGCCCCCTGGTGGTCAGGGCGCTCTCACATGGGAGGAGCTCTGCTCAGCCACAATCCAGGCTGATGGCTGCCAGTACAGTGGTGGTGGTGGGAGCCTCTCCTGCCTCCTCAGCAGCGCTAAGGATGTCTGACTGCAGTTTAGGCCTGCTCCCTGCTGGCAAGTGGACATCCCCCGAGGGCTGCCGGGCTGCCAGAGGGATGTCTGATTGCCATCTTAGGCCCAATCCCCCGGGGAGCGGGCCTAAGCCAGCAGGTGGTCATCCCCTGAGGGGTCCCAGACTGCGAGAGGGCACAGGCCGGGCTGAGGGACTCCCCCTCCCCCCCGAGTGCACAAATTTTTGTGCTCCGGGCCTCTAGTATTATAATAACTATGTATGGTGCCAGGTGGATGCTTGGGGCAGCAGGCAGATCATTCTGTAGGTTATGTGATTTTCTGGCCACTTTGCTGTACATCTGGAGCTAGTGCAGAATGGTATTGGGCATGGACTGTGTTTAAGGGGGGGCGGGAATTAAAAAAAAATAAAAACAGCCAGTTTACAATAAAAACACAATTTACAGTATTTTAATTGACAATGAAGAAATCATTATAGGAAAAGAAGAAATTTTAAAGTAATTTTACATTTATTTTAAAAAATGAACTTGAAGTACAAATAAAATTGAACTATTTCAAGAAAAATATTTACTACCAAAACTGACTCTGGAAAATATTTAAAGAAAAATTAAGCAGACTAAATAAATAAATATCTTTGTTCCTTATTGTGTTATATAAAGCAGTCAGGCTCTCACTGAACACTTAAAGATCACATTGAAATCTATGGTTCATAACACTATTAAAGACCAATTCCTTAATGATTGTATAGGCATAAGCCAGATAACCCAAATCCAGAGCAACTTATCCTAGAGAAATTTTGGCAAACTAGAAAGAACATATAGCTGGAGATAGCAGATTAAGTATACAAATTTAATTTTCACTTTCTCCTTACTAAAGTGATAAAACCTATGCAGGACAAAAAAACAACAACAGGAAAACAGCACAAGACAACAACAATAAAACTGTGGTATCCTAAAAGTAAATAGCCCAGCTGGCACGGTTCAGTGGTAAAGCATCGATCTATGAACCAGGAGATCACGGTTCAATTCCCAGTCAGGCCACATGCCTGGGTTGTGGGCTCCATCCCCAGTGTGGAGCATTCAGGAAGCAGTTGATCAATGATTCTCTCTCCCTCTCCCTTCCTCTCTGAAATCAATAAAAATATATATATTTTAAAAAGTAAGTAGACAAATTTTAAATATGCCATGGCTGGTGTGGTTCAGTTGGTTAGGTGTCATCTTATGCACCAAAAGGTTGCCAGTTCGATTCCCAGTCAGGGCACATGCCCAGGTTGTGGGCTCGATCCCCAGTAGAGGGCCATGTAGGAGGCAACTGATTAATGTTTTGCTCTCATATCTCTCTCTCTCTCTCTCTCTTTCTCTCTCTCTCTCTCTCTCTCTCTCTCTCTCTCTCTCTATCTCTCTCTTCCCCCCCCCGACTCCCTCCCCTTCTTCTTCTCTCAATTACATAAAAATGAGGCAGTTGAATCCTAAACCAACTGGGTAAAGCTGAGAAAGAAGCATCGGGTTGACTGTTCTTCCCCATCCTAACAGAAAACAGGAAATTTATTCCCTAGAACGAATAAAACAAAAGATCTCTGTACTTGGAGATTACCAGACTTTTGAAGATTGGGGTACATATTTGGCACAGGTGATTTAGTGAATGCTTACATACTGGATGTTAGATTGCCCAGCTTTTTTCCTCAACTCAGCTTCCACATTTCATGTACCTTTTAAGCAGATGGTTTGAAGAGTCTTTGGGACTTTTAGTCCAACCTTCTAGGAAAGATGTAGATATTTGTATAAGGGCTCTCCCTACAAAACAGAACCACCAGATAATCCTACAAGGAAGACCACAGTTTGGAAGCCCCACCAATGCACATTGGAGCTTCCAACAGCTTTTTGTTTTTTAACCTATTTTTTTAAAATATATTTTTATTGATTTCAGAGAGGAAGGGAGAGGAAGAGAGATAGAAATATCAATGATGAGAGAGAATCATTGATCAGCTGCCTTCTGCACACCCCACTACTGGGGATCGAGCCTGCAACCTGGGCATGTGCCCTTGACCGGAATCAAACCCAGGACCCTTCAGTCCACAGGCCGACACTCTACCCACTGAGACAAAGTGGCTAGGGCTTGTTTTTTACCCTATTTTTTGATTGCTACACATTTGAGGGAACATCTTAAATGAAATAAACTAAAAATAATATATAAAACACAACTTGGAAGAAATAAACTATAGGGGTGAAGGGGGAGGAATTCAAGACAGACAAGTACAATTTTTTTTGACAAGTAAAATTATCAATAGACCTATATTAATAAATATTACTACATTTATGAAACCAGAGTGCATGAAAAAGAAACATTCATAATGAAAAGAGATTTTGAAAATTAAAAGTGTAATAGCATAAAGAAACAACTCAGACGTGTTAGAAAAATGAGGCCATATCTCATAAAGTTGAGCAAATAGGCAAAGAGATGGAAGAGACAAGAAAAAATAAGAAAATTAGAGGAGCTGTTCAGCAGATTCAGTGACCCACTGATGGGAGCTCTGGAAAGATAGAACAAAGAAAATGGAGGGGATGAAATCATTAATAAAGTAACTCAAATTTTATAGAACTGAAGGGCATGAATTTCTAGATAGAAAGGTCCCACTGAGAGCCTAACATAATGGCTGACAAATACGACTCATACCAAAAGATATCTACACTAATAAAAGGGTAAT
>NW_005871089.1:2543624-2554622 GCF_000147115.1 Myotis lucifugus | reverse complement strand
ACCAGGCAGGCAGGGGAGGGCAGTTAGGGGCAACCAGGCCGGCAGGGGAGGGCAGTTAGGGGTGACCAGGCTGGCAGGGGAGGGCAGTTAGGGGTGACCAGGCTGGCAGGGGAGGACAGATGGGGGCAACCAGGCAGGCAGGGGAGGGCAGTTACGGGCAACCAGGCCGGCAGGGGAGGGCAGTTAGGGGCAACCAGGTCGGCAGGGGAGGGCAGTTAGGGGTGACCAGGCTGGCAGGGGAGGACAGATGGGGGCAACCAGGCAGGCAGGGGAGGGCAGTTAGGGGCGACCAGGCTGGTAGGGGAGGGCAGTTAGGGGTAACCAGGCAGACAGGCAGAGTGCTTAGGGGCGATCAGGCAGGCAGGTGAGCGGTTAGGAGCCAGCGAATCCGGATTGCGAGAGGGATGTCCGACTGCCGGTTAATCCCCTGAGAGGTCCGGGAGTGGAGAGGATGCAGACTGGGCTGAGGGATCCCCCGCCCCCTGCACGAATTTCATGCACCAGGCCTCTAGTCCATATATAAAAAATCCAGGGACCGAAACGACCAAACGACCGGTCGCCATGAGCTGGCATTGACTGGCAAGCGGGCTGAACTGCTGACCTCTCGGTCCCTCCCCCTGACTCCTGTAGGTGGTGGAAGCTCCCTCCCGCCTCCTGCAGATGGTGGCAGCTCCCACCAGCCTCCAGCGAACCACTGCCGCCCACTGTAGCCAGCGAACCAGTCCGATCAGGGGGTGGGTCTGGCCAACCTCGCAGCCCCTCCCCCTGCCAGCCTGCCCCTGATTAGACTCTCCCATCCCAATCAAGAGTGGGCTGCACAGAGCCTGGACCCTTCCTGGCAGCCCCCAGTCCCTGGGGTTGAGAATTCTAATGGCCCTGCTCAGAGAGTAGAGGCGCCTGACAGACAGGGACAGGGATCACAGGCTTCCAGGGAGCACTGCAGAGTTGGTGAGGAGAGGAGAGGGCCTGCGGAGGGAGGAGGAGGCGAAGCCAGCAGATATCAGCCCAGAATCCAGCCCTTGCCCCCAAAGGCAGCGGGCCCTCAACCAGAACCCCAGCATGAATCCGAAGAGCCCAAGGGAGGCTTCAGGAAGCGCTTCAGGAAGCTCTACACAGAGCTGCACGTTGAGAACGAGAGACTTCGTGAGGCCCTAACAGACCACGCAGCTGGCTGGCACAGCTCAAAGTGGAGCTGGAACGTACCATGCAGAGGCAGGAGCGCTTTGCAGAGAGGCCAGCCCTCCTGAAGCTGGAGAGATTTGAGCGCAGGGCCCTGGAGCACAAGGCCGCTGAGCTGAAAGAGGAGCTTGAAGGGCCTGTCCAACCTCTGGGCTGACAATCAGCACCTCAAGGACGAGAACACGGCCCTGATCTGCATCATCAGCAAACTGTCCAAGTGACCCCAGAGGACTTGCCCCTGCACCCGCATTTATACAGCTGCTTCTGCCACACACACCCTTTCCCCTGTGTGAACATGAGTGACAGGGCTGCCGGGGAGTCTCTGAGAAGCCATAACCTCCCCTGGGGACCTCCAGGCTGGGAGGGGAGCACAGAGCCCCCAGGAGCCAAGGGGGCCATCTGAGGCCGGGATCCGAGAATGTGCCAAGCATCCCACTGGCCTGGGTGGGTGGGCCTGTATAAAGGGTCCATGTGCAATAGGGAGGGATGTCTTATATTTTTTGCTTCCCCCTCCCTGACGCTGGGGGAGAAGGTGTTTTTGAGCGCTGCAGGGCAGTGGGCGGGGCTGTGAGCAGAGCAGGTTACTGCACGTGTGATTTCACGAATGGGCCTCTAGTCCTGTCTAATAAAAGAGAAACATGGTAATTAGCCGTAATTTCGCTACCCTTCCCATTGGCTAATCAGCATATCCTTATGCAAATTAACTGCCAACCAAGATGGCGGCCGGCTGCCAGGCAGCTGAAGTGAACAGGGAGGCTTGCTTGCTCCAGTGACGGAGGAAGCCAGGTTCCCCGCCTGCCTTGCCGGCCTCTCAGCTGCTCTCTAAGAAACATTGTTACAAATATAGAAGCTAAACAAAACCCCAGAAACCTGCTTTCAGTCAGCCGGGATCTCAGAGCTGGAGTCGCAACAAAGTTTCAAATACAAAAGGTAAACAAAGGCCAGAAACCTGCTTTCAGCAGCTGAGGTCTCAGAGCTGGAGCCGAGCCTCAGAGCTAAAGACGGCTCTCAGTTCCAGTGACAGCCATAGAAGGTAAATAAATGCCAGAATAAAAAAGAAAAAAGAAATAAAAGAGAGGTTGGGAGCTTCAGTCACCCGCCAGCCTGAAAACGGCCCTCAGCCCCTCACCCAGACTGGCCAGGCATCCCAGTGGGGACCCCCACCCTGAAGGGGGTGTGACCAGTTGCAAACAGCCATCATCCCCTCACCCAGGCTGGCCAGGCACCCTAGTGGGGACCCCCACCCTGAAGGGGGTGTGACCAGCTGAAAACAGCCATCATCCTCTCATCCAGGCTGGCCAGGCACCCCAGTGGGGAACCCCACCCTGATCCAGGACACCTTCAGGGCAAATCTGCCCGGCCCCCCACCCGTGCACCCAGGCCTCTATCCCTATATAGTAAAAGGGTAATATCCCTCCCAGCACCGGGATCAGCAGAGCAGCGAGGCCTCCCAGCACCGGGATCAGCGGAGCGTGAGGCCTCCCGTCCTGGGATCAGCGGAGCCACAAGGCCTCCCGAACCCGGGATCAGCAGAGCCGCGAGGCCTCCTAACACCGGGATCAGCGGAGCCTCGAGGCCTCCTAGCACCGGGATCAGCAGAGCAGCGAGGCCTCCTAGCACCGGGATCAGTGGAGCAGAGAGGCCTCACTGCCCCGGTGTCAAGCGGAGCCGCGAGGCCTCCTGGCCCCTGGAGCAGCGTGACAGGGGGCAGCGCCCAAACCCCCTGATCGCCCTGCAGCTCTGTGTGTGACTGGGGGTGGGGCCACAACCTCCCTATCCGCCCTGCTCTGTTCGTGACAGGGGAAGGGCGCCCCCAACCCCCTGATCAGCCCTGCTCTGTGCCTGATAGGGGGTAGCTTCCCAACCCCCTGATCGGCTTTTGCTCTGTGTGTGAAAGGGGGCGGGCCCCCCAACCCCCCCAATCGCCCCTACCCTGGAGAATGATTGAAGGGTGCCATCCCACCCCCCGTGATCAGCCCTGCTCTTGATACCCGGCCCCCCGATCGGCCCTTGCTCTGAGCCCGACCCAGGGGCTGCGGGGCAGGCACTAGGGGATTGGGGCCTGCCCTTCTGCCACCCGGGAAGCGGGCCTTAAGCCAGGCAGGTCATTTTTCTCTTGAAGGGGTCCCCAGACTGTGAGAGGGGCACAAGTGGGGCTGGAGGGATTCCCCCCCCCCCCCCCGCTGTCCCCCAGTGCACAAATTTTTGTGCACCGGGCCTCTAGTCTATATATAAAAGCCTAAGCGACAGTTATAATCAGAATGATCGGTCAACCAGTCACTGTGACGCGCACTGACCACAAGGGGGCAGATGCTCAATGCAGGAGCTGCCCCCCTGGTGGTCAGTGCACTCCCATAGCTATCCTCCTTTGTTCTAGTCAATGTCCCCTGGTCTCTCCCCCACAATCTGCTGGCCTCCCAATTGGCCCAATGCGAGAGATCGGCCGGCCAACCTCCCACAGCCCCTCCCCCCTGGCCAGCCCCAGCTGCGGTCCCTCACCCCTGGTTGGCTGCTCTGATGGCCCATCCCCCCTCCTCCCACTGGTCAACTTCCCACAGCCCCTCCCTCTGACCAGCCCGGCCTTGATGGGCCCCAATTTGGGGCAGGGCTGGATGGCCAACCTCTCATGGTCCCTCCCCCTGGCTTGCCGGCCCCCATTGGCCCCAATTTCTGGCCAGGCCGAGGGACCCCACCCATGTATGAATTCGTGCACCGGGCTTCTAGTGTCATTATAAAACAGTAAGAGACAAAAGTACTCTCTATTGTGTCTGTGAAAGTAGCTTTTCAACTGATAGTTGTACAGCAAACACTGAGGGAAACCACATCAGAGATGCTCAGGAGAGAGATTTCAAGAATATGAAACTTGATGGAGTACCTACTATGTTTGAACATGTTGAGAGGAAATATACACAAATGGGGAAACTATGGAGAAAAGTAAGCAAGTATAGAATAACATTTATTAACTCTAGAAAAAAACAGGTTATGCAGGGAACTACATGTTTTAGCTGTGAATATTATTTACATAATAAAAATAGTGGAAATTACTAAAAGAAAATACTGTATATTGATCTAACTAAAATTATGATATGATTCTATTGGCGGCACGTCTGTGCTTGTGGAAGGTGTATAAATATGTGGTGGAACATGCTTAATCATTATCTGTGGCTATGAATATGATAGCAATGTAAGTATAATAAATATTGATAGAATCAGTTAAATTAATTCAAAAGCATTGTCTTCAGGGAGTAGAAAAGGAATGCGAATGGCAGAAGATTGCTATCATTTGTAATGAGCCTTATAGAAAATTTCTCCTTATGCTATGTGGACATATAAGTTTAATAAGAAGCTTTTAAAAAAGCGCAAACAAAAGAAAAAAGATCATGGGCTTCAGAACCCATAGATAGACCTCATTTTACCTTCTAGCTTCATCAGCCCTCTGAGTCTCATTTGCTCATGTGTAAAAGTAAGGATAATAATGCTTATTTATCACAGTACATTTGACCCTTAAACATGGGTTTGATCTACTTGGGTCCACTTAATATGCACATTTTTTGCAATAAATACATATAGTACTGTAGATATATTTTCTCTTTCTTATGATTTTCTTAACACTTTCCTCTAGCTTACTTTATTGTAATAATACAGTATATAATACATATAACAAAAATTATGTGTTAATTGACTGTTATCAGTAAGGCTTCCAGTCAACAGTGGGCTATTGGTAGGTAGTTAAGTTTTTGGGGAATCAAAAGTTACGCACGATTTTCATCTGCACATGGGGTGGGTGCCCCTAACCCTCATATTTGTTGTTCAAGGGTCATCTGTAGTTGTGAAAATTACACATATCATATATAAAACATAATACCTGGCTTTTATTAGATGTTCAAAAAAATTTATTAACTCAGTGAATATATGAAGGAACAAACTAATGTACAAATAAGTCTCCTAGTTTGGGGTGAAGATAATTGATGTATAGTCAGTAAATGTGAGCTGTTATTATCTCAAGGTGTTGCCTTGATCTATCTACACTAATAAAAGAGACACATGGTGATTGGTGTACGACCGCTACCCTTCCCATTGACTAATCAGCATATCCTTATGCAAATTAACTGTCAGCAAGATGGCGGCCAGCAGCCAGGCAGCTGGAAGCGAACATGAGGCTGCTTGCTCCAGTGACTGCAGACTCCAACGTTCCCCGCCTGACTTGCCGGCCTCTGAGCTGGCAGTTTGAAACATTCTAACAAATATAGCCGGCTGGGATCTCAGAGCTGAAGTTATACATTGTTTCGATTATAGAACGGCAAACAAACCAGCAGCAGAAGCCTCAGAGCTAGAGCCAGAGCTAAAGCTGGCCCAGAAGAAAAAAAGAAAAGAAAACAAGGAGTGGTTGGGAGCTTCAGTCAATCGCCAGCCTTAAGGCAGCCCTCAGCCCCTCACCCAGACTGGCCAGGCACCCCAGTGGGGACCCCCACCCTGAAGGGTGTGTGACCAGCTGCAAACAGCCATCATCACCTCATCCAGACTGGCCAGGCACTCCAGTGGGGACCCCCACCCTGATCCAGGTCACCCTTCAGGGCAAACCAGCCGGCCCCCAGGCCTCTATCCTATATAGTAAAAGGGTAATATGCCTCCCAGCACCGGGATCAGCGGAGCCGTGAGGCCTCCTGGCACCAGATCAGCATGACAGGGTGCAGCACCCAAACCCCCTGATCGCCCTGCGGCTCTGTGTGTGACAGGGTGTGGCGTCCCAACCCCCTGATCGGCCCTGCTCTGTGTGTGACGGGGTAGAGCCATAACCTCCCCATCGGCCCTGCCCTGAGTGTGACAGTGGCGGCGCCCCAACCCCCTGATCCGCCCTGCTGTGTGTGTGACAGGGGGCGGTGCCCTAACTCCCCTATCGGCCCTACTCTGTGCGTGACAGGGGGGAGCTCCCCAACCCCCTGATGGGCCCTGCTCTGTGCGTGACGGGGGGGGGGGGCAGTGCCCCAACCCCCTGATTGGCCCTGCTCTGTGCATCACAAGGGGGTGGCGCCGCAACCTCCCCATTGACCCTGTCTTGAGTGTGACAGGGGGCGGTGCCCCAGCCCCCCAATCGGCCCTACCCTGAGCGTGACTGAGGGTGGCATCGCAACCTCCCAATCCCCCCTGCTCTGTGCATGACAGGGGGCGGCGCCCCAACTCCCCAATCAGCCCTGCTCTGAGCCTGACCAGGGGCTGCACCTAGGGATTGGGCGTGCCCTCTGCCACCCGGGAGCAGGCCTAAGCCAGCAGGTCGTTATCTCCCGAGGGGTCCCAGACTGCGAGAGGGCACAGGCCGGGCTGGGGGACCCCCCTACCCCCCTCCCCCCGAGTGCACAAATTTTTGTGCACCGGGCCTCTAGTAGAAGATAAATAAATCCCAGATACCTGCTTCTAGCCAACCGACCAAAGGCTTGACCAAATGCCAGGCGGGGGTGGGCGGGGCGGGGCCAGGCGGGCGTGGTGAGGTAGCCTCCGGCCTGGGCGCCCTGCTGCCTCGGTGGTTGACTCCAGCAGGACCTGGGCCCTCCCCTCTGTGGACCAGAGGCCCTTTTCCTGATACCATGTTCCCAGGATCTCTCAGACCCATTTGTGGAAGTCAGGAAACACTGCGTGTGGTCATCCCGCCTTGGGGACTCCAAGGGTTGACAGCAAGGGTGGGCTTCTGTGGGGTCCCCTCTGTTATGCAATCCAGGATCCCTACATCCTAATACTGATTCTGGCAGGACTTGGGCCGGTCCTCTGTGTATCTGAGGTCCCGCTCCCTATACTAACGCCCCCGAGTCTCTGAGACCCGGATGCAGAAATTGCCTGTTGTCGTCATCCCACCCTGGGGACTCCCAGGGCTTACACTGGGGGAGGGCCTTGGTGGCGTCGCCTCTGTTGTGGTATATAGAGTCCCATTACTGTTTCCTTAGGGTCCTCACCTTGACTCTGGCAGGACTTGGGCCGGTCCTCTACGTATCTGAGGTCCTGCTCCCTATACCAAAGCTCCTGAGTCTGAGACCCGGATGCAGAAATCGCCTGTTGTCGTCATCCCGCCCTTGGTGGGATGATTCTGTTCTAGGGTCCAGGGTCCCTCCCTCCTCCCTCATGCTCCTCACCTTGAGCCCTGGAAGGTCCTGGAATCCTCCCTCTGTTGACCCAAGGCCGGACTCCTCAGATCAAGGCCTCACTGCCCTGAGTCCTCGGCAGGAAGTCAGTGTACCTCATCCGGTACCAAGCCCAGCAATTCCAAAGCCTGATGGCAGGGGCTGAGATGGATTCCATAGGGTTTTTTAGCCCTCCCTCTGATCCTTACTTTGACAGGGCTTGGGCCTCCTGTATGAATCTGAGTCTGCAATCCTCAGACAAAGGGTCTGACTACCCGAGTTCCCTGAGCAGGTGGGGGAGGGGGAGGTGCAGCTTTCAACATAAAAACAGGAAGCCCAACTTTGGGAATTTAAATTCCTGCCTCATTCACCTTATACTGTTAAACTCCAAATCTAGATACTATACCTACTATGATCACCCCCAAGATTTTCAACAAAGCTAAGATAACCAGTTGAGCCGAAACCGGTTTGGCTCAGTGGATAGAGCGTTGGCCTGCGAACTGAAGGGTCCCAGGTTCGATTCCGGTCAAGGGCATGTACCTGGGTTGCGGGCACATCCCCAGTGGGGGGTGTGCGGGAGGCAGCTGATCGATGTTTCTCTCTCATCGATGTTTCTAACTCTCTATCTCTCTCCTTTCCTCTCTGTAAAAAATCAATTAAAAAAATATATTAAAAAAAAAGAAAGAAAGAACTGTTAAAAAAAAAAAAAAAAAAGATAACCAGTTGAGCAACTCTATTCATTAAAGACAGCCTAAAGGCTATGATTTCAACCTTGAAAACAGACAGCTGGGGAGAGCCACATGGACAGTGGAAAAAGGGGGGTGAGATGGAAAATTTCTCTGGTAGTAGCCAAGAAGTGAATGGTTTTCAAGAGCAATCTGTACTAGGGAAGCAAGATGATTCACATCTCCACAGAGACAGTCACATTACCTTGAAAAGATTTTAGGTAAATCTTATAAAAACTAGCTAATGGTGAAGGATGAGAAAGAACAATGAACCACTGAAATGGGTGGGCTAGGGAAACATTTGGAGGAAGCATCATCTCCCTACCATATGACCCATCAGAATTGAACATGGGGTCAATAAGTTTGAGAAGGCTTAGGAGTGCTAAAGAAATGCCCCCTTTCTCTTACCAAAGCATCTTGGCCTCCTCACCCCTCCCATGGAAGTGTCAGGATGGTGCTTTATGATGTCTAAGTTTCTCTCCCAGAGTTTCCATTAGCTGGAGGGGAGGCTTCCTGATTAATTAAAGCCTAGAGGATGTGGCCCCTCATTTTCCTAGAGAAAAACATATGTTCAGGAGACGGGTAGGGCCCTGGGAAATTTTGACATGGTGAAGATGACCAGGAAACCACAAAACTCCTAGCACAGTTATGTAACAACCAACCCCATTCACCAAAAGAAGGTAAAAGAGGAAGAAGCCCTGTTAACCCAGGTCCAGTGTCCAGGATTAAAGGACCACACCCAAACTTCTCCTCTTCTTTAGTGGCATCTCCCCAAGACTCCCTGGTCTTGCCTGGCAGATTTCATCCGCAACCCATACTTTTTCTCATGAAGACTTTTTTCCCTTTCATCCCAGCCATTTCCCAACAAACCAATGTCCTTCAGTGCTCACTCTGTTGTCCTTCCAGGTACTAAAGACATCCATGGGGGTGAAAAGATGTCTTTAAGGGAGTTCAAGGAAAGGAGCCTTTTCAAAAATTCCTACCCATTCAAGAAAACCTACGAAAGCTATAAAGCCAACAATATGTGGCCATTATCACAGGCCAAATGAGGAACTGAATAAAAATGATCCAGAAAAAGACCAAGACAATGTAGAAAAATTCACCACCTCGAGTGATAACTTGGGCAGCCAGTAATTTCAGAGCAAGGCCAGAGACCTCAGAACTATCTATGAAGTCTCTGAAGTCTGACCCCAAGAAATGCTGACAGTGTGGAAGCCAAATTTTACACCTACAGGTACACCAATAGTGATGATTAAAATAAAATTGATAAGTGGTCCCTTCTAGTGTAAGCATAATTTGCAGACATTTTTTATTAAATTTATGGGAATAACATCTATCTAATAAAAGGGTAATATGCTAATTGGACTGGGGGACCTTTCGGACAAACCCATGTTGGCGGGGCTGAGGCAGAGGCGGTTAGGGGTCATCAGGCCAGGAGGGGAGGGCAGTTGGGGGTAATCAGGCCGCCTGGGGGTGGGGGGGAGCAGTTGGGGGCAATCAGGCAGGCAGGCAGGTGAGCAGTTAGGAGCCAGTGGTCCTGGATTGCAAGAGGGATGTCCGACTGCCGGTTTAGGGCCTAAACCGGTAGTTGGACATCCACCGAGGGGTCCCAGATTGGAGAGGGTACAGGCCGGGCTGAGGGACACCCTCCCCCCCCCCCCCCGCCCCGCATGAATTTTGTGCACCAGGCCACTAGTTTATGTGATAAAAAGAGTATGTCATTGCGAAGAATGAGACAATATAGCATAGTAGGTGCGATTTGCAATTTTGTCACTCACTAGGTGTGCATCCTTGGGAAAGGTACCTACTGGTTAAGCTTTCAGTTTTTCACCTGTAAAATGGTTATAATAGCTTGAAAGTAAGCTTGTTGTAATAATTGTAACAAGTAATCCTATACAAGCACTTAGTACTGTGCCTGGAGCAAGATAACAACTCAAGTTAAGTGGTGGCTTTTTAAAATAATATTGATGACTCATGAATATAAAAGAGTAACATTAAACCCTTTGTTACATAATGGTAAGAGGAAAGATTCAAAGTCGTATCTGTATCATGATTACAAGATGTGAAAATAGATATGCATATGGATAAATACTGGAAGGAAATTACCCCCAAAATGTAAACTGATATGTTTTAGAGTTATGGCATATCAGTGATTTTTTAAAAGTATTTTCATTCTTGTTATGTTATCTATACATTAAATCCTAGCTAGAAGAAGGACAGGAATGAAGAGATAACCACTTTAAGAATTTGAAAACCTGAGTTGGAATCCTAGTTCCACTGCTTTGTAGCCATTTATTTTAGGAAATTATTTAATGTCTAGGTCTTATTATTTCTGTGTTCTAGGTGAGGAAAATATTTACCTTTCAGATAAAATTTAAATGTGAAATTAAAAATTAAGTATTAAATTTACATGTGAATATTAAATGAACTAAGGAATACTTACAATATTGCTTAAAATGGTTATAAATATTATCACTGGAACTGGCTGATTTCCATTTTGACCTTTATTTTATTTTATTTTTCTAAATAGACCTCAGAAAGCGAGGATGAGATTCTGGGCCAAAGGGAAACAAGGGGAGAAGAAGACCACCAGAGTGAAACCTGCCACCCAGTCGGAGGTTTTACCGCTCTTGGCTGGCTCAGATATGATTCCAATGCATCAGTTTCCAGATGGTAAAAATGGACAAAGGGGGGGATTGTCTTTGTAATTCCTGTTTACTCTTTCTAAAAGTTTGCTATTTTTCTAATATCATAACGGCAACCCTGTTGGCTACATTTTCTACTGAGATAGGACCAGGATTATGAAATCCTTCCTTAACTAAAAGATAATTATGTGGTACAAAATGGTGAAGCAACAACTACTTTAAGAATGGTTGAATCTTTGGTTAGCCTCATTTTTTTAAAGTATTAAAATTTAGTCCTCATACACTCACAAATATATATTATTAGTAAAAATAACAGCAGCTCATATTTGAGTGCTTACT
>NW_005871089.1:2495383-2543524 GCF_000147115.1 Myotis lucifugus | reverse complement strand
TTACTATGTATAAAGCACTGTACTAAGCATGTATGCATTAAATCAGTTGATCCTCACAACTTTTTGAGGTAATATGATTATTATTCCTAATTTATAGATGAGAAAACAGGCACAGAGAAGTTATTTGCTTATATACATATAGTAATTGGCAAAGCTGAAATTTGAATCTAGGCAGTCTAGCACCAGAGTCCACATTCTTAACTACCATGGTGCATATTAAGTAACTACCATATGTCAGTGCCTGGAACTTTATAATGGTAGCTGTTATTTTAACTTTTTGGACATCAATCATAACATATTTGAAAGTACCCAACAGTTAGTTCATCTGGCTTTTTTAAATGATAGAATTACTAACTCTCTAAGGATTTCAGTAACCCCTCTATTAGATTACCCCATTCTTCCCTTTGCTTAAGCATGTTTTTTGGTTTTTTTATTTTTTTTAATAAATCTTTATTGTTCAGATTATTACAATTGTTCCTCTTTTTTCCCCCATAGCTCCCCTCCACCCGGTTCCCACCCCACCCTCTGCCCTTACCCCCCCCCCCCACCACTGTCCTCGTCCATAGGTGTACGATTTTTGTCCAGTCTCTTCCTGCACCCCCCGCACCCTCTTCCCCCCGAGAATTGTCAGTCCACTCCCTTTCTATGCTCCTGATTCTATTCTATTCACCAGTTTATTCTGTTCGTCAGATTTTTTTATTCACTTGATTTTTAGATTCACTTGTTGATAGATACGTATTTGTTGTCACTTTGTTCATAATTTTTATCTTTACCTTTTTTTTCTTCTTCCTCCTCTTAAAGAATACCCTTCAGCATTTCATATAATACTGGTTTGGCGGTGATGAACTCCTTTAGCTTTTTCTTATCTGTGAAGCTCTTTATCTGACCTTCAATTCTAAATGATAGCTTTGCTGGGTAAAGTAATCTTGGTTGTAGGTTCTTGGTATTCATCACTTTGAATATTTCTTGCCACTCCCTTCTGGCCTGCATAGTTTCTGTTGAGAAATCCACTGACAATCGTATGGGTACTCCCTTGTAGGTAACTGTTTTTCTCTTGGTGCTTTTAAGATTCTCTCCTTGTCTTTTGCCCTTGGCATTTTAATTATGATGTGTCTTGGTGTGGTCCTCTTTGGATTCCTTTTGTTTGAGGTTCTCTGTGCTTCCTGGACTTGTAAGTTTATTTCTTTCACCAGGTAGGGAAAGTTTTCTGTCATTTCTTCAAATAGGTTTTCAATATCTTGCTCTCTCTCTTCTTCTGGCACCCCTATAATTTGGATGTTGGTATGCTTGAAGTTGTCCCAGAGGCTCCTTACACTACCTTTATATTTTTGGATTCTTTTTTCCTTTTGCTTTTCTGGTTGGGTGATTTTTGCTTCTTCGTATTTCAAATCATTGACTTGATTCTTGGGATCCTCTAGTTTGCTGTTGGATCTCTGTATATTCTTTATTTCAGTCAGTGTATGCTTAATTTCTAATTGGTCCTTTTTCATGTCCTTGAGGGTCTCACTATATTTCTCGGAGGTTTCTAGAAGATTCTTGAGTAACCTTATAACTGTGGTTTTGAACTCTACATCCAGTAGTTTGCTTTCCTCCATTTCTTTCATTTATGACCTGTTTCTTTGTTTCCGCATTTTGGCTGCTTCCCTGTGTTGATAGAGTGGCTTTGTGTGCTAGGTGTCCTATAGGGCCCAGTGGCTCAGCCTCCCCTAATAACCTGAGGTGGACACTCATGGTGCACCCCTTTGTGGGCTGTGTGCATAGTCTTGTTGTAGTTAAGCTTTGATTGCTGTTGGTATCACTGGGAGAACTTTTGTGCTGGAGACACCCTTACGGGGCAGGACTTGCTTCAGTGGGGCTTTGGCGCTCACTGAATCAGCCCCCTAAGTGTGTCTCTTATGGATGTGAAGAGTTGTAATCTGGATGGTCTCACTCTGACCACTGGATCTCCAAGGAGGTGCAAAGTCAGCCACTGCCTGAGGCCACCCTGCAGGAGCTACAGAGGGATCTCCAGATTCTTCCTCTATGTTTGGGGTTTGGAGGTGCCCAGATGAGGCGCAGCTGTGAAGCAATGCAGGCTGATGACGAGCCTTAGGCCTTTTTTGAAGCTCTGGGGTTCTCTGACCCAGCTGCAGTTTGACAGGTTTTTAGGTGGAGAAAGGCCAGGCCATTGGTATGAAAAAGCCTCTGCGCACAGCTTGGGTGGGGTTGTAAATTGGGTGGGGCAGGGTCTCAGGGAATCACCAGGGCAGAGCAAACAGCAATGGTTGCCCGTCCGCCCGCTCCGGATAGGTCCCTGGGTCTCTGTGTCCTGTGGCTCCATGCAGGAACAATGACCGGTGCAAGCACCTCTGTGAGAAAGCCGCCCTCACGTTCCGGCCCAATGCCAGACAGTCTAGTTTCTCTCTGTATGAGTCTGAGTTCAGAGCAGTCGGGAGCTTATCTCCCTCCCGATTGACAAAGACAACAGTGTACCCAGTGAAAGGGGCTGGCATTTTCGCGCACACCTCCGTACCTCCGCTCTTCCACACCTCTGCACCTCCTACCGGACTCAATGTGCTTTTCTCTTTCCTTCTAGTTGTAGAATTTCCACTCAGCCAGCCTTCCCACAGTTCTGGATGATATTCGTTTTGTCTTTTAGTTGTAGTTTTAATGTGGTTGTGCGCGGCAGCAAGTTCAGGTGTTTACCTATGCCGCCATCTTGGTTGTCTCTGCTTAAGCATGTTTTAAATTACTATATGTAAAGAGGTCAGCTATCTTCAGTAGGGATATACATCAAAGATGAGTATGCACTGGGTAAAATACCAGTATTGAATAAAATGGAAAGAGGTCCTAGGAAGAAAGTTATTATCTCTTAAAGAAAGATACAACAGAAGCAATTACAATAAATAAATAAAACTGTTAATATATATGATAAAGGGACAAGGAGGACAGATCATTAAGTTCCACATAGGGCCCTAGCTGGTTTGGCTCAGTGGATAGTGTGTCAGCCTGCAGACCAAAGGGTCCCAGCTTCAATTCTGGTCAAGGGCACGTTCTTTGGTTGCAGGCTTCTCCCGGGCCCGGGCCCTGGTCAGGGCATGTGCAGGAGTCAACCAATCAATATGTTTCTCTCTGTCTTTCCCTCTCTCTACCACTTTCTCTAAAGATCAATGGAAAAACATCCTCAGGTGAATATTAACAAAAACAAAAGAGTTCCACATAGTCCACTGTGTGTCAGACAAACTGATAAGGATAAAACCAATAATGAATTAAGTGAATACTACAAGTTTAGTTTGGAAGATTAGTTCCTTTCTATTACATTACTAACAGGAACAGTTTCATATATCTTATCTGGTTTATAGAAATCATTCTAAATTTTTCATTTTTCACAGTTATTTCCTCCGTTACTAATTCCCAAAAAGGAAGATTAAAACTCTTTAATTGGAGCATATATTAACAGTCTTTATTGTCTATTTGCTCCATAGAGATATGTGTATAAAATTTAAGATTGTAGCTTTTTATTTTGAATACTAGAGGCCTGATGAACGAAATCCGTGCAAGGGACTTGGCCCCCGCCGCTGCGGCAGCTGCCTTCTGTCTCGCCCCCCGCCACCATGGCTTCGTCTGGAAGGTCGTCCGGAAGACGTCCCAGTCTAATTAGCATATTATGCTTTTATTATTATAGACTAGAGGCCCAGTGCATGGGGGTGGGGGTTGTCCCTCAGCCCAGCCTGCACTCTCTCCAATCTGGGACCCCTCAAGGGATATCATCCCTCTCACAATCCAGGACTGCTGGCTCCCAACCGCTCACCTGGCTGCCTGCCTGATTGCCCCTAACCACTCCCCTGCCAGCCTGATCAATGCCTAACTGCTCCCCTGCTGGCCCGATTGCCCCTACCTGCCCTCCTCTGCTGGCCTGGTCGCCCTTAACTATCCTCCCCTGCAGGCCTGGTTGCCCCTAACTGCCCTGCCCTGCCGGTCCGGTCACCCCTAACTGCCCTCCCTGCCCACCTGGTTGCCCCTAACTGCCCTCCCCAGCAGGTCTGGTCACCCCTAACTGCCCTCCCCATCAGGTCTGGTCGCCCAAAACTGCTCTCCCCTGCAGGTCTGGTTGCCCCTAATTGCTCTCCCCTGCAGGCCTGGTTCCCCCCAACTGCCCTCCCTTGCAGGCCTGGTTTCCCCTAACTGCCCTCCTCTGCCGGCCCAGTCACCCCTAACTGCCTTCCCCTGCTGGCCTGATCGCCCACAACTGCCCTCCCTTTCAGGCCTGGTCCCTCCCAACTGCCCTCCCCTGCCAGCCTGATCACCCACAACTTCCCTTTCCTACCTGCCATCTTGAGTTCACATGGGGGTGGCCATCTTGTGTGTTGGAGTGATGGTCAATTTGCATATTACTCTTTTATTAGATAGGATATTTTTATTGATTTCAGAGAAGAAGGGAGAGGGAGAGAGAAATAGGAACATCAATGATGAATCATTGATCGGCTGTCTACTGCTTGCCCCACACTGGGGATAGAAGCTGCAACCTAGGCATGTGCCCTGACTAGGAATTGAACTGTGACCTCCTAGTTCATAGGTTGACACTCAACCACTGAGCCACGATGGCCGGGCAAGATTGTAGCTTTTTAAATATCTTTGGGTAGAAGTTTATTAAGGTAGCCCTTGTTTTTAATGGTGAAATAGTATTATAAACAGTTACTTTAGTAATTATTATTTCTTTTATTATAAGAAAGATCATTAACTTTACTAAATGGAATACTTATATATCTAGGTTATATAATGGAATTAAAATCAGTTGATATTTGTATATACTCGTATCCTATATCTTTGTAATTTTTATTCTGGCATCATATCTGAGATTGGGTTAGTCACACTTCTGCCTGAGGTGGACTTGGCATTTTTTTCCAATATCAGAATGAGCTTTTTTTTGTTAATCCTCACCCAAGGATATATTTTTCCCATTGATTTTTAGAGATAGTGGAAGGGAGGGGGAGAGACAGAGAGAGAAACATCTATGAGAGAGAGACACATCAATTGGTTGCCTCCTGCACACACCCCAACTGGGGTCAAGGTGAGAGCCTGCAACCGAGGTAAGTGCCCTTGATCAGAATCAAAACCATGACCTCTCAGTCTGTGGGTCAATGCTCTAACCATTGAGCAAACCGGCTAGGGCCAGAATTAGCTTTTAGATGGGATGAGGATATATCATTGGAGAGAGGGTAAGGTGAATACATGTGGGGAAACAAACAAACATGTGAAATGATAAGGGGCCAATATTCTTAGAAGCCCCAGGTAGGGTTTTAGAAATCCACTGTAGTTCTAGATTGTAATGAACTCCACGGAATCCAGTTTCTTTGGTGTAAACAATTGTAGAGAAAATCTGTTGTGTTTTCTAATATATAATATTATATTATATATAAAACAAAGCCAAGTTCATTCCAGGAATTCTCTGGGAAATTCAGACAGTTATGTGGAAGATATATAAGAAAATCCCAAATGCAAAAGAGATCGAAGTAGAACCAAGTTCAGATATTATTACTGAAGCATTCATGGCTTTAGCCCCTAGTTGAAGCATATATTATTAGCAGTCTTCATTGTGTATTTGCTTCATAAGGATATGTGTATAAAAGTTAAGATTGTAGCTTTTTAATTATCGTTGGGCAGAAATAATAATAATCAAACTTCACTTGTTTGTTCAAGTTTTATAGAGCTGGATGTTCTTTCAAATAAATACAGTAAAATTATGACTGGGTTAACAGCATTTAACATGCTAGTGTGATTTTTGTACTCTTCTTTCTTTTCCTTGGCACTGGCTTCAGTTCTATAAGATACTTCCATTCAGGTTTTCAGTATCAGACCTTAGGAAGACAGGATAGATAGCATTTTTATTGAAACGTGGTCATTCTTGCCCGGATGTGGTAGATCAGTTATTGAGCATCAAACTATGAACCAGAAGATCAGAGTTCGATTCCCGGTCAGAGCACTATGCCCTTGTTGCAGGCTCCATCATCAGTGTGGGAGGCAGCTGATGAGTGATTCTCATCATTGATGTTTCTATCTCTCTCTGTCTTTTCCTTACTCTATGAAATAAATAGGAATGTATTTTTTTAAAAAAAAAAGAAAAGTGGTCATCTTAAATACATTTTATGTACAAATGTGCAGTCTGGATTTACTGTTTAACTGCCTGGCCTCAAACATCATTGTTATTTTGCTTTTCAAATATTTCCATGTGTTTCTTACAGTGACTTACTAAAGGAACTTAAAAAGAAGGATGTGGAGATTTTATTATTTTTACTAAATTTCTTTTCTTTTTGGCTACTCTCTGTTGAATTGTAGAATTAGCTCAGTATCACCCAACACCTCCTTTGAGCCCAGAATTGCCTGGTAGTTGCCAGAAGGAGTTCAAAGAGAACAAAGAGCCCTCTCCAAAGGCAAAGCGCAAGCGAAGTGTGAAGATCAGCAGCCTGGCTTTGGAATCTATGCATTGGCAAAATGACTCTGTCCAGATCATAGAAAGTGCCAGTGATTTAAAGAGCATGGATGAATTTCTTCTGAAAAAGGTATACTTTGAATGCTGAGTTAGGCTCCTGAGCAGCTTTGACTATGGAATACTTGTATATATCAGGATATGGTCCCTAGAGATCAGGGTGACATATGCTTTATTAAATTAGATGGTCTTTCCTTTTCGAAAAAGGTGTAAATAATATAATATACATTAGTCGGTCTGGGTAAACAGAATTTTACTTTAACTGTCATGTTATATATTCCGTATGTGAAGATGAGGCTTGTTATTGCATTCCATACTTGAAGTTGTTTTTCTGGTAGAACTATAGAATCATAAATGTTAGAAAGGACATTAGAAAATCATCTAGCAATAATAAAACTTTGGCTGTTTAGTCGTGCTTTTACCTATAATAGAGTGGTTTGCACTTTCAGGACAGTCATATGTGTTCACTATTTCATTTACTTCTTTTCAATTACTTGATTCAGTACAAAAACTCTTTCTGTGGTCCCCAGATGAATGACCTAGATAATGAAGACAGCAAGAAAGACACACTAGTGGATGTTGTATTTAAAAAAGCCCTGAAAGAATTCCGGCAGAATATCTTCAGCTTTTATTCATCTGCATTGGCGGTAATTAGTATATATTTTGTAGCTCAACATACAAAAAATTTGTCAATAATACAGAGGCCATGTTCAACTAGAGATTTCTTTGGTTCCTTGTTTTTGTTTTAGGTATAGCTAGGGAAAAGCATACTGACTGTTCTCAGATTAGTAGCTTCCTCGAATTTCCTTAAGTAGTTTTCTTTTTCTCCCTCCTGGGTATATTTTCATCTTCCTAAGATATTGAATTTAAATATTCTAGATATTACCCAGGGACTCTACTATTTTGACTTTTCATAATCCTTTAGTTCTAGCTTCTAATTCTTATATGTGTGGAATTATTATACAGTTTTTCCAGTAGTTTTGTTCACTGATTTCTACCTATCAGTTTATATCACTTTCAGATTTACTTTATGCTTTCATATGATATTGGTTATGTTTTAGAAAATTTATATTATAATGCCAGACTATAGGAGAAAGTCCCAGGACTTTTTCAAATTACATTCTTTAAACTGTTTAGTATTTTGCTAAAATTTAGCAGGTTTTACTCAGCAGATATTTCACAGTATAGTTGGAATTTACATCTATAAGTACCACATGACCTCCTGGGCATGCCCATTAGAAAGTTTATCAGGTTCCTAATTTTTATTCTGAATATTAACCCAATGCAAATTGAATCAATCTTCTATATGAAAGAATTTCTTCCTAAAAACCTTAAATTTCTTCTTTTATTGCTTATTAGATAGATGATGGGAAAAGCATACGGTATAAAGACCTCTATGCACTATTTGAGCAGATTCTGGAAAAGACCATGAGACTTGAGCAGCGAGATTGGAGAGAATCTCCAGTCAGAGTTTGGGTCAACACTTTTAAAGTGTTTTTAGATGAATATATGAATGAATTCAAGACTTTGGATTGTATACCCCCAAAGGTAAATATGGTATATTTTGATTTCTTAAAGGATTCAGTTATTAACTCTGCTTAAGAGTCTGTTTGAGACATCTGATATTTGAGAAAAATATTACAGTGAAATGTCAACTTAGCATTACTTGAGATTTAACAAACTCCATTATGTCTTACAAGTTCATCAGACCATATTTTCTAAATATGTCATTTAATACATTAATTAATACATTCTTCACTGAGATAAAATATAATGTGCCCTCAAGATTATACCTTCAGCTTTGATAGAGGTCATTACATGAATTTTCTTTTGTAAAATAGTGGTTGAAGGTATGAGTCACTGTATCATCTAGTGACCTTACATGAGGATCCACAAATTATATTTCTCCTTGAATTAGGTTTTAGGAAAATGTGTGTTTCTGGAAATCTGTAGAACAGTAATAATAATATTTATTAAGTACCAGGAATTGGTCTAGGTCAGTGGTTCTCAACCTTCCTAATGCCGCGACCCTTTAATACAGTTCCTCATGTTGTGGTGACCCCCAATTTCATTTTTACAAATTGAACATAATTAAAGCATAGTGATTAATCACAAAAACAATATGTAATTATATATGTGTTTTCCGATGGTCTTAGGCGACCCCTGTGAAAGGGCGTTGGACCCCCAAAGGGGTCGCGACCCACAGGTTGAGAACCGCTGGTCTAGGTGTTTGGTGTTTAATTCTTGCTTCAGCCCTATTAAATAACTATTATGAAATCCATTTTACAGAGGAGTAGCAGGCTTAGAAAAAGTTATCAATGTGTTTCCTTTCAGTATCCCAGCTTAAATAATTAGTTGGGATACTGAATTATTAGGTATTAATATTATCTAATTATTAGGTATTAGGAATACTATTAATCCTTTTTGTTATGTTACATTTTATTTTCAGTTATTCTGGTTATATGTTTTTAGATTTACAAACTACCTTAAATCATTTTTGAAGTAGTCAGATACAAATAAATCCTTAGAAGTTCTTCTGTTCTAGATCTAGGCTAAGGTCTTTGTTATGCAGAAGATTTTTACTAGGCTTATACAGTGTTTGTTTATAATTTTAAAAGGTTAGGCTTCAATTGTTCTATACTATGGTTATCAGGAAATGTCATATGTAAAAGAACTTTTTTGTGTTCCACAAAGTTTTTTATATTTAGCTCTGGGATAGAGAGTTTTCTAGAGCCAAAATAGGGAAAATGCAATCTTTGTCATTAGTAATCATTTAATTAATGAGTAAAATAAAATCATTTAAATTAATATGGTGTGGTCTCTGGACAGAACTGAGGTTTAAAGAGAAAATAATTTCTAAAGTATCCTTTCATTCTGTTGTTTTTATGAATATTGTTTTAGCAAACTTCAAATTTTATCACATTTGCTTACTCTATTACCCTTTGAGCAAAAATCTTAGCATTTGCAAAGAAGTAAGAAAGTATGTTGGTCTTTGTTATATCACAGTTTTTATATTTATTTCCCACCAGGTGCCAAAAACAGAAAGAAAGAAAAGAAGGAAAAAAGAAACTGATTTAGTAAGTCATAGTCTTTTATGTTATAAAAAAGGTAATTTTTAGACCAGCAGTCTGAAGCATATCATACCATATTTATGTGGCTATGTTTAAGGAATAAGTTAATCAGTTGCCTATAATGTAATCATTTTTGGCTTTAAAATATTTGGAATGACATGTGGCTTTGTCTTTTGTGATTTGACTTGTTATCAGTGGTGGCTCCCTAAAATGGCTGGCTGACTTCAAACCTACTAAACTGTGTGATAATAAATGGGTATTGTTTTAAGCTGCTAAGTTTATGGTAATTTGTTACAGTAGCAATAGAAAACATATAATAGCTGTGCATAGAAATCTGTTTTACAGCTGTCTAATATTCCTTGCCGGACCTTTGGGTTATTTCTAGTCTTCTGCTGTTACAAACAGTAATGGCACAGTCAGTAACTCTGTGTGTGTGTGTGTGTGTGTGTGTGTAAGTGTGTGTATGTGTGTGTGTAAGTGTGTAAGTAAGTGGGGGGATATTCTTAGAATTGGAATTACTGGGTCAAAATACATCTGTTATTTTTATAAATATTGCTTTGTTTCCCCATAGGGGTAATCTCATTTTTCAGTTTCAACAGTAATATCTGAATATGGGTTGTTAAATTTTTAGATTTTTTTTTGCCAGTTTGATAGACAAGGAATATTGTATCTCCTTATAGTTTTAATTTTATTTTATCTTATTATCAACTAGAGGCCTGGTGCACGAAATTCGTACACTTGGAGGGGAGGGGGGCTGGGGGTCCCTCAGCCTGGCCTGCGCCCTCTCGCAGTCCGGGAACCCTCGGGGGATGTCCGACTGACGACTTAGGCCCAAGCCATCAATCGGACATTTTTAGCACTGCTGTGGAGGTGGGAGAGGCTCCCGCCACCGCCACTGTGCTCGCCAGCCATGAGCCCAGCTTCTGACTGAGTGGTGCTTCCCCCCTGTGGGAGTGCACTGACCACCAGGGGGCAGCACCTGCATTGCGTGGGATTGGGCTGAAACTGGCTCTCCAACATCCGCTGAGGGGTCCCAGATTGTGAGAGGGTGCAGGCCAGGTCGAGGAACCCCACAGGTGCATGATTGGGGCCGGGGAGGGACGCGGGAGGTTGGCCAGCCGGGGTGGGACTGTGGGAGGGCTCCAGGGCGTGTCCGGCCCATCTCGCTTAGTCCTGATCAGCTGGACCCCAGCAGCAAGCTAACCTACCAGTCAGAGTATCTGCCCCCTGGTGGTCAGTGCACATCATAGCAACTGGTCAACTATCTGCCCCCTGGTGGTCAGTGCATGTCATAGTGAGCAGTTTAGCAGCCTTAGCATATCATTAGCATATTACACTTTGATTGGTTGAATGGATGACTGGACACTTAGCATATTAGGCTTATATTATCTGGATAGGATGAGTTTATCTCTTTTTATGCTTAAGTACCATTTGCATTTTTCCTCATGTCCTGTATGTTTATGTTCAATCCCCATTTTTCTATTGGGGTTTTGGTCTTTCTCAATTTCTAGGAATTTCATATATGAAGCAGATTACCTTTTGTCTGTGATATAAGTTGCAAATATGTTTTCCCATTTTGTCAGTTGTTTTTTGACCTGTCTTTTGATGTTACTTGCTGTATAGATTTTTACTTTTACAAAATTAGACTTACCAATCTTTTCTTTCATAGGCTCTGAATTTAGAGTCTCAATTAAACTTTCTCCTACTTAAAGGTTAAAAAGAAATTCTAAATTTTTATCTTCTAACATTTTAATGGTCACATTATTTTGCATTTAAATTCTAAGTGGAGTTTATCCTGATGGATAGTATGAGATACAAATATAATTTTACCTCTTATCAAATCTAATATCATTTATTTAAAAGTCCATCTTTTTGAGATGTCACCCTTTTTATGTTATAAATTCCCCTTTATGCATTGATCTTTCTTATTCTGTTCCATTAGTTGATCTGAATATTCATGAGTTAATTTCACATTATGTTAATTATTAAATTTTTCTTATGTGTGATAGTTGGCAGGGCTAAATCCTCCTTAATTAATTTTCTCTTCTAGAACTTTTCTGGCTATTCCTTCTTGTTTTTCCATATGAACTTTGAATTTACTTGTCTAGTTTGTTGAGGCAAAAATGTATTAGTTTGTTTTTTTTTTGCTTCCCTTATAAGTTAATATAGAACTGACATCTTTATAATTTTGAATCTTTTCACGTCTGTTTTTGTATTCTTTAGGAAGGGTTTTAAAGTTTTTCATATATAGGTTTTTATTATTTCATGTTACATCTATTTCTGGGTATTTTATCTCAGCAGAGAGAATCACTGTAGTTCATAGTATGGTGTATATCCTTCTATACTTTTTCTCTACTTATATAAACTCTTTAATCTGGTGGTTCTCAAAGTAATCTTCAGGTAAAACTGCTGACAACTTAGCTCAAATCAGGGGTTTCTGGGACACTTTCAGGGATTTTGCAAGATCAAAACTATTTTCATAATAATAATAATAACATTATTTTTCTTCTTCACTGAGTTAACAATCATAGGTAAAACTGCTGACAACTTAGCTCAAATCAGGTCAGTTGCTCCAAATGGGAATGGGAAGAATTCAATAGCTGCAAATAATGGTTCTCTCAAAAAAATAAAATCTCTTGTACAATTTAACTGTAAACTGATATAGCCTTTAAAAAACTGTGACAAATACTTATAACAAAATTTATAATTTTAAAGTATACAGCTTAATGTGGTTTAATAATAGTCATGCACTGCATAAGGACATTTCATTCAATCATGAACTGCATATTCAATGGTGGTCCCATCTATATATATAAAGAGCTAGGGTCCCTAATGTCCAAAATGACCGAAGGGACGACCAGTCGCCTCCCCCCAGCCCATAGGGGACTGGTGAGCTGTGGCAGGCGGTAAACAGCAAGCGGCTCGCGCTGGGCCAGGCCCTCCCCTCCCCCCACTGGCAGTGCAGCAGGGCCTGTGCCAGGCAGAGGCAGGAGAGGCACATCCCGCACCCTACCAGGTTCTCAGACCCCCGTGCCAGCATCAAGGCCACAGATGCCAGCGCTTTGTTATCTGCCACAACTCCGCGGCCCTGGCGCTGCCCTGGCAGAAGTTTTGCGTGCCTCACCTATCCGGCCCAGGACCATTTTCTCCATCTACTCTTGCCACCTGCTGCCCGCCCGCCGCTCAGACACCCAAGCCAGGGACTGGCTGCGGGCGCTCTCAGACGCTCCTTTCCGCCCCCAAGCGTCGGGCAGCGTCTGAGCCCTGGGAGGGTGGGTCTGGGCTAGGGATCCACAGCCCCTCTTCTGCAATGTTCCACCCAGCAGTGGGGGAGGGGGCAGCCTCCCTCCTTTCCAGCTCTGTCACAGTGCAGAGGCTGGGGCGCATCTCTGCCCCCAACACCCTCTGAAACCCTGGGAAGTAGTGCCCGCCAGCCCAGCCTCAGGCTCTCCACCCTCACGAGCCTGCACCTGGCTCGCCAGTGGCTGTTGCTCCCCTCAGCCATCAGCCCGCCGGCATGCGAGGAGAGGAAAGAAGAGCTGAGCAAATGGCCTGTTGTGAACAACTACTGTGTACCAAGCACTATGCTAGATGCTTTTGCATAAATGCCTCGACTTAATCTAAAATATGCCCCAGGGAAGAAAATCTTTTCTGTTGCTCGTAATCCTCACCCAAGGATATTTTCCCACTGATTTTTAGAGAGAGTGGAAGGGAGGGGGAGAGACACAGAGAAACACTGATATGAGAGAGACACATTGACTGGTTGCCCCCGCATGCACCCTGACCAGAGCCAGGGATCCAGCCTGCAACTGAGGTATATGCCCTTGACCTGAATCGAAGCCAGTTAAGGGCAGGGAGAAAAATTTTAGTGCAAATGAGGAACCTTTGGCTCAGAGATTAAGGGTGATAAATGGAAGAATGCCAATACCATTCATACCTTAAAAAAAACACACAAGTTTCTCAAGAGGATACAAATAAAAAGAGGAAGAATATGTTTTCTGTCTCCAAGGTTGAAACAAACCTTCATTAAGGGCAGGGTAGACAAACTACGACTTTCAGGCCAAAACTGGCCCACCACTTGTTTTGACACAGTTTGCTTGAAAACAGCCATGCTCAATGTCTGTAGCTGCTTTCAGGCTACAAGGGCAGAGTCAACAGCTGTCACAAAAACCATGTGGCACAAAAAGCCTTAAATACTTTCTCTCTAGCACTTTACAGAAAAAGTCAGCTGACCCCTGATCAAGTGTAAAAATTTATCAAGCAACTTCTATGCTGTATACTAAGCTTCAGCTAATATGTTGCCATAAACAGGAACTTCATGAAACAAATTTAAATTTTATTTTTATTTTTCTTGTTAATCCTCACCTGAAGATAAATTTTCCACTGCTTTTCAGAGAGAGTGAAAGGGAGGGGTGTAGAGAGAGAAACATTAATGTGAGAGAAACACATCAACTGGTTGCCTCCCGCACATGCCCGCAGGGAGGGGGCAGTGCTGGGGCCCATGCTATGTCACAGATCAATGTGAACTATAGTAAACTTAAAAGCAACGGACTTGTCATACATATATCCCTACTGCAGAAATTAATAAAAATAAATATTTAGCAAATACATTTGTCAAAATTATTTAAATGAACCTAAAAACTTTAATATCCTAAAAAATATCATTACCTTTGGATTGTGCATAACAGTCGTCTCTCCACTTGGAAACTCTAATCTGTGGTGCCACTGATTTGTGGTTACAGCTTTTTTATATTCGACCTACAATAATAAAAACAACATACATCCATTAATACAAATCTATATCACATTGAGAAAAAGTGGAAGAAAATTATAACTATGATGGTTGAAGCAGGTGCTGTGGGAGCAAAGGGACCAAAAAAATGGTTATGTCCAACAGCCATCTAACACCACACATGGTGTGCGATTTAGTCATTGTTAGAACCGAATTTAGTACTGGTGTGCCCCATTTTAAGCAGACCCCCCAAATAGACTTACCATATTGATAATTCACTTTGCTACAGAAAGAATGCACAAAGATTCTTGAAATAAGCAGAATATTTTGCATCTCATAGTATGAAACGTTTAAACATCATTAAAAATAATCTGAGTAAAGGTAGTTGATATTAGCAAAATCTAATATACCCAATTCAAAATGTCATTCAGAAATGCATCTACTATGGAAAATCAAAGTATGGGATCTAGGGTTTGGAGAAAGCAACTTTACTCTGCTCTACCTGCTCATCATCTCAGGCTTATGCTTTGCACAATAGTTCCAATAAAGAGATGGAGCAGAAGGAAAAGTAATGCCTCATGGCACTGAAATTTATCAGTTTCCTCAACAAATATTTATAAAAGTTGTATTAACTTTGTGCCTGTATTCTAGAAACACAATACAGCTCTGTCCCTATCTTCAAAGGGCTTACAGCAGTGGTTCTCAACCTTCTGGCCCTTTAAATACAGTTCCTCATGTTGTGACCCAACCATAAAATTATTTTCGTTGCTACTTCATAACTGTAATGTTGCTACTGTTATGAATCATAATGTAAATATCTGATATGCAGGATGGTCTTAGGCGACCCCTGTGAAAGGGTTGTTCGACCACCAAAGGGGTCGCAGCCCACAGGTTGAGAACCGCTGCACTAGAACAAGAATTAAAAGGAGCAAATAAATATAATGAATGAATCAGAACTCCTTTGGGGACCCCAACCCTCAGGGACTAACACAGGTTTTGTGAGGCCTAAAGTTTACTGAACCTGAAGGACTATTTTTGGGAGGGGGGAATTTTTTAATAAGGTTCAAAAATGACTTTATTTAGAATAAGAAAATAAATTACAAATAACTGTAGGCTTGGGGAATCTGTCCCTTTCTATTTTAAATCATTTCAGGCAGGTTATCCAAAATGCTGCTGGTTGCAACTTGCTTGCTCTCTCCCCCAAAACAAATCCAACTCTCACAGGGGCTCTGAAGCTTCCTTAGCTTTACCATAAAAATAAAAAAAACATTTCAGCAACACTCCTTTCTGGACAAAATTCTTTCTTTTTAAATTTTTTAATTTTATCAGAGTAGTAAATACATAGTTCATAATGTATCTTTTTTTTTTCCCTAATAGGTGTGTAGTGTAGTGGTATATCATTGTTTTTATTCTATTGTTGACACTATTATAGATGTCTCCCATTTCCCCCCTTTATCCTCCTCCACCCAGACCCCCACCTCTGGCTATCACCACACTTTTATCTATGTCCATCCCCCTCCCCTCTGACCTCTGTCAGTCCCTCCCATCCTATATAATAAAAGGCTAATATGCACATCGACCAAACAGTGGAACAACCAGTCACTATGATGCACACTGATCACCAGGGGGCAGACTCTCAATACAGGAGCTGCCCCCTGATGGTCAGTGCGCTCCCACAGGGGGAGTGCTGCTCAGCCAGAAGCCCTGAGCTGGGCTCAAAGCTGGCAAGTGCAGCAGCAGTGGCGGGAGCCTCTCCTGCCTCTGTAGCAGAGCTAAGGATATCTGACTGCTGGCTTAGGGTCGCATCCCCCGAGGGCTCCCAGACTGCGAGAGGGCACAGGCCGGGCTGATGGACCCCAGCCATGTGCATGTTGGGGGCGACCAGGCCAGCAGGGGAGGGCCGTTAGGGGCGACCAGGCAGGCAGGCAGAGGCAGTTAGGGGCAATCAGGCAGGCAGGGGAGCAGTTAGGGGCATTAAGCAGGCAGGCAGCTGAGTGGTTAGGAACCAGTGGTCCTGGATTATGAGAGGGATATCCAACTGCCGGTTTACGCCCAATCCTCAGGATCAGGCCTAAACTGGCAGTCGGACATCCCCCGAGGGGGGTTCCGGATTAGAGAGAGTGCCCCCCCCCCGCATGAATTTTGTGTACTGGGCCTCTAGTAATATTATAATGAAGCTGAAAAAGTTTGATTGCCTAGTGAGGTTAAAAATTTCATAATGTCAGAGCACAACCCTTTACTCATATGTCTGTGGTGGTAATGGTGTAAACAAATCTGTGCTGCCAGTAAAAGTATAGCACATACAATTGTGTACAGTACATAATAATTGATAGTGATAATAAATGACTGTTACTGGTTTATTTATTGTACTATATTCTTTATTGTTATTTTTAGAGTATATTTATTCAAAAAACTTATTCAAAACACTTGGCTCTAAAACAGTATGATGTGCCTCATACATCTTGTGTTTACTGTGTCTCTAGATTGCATCATTTTCTCTTATGCTTCATTTAATCTGGGGTTCTTTTATAAATTTGGTGTAGCTTAAGTGTACAGTGTTTATAGTTTAGAGTGGTGTACAGTAATATCCTAGGCCTTCACATTCACTCACTATTCACTTACTGATTCACCCAGAGCAACATCTAGTCCAGCAAACTCCATTCATGGTAAATGTCCTATACATGTGTACCATTTCTTATCTTTTATACTATACTAGAGACCCGGTGCACGACATTCATGCACTCGGTAGGGGAGGGAGGCCCTCAGCCCGGCCTGCACCCTCTTGCAGTCCAGGAGCCCTAGGTGAATGTCCGACTGATGGCAGTTGGACATCTTTAGCACTGCTATTGAGGTGGGAGAGGCTCCCACCACCACAGCTGCTGCACTCACCAGATCAGGGCTCCTGCGTTGAGCGTCTGACCCCTGGTGGTCAGTGCGCATCATAGTGACCAGTCGTTTTGCCTTTCGGTTGATTTGCATATTAGCCTTTTATTATATAGGATTATTACTATACCTTTTCTATGTTTATATATGTTTACATACATAAATATTTAACATTGTGTTACAGTTGCTTACAGTATTCAATACAGTAACATGTTGTATAGATTCATAGCCTAGGAGCAATAGACTATACCATATAGCCTGTGCATGTAGTAGGCTATTCCATTTAGGTTTTCATAAGTGAATTCTATGATGCACAGTGACAAAATAACCTAATGACGCATTTCTCAGAATGTATCCCCATCTTAAGCAGCACATGACTGTATTCACTACGTTGGGTAACTATCACCACTGAGAAGTCATTCTTTCTGTCTTCCCCCAGCCCTGTCAACCACTAATCTACTGTCTGTCTCTGTGGCTTTGCCTGTTGTGGACATTTCAGATTGAACAAAAATCATACAGTATTGGTCTTTTAGGTTCATCTTCTTTCACTTAGAATATTGTTTCCAAGATTCATGCATATTGTAGCATGTATGGTACTTTTTTCCTTTTTATAGCCAAATTGTATTTTATTGTGTGGATTATACTACACTTTATCCATTCATCAGTTTATGGACTTTTGGGTTTTCCTACTTTTTAGCTAGAGTAATGATACTAGGAATATCAACTTTTTATATCATTATGTGTCTCTATCCACTTTTTTAATAGAAATCACTTTTACTTTATTAATAAGCTATACTTACTTAGACTTACGTATTTGGCAGACATTTTCTGCAAATGAACAAAGTGACCCTCTCACTTCAAAGAAAACACCTGACTATATTATAAGTGGTAAAGTTTGAGATTTCAAGCAAATATTAGAATTGTGGAAAACTTTTATTTCCCACTGTGAGCATGACAACTTTCCAGTAGAGAACTTCTGATGAGATTGTTGATAATATGAAGGAACATGACTTTCTGATAGTGTGTAATAAAATGTGTCAACATTTGGAAATGCCACACAACTCTGTGAACCAGTATTTTCTGAATCATTAATGTATAATACTATAAAATCATGTCCATTTAAAGTGTAGGATAGACAAAAATGTTTCTTAAAAGAGCTTTATTGAGGTAAATTTAATTACAATGTAATTTATCTCTTCTAAGAATACAGTTCAGTGATTTTCAATAAATTTATAGTTATAACCATTACCTCAATCCAATTTCAGAGCATTTACATTACCCTAAGAGGATTTTTTATGCCAATTTGCAGGCATTGCCCTTTATAATTCCCAGTTACAGGCAATTACTAATCTACTTTTTGTTTTTATATTTATATTTTAGCATTTTCTGGACATTTCATAGTAATGGAATCATACAGTGTGTGGCCTTTTGCATAATGTTTTTGCGGTTCATTCAAGTTATGTTATCAGTAGTTTGGTGGGTTTTGGTGCAGAAATACTACTATCCCATTGTGTGGATATTACACACTTATTTATCCTTTTATCATTTGATGGGTATTTAAGTTATTTCCACGTTTGGGGTATATAAAAATGCCACTACATGAATATTCGTGTTTATGAATATTTTTTGTGAGAACATATGTTTTCAGTTCTCTTGGATGTAAACCTAAGAATAGAATTTCTGGGTCATACGATAACTCTATGTTGAATATTTTCAAAAAACGCTAAACTGTTTTCCAAATGACTGTACCATTTTACAGTCCCAACTGCAGTATCTGAAGGTTCCAGTCTCTCCACATTCTCACCAGAAGTCATTATTATCTTTTTAAATTGTAGCCATTCCAGTGAGTGTGAAACAGTATCTCATCATGGTTTTAATTTGCATTTTCCTGATTACTGATGATTTTGAACGTATTTTCATGTGCCTGTTGGCCATTTGTACTTTTTAAATAAACTGTCTATTCAATGTTTTGCCCATTTTAAAATTATCTTCTTATTTTTGAGTTGTAACCATTTTTTCATATATTCTAGATAGAAGTTCTTTATCAGCTATACTAGTATGATTTGCAAATATCTTCTCAAGTCTGTGGCTTATCTTTTTATTTTCTTAATGGTACTTTGAGTAAAAGTTGTAAATTTTAATGAAGCCCAGGAAAATGATTTTAATGTCACAGAGCATGAAGTGTTCATTGGTATGGTTTTAGTTTCCATATTTTAATTAACCTTTAAGGTATCATTTGTAGAGGTTTGATGTAGTATCTAAAAGGACAATTAAAGTATTCTTTTATTTTTATCAATTTTATATCTGTGTGAACCTGGATTTTCTTCGTATCTTTCAAACTAAACTGTACCTGCCAACAGGTTGAATGAAGATGGGGATATGAGATGCAAGTGTCTTTTATTAAGCCACATATTAAGAGATCTACAAAAAGTTAAAACAATACCCTTTTTGTCATTACTTTTTTTAATTTTAAAGATATAGTTGTTTTTCATGAAAATGTTATTTATGTTAACGTATAATATGTTTAGTGTTAATTTTAAATGAATTGGATAAATACTTAAAATTATTTAATACTGATACGATAGTAAATATCAGTAGGTATAACTTATGTTTGAGGTCGTCAATAATTTTCAAAAGTGTAAAAGGTTTTTGAGGTTAAAAATTCTAGAACTGCTTTTAATTTAACATGCTGATTAGATTCACATAAGGTAGCTCTTATGTGTTTATAGAATTGCTTTTTGATTTTCATATAAGTTAGTCTTGTTTCTCTACTAAATTGTTAGCTTTTTGAAAGCAGGGAACACATATTTTGTTTTTATTTTATTTCTTATAAGATCATAATTTTCCTTGTGGAATAAGTGCTCAAAAGGACTTAATAAGGGATTGAAGGATTTCCTAATGGCTGACCATGTTAGGGCAACATTTACTGTTGGCTTTTACATAAGAAGCTGTATTCTTTCATTCAGGTGGAAGAGCACAATGGTCACATCTTCAAGGCCACTCAATATAGCATTCCTACGTACTGTGAGTACTGTTCTTCTTTGATATGGATAATGGACCGAGCCTCTGTTTGCAAATGTAAGTATAAGAGATCTTTGAGGAATTTTTTAACTGCTTGACATTTCTATTTCCCTTACTTCTTCTTTTTTTTTTTAAAGACCTATTCTATTTAAAAAAAAAACAACAAACTAATTTATTTTAGAGAGAGAAAAAGAGAAAGAAGCATCAATGTGAGAGAAATACATTGCCCTGACAGGCAATTGAACCCACCACCTTTTGGTGTATGGGACAGTGCTCCAACCAACTGAGCCACACAGGCAGAGTTCCCTTAGTTTTCTTATGTCACTATTTCTAATTCTCTAACCTCATCTCTCTCTACTCTCAGTAGCCAAACCAGGTATTTTGATGTTCTTTGGTCACTCTACTTGCAGCTTACTCTATCTGAAATGCTCTTCTTCTAGATGTTAGTTGGACTTTACTATTTCAGTTAATTTATGTCTCTACTCAAATGTTACCTCTTTGAGAGCTCTTTCCTTATTCTGTACCTAAAATGCCACCCGGTCCCCTAATTCTCTGTCCCATTACTCAACTTTAAAAATCTTTTATAGTACTTATCGCCACTCAAGATTATATTAAGTATTCATTTATTTTTTTGTTTGTTTGTCCCACTAGAATGTATGTCCTATAAGGTTGGGAAACTTATCTGTCCCTTCTATATCACCAGTGCCTAAAACAGTTCTGGCATATTGTAAGTTTTAATAATATTTTAATGTAGATGGACCTATAGAATGGATTAATTACCTAATGAATTCTTAGATTATAACCTAAAAGGGTACTTTTTTTCTACTGTAATCTTTCCATCAGAATATATAAATCCTAGATTGTAAATTGGGACTTTTTGTAGGTCAACTTGGTTCTGGCTTATAAGAGGACCTTTCTTCATTTCTGTCATTTCATGGATCTACTCTGGTGCTGTCAGTAATTCTTTGAGGGTTTAATTACTAAGGGCTGGATCTAGTAAGGCAACAAGGATAAAAGTCATCTTCTCCATAGCCAAATCACCACTATTGCTAGATATGTTTACATGTTCTATGCTTTAACAATTGTTTTCTTTTGTTTTGTTTAAAAAGCTATAGTGACGTATTTAATGTTAGTCTGATTCCTTTTGGTTTGGTATAATTTTATCTCTAATTTGAAACTGAAAATGTAAAGAATCTGCTTTTTTATGACTTGGGTGGGCTTGGTTTGATTTCTTAGTAGAATTACTTTCTTTGTGACTATACTGGTGATTTCACCGGTGAATGAGGTCCTTATTTGGTCTTGGCCTTGAAACACCGCAAGTTATACTATTGGAGGTCAAGGATATGATATGCATGTGCTGGTGCTTGTATAGCAGAATGACATAGGCCAGCTGTGTTCTTAGTGTCTTCCTCTTGATGTGCCTCTTCCTACCTGCCTAGACACCCTATTTTCTTGTGCTCTAAGATGTTATTTCTGCTCTGAACCTTTTCTTTATCTTATCTTCCCAAACACAGCTGATATTTTTATGTTTTGATCTTCAAAGCTCTATTCTGGACTTTTAAGACCTTTCTTATATCTTATGCATTAATTTTTTTTTTTTATTTCAGTAAAGGTCTTTGGCAGTAATGCCTTTCTTACCCATTGGAATGTTTGCAAATGTAGCTATTTCTGGCATTTTAGCAGATTGTAAAATGAGGGGAACATGAATAATTTGTGAATCTAACCACAGAGACAAATAAATATTGTACTGGAATATGGGAGGGGAGGGGAGGAATGGTAGGCAAAATTATAAAAAGTATAGACATTGTTTAGAAACTTTAGGCATGTTTTTCAACTTTATATTTCCAAATAGAATGGGTTAAATAAGTAAATTGAATTTATAAAGGATGGGTTAAACTTTTTTTCTTTCTAATATTGTACAAAGCATATATTCAATATTATGGCAGTCTGGGATCTAAAGAAAAAAATTTATATCCAAAATAAACATAAACTTTTTAAGTTCTTGTCATTGATGTACAGACTTCTAAAAATTCTGCATTCTTAACCTGTTTTTCAGTATGCAAATATGCTTGCCATAAGAAGTGCTGTCTGAAAACCATAGCCAAGTGTTCTAAAAAGGTAAGAAGTTATTACCTATGCGTAATAATTAACAGATCTGTTGGTTTTTTGTGCCTCATGAAAAGAAACCAAGGCCTCTTTCATAGTTTTATAGAGCAGTGGGTTTTAAACTTTGACTGCAAATCATAGTAAGAAATATACATTTTATGTCATGATCCAGCATACACATATAGAAATATGTATATTTATATATAACTGAATTGATTTTCCTGGAACTACATTTTCCTTTACTACATGGGAGCTACTAAACTGATTCCCCTACAATATATTAAAACACTGCTTTTAAAGGTTTTCTACTTCATTAAACACTCATATGTCTTCCTAGGAATTGTCTTAAAAGTGGTAGTTTACAATTAAATATTTTAACATGAACATCAAAATGCACCATTTAGTTGGTGGATACACAGAGGTCTAAAAGATACTGAACATGTACTTTGGTGTCTCATGCTTCAAGGAAGCAACTGTTTTTGAAAGATTTCAGGCTTTTATTGATGTATAATCACATTTTCTTACTTATTAGTAACATACAGACAATTGTAACAGTACTGTGCAAATCTGAACTATAATATAAATGTGTGTGCATGCTGTCTATAGCCTTTAGATAGAATTTTCATTGGTTCCAAATTAGTAGACAAATCATGGCTACTTACCAGAGAGAATAGGGTGAATCCTCTGTAAAGAGAGAGAACATCATCCACAGCTTTTATAATTTGTTTATATACAATATCAGACATTAAGAAATGAGACTAAGAGAAAAACAGACAATATCAATAGACTCACAGATGATCCAATTACTGAGTTGTCAGACATGTACTTTAAAAATTTTTTATTAGAATGTTCAAATAATAGGTAAAAATATAGAAATTTTCTTGTCTATCAGAAAGAAACTAGACCACCTTCTTATAAGAAAAAGCTCTGAATGATTAAAGACTTAAATGTTAGACTCAAAACCATAAAATTCCTAGAAGAAAACATAGGCAGTAAAATCTCTGACATTTCTCTTAGCAATATTTGTTCTGATATATTTCTTCAAGCACGGGAAACAAAAGAAAGACAAATGGGACCACACCAAACTAAAAAACAAAGGAAACCATCAACAAAACAAAAAGACAACCTTCTGAATAGGAGAATATATTCACCAATGATATGTCTGATAATGGGTTAATATTCAAAATATATAAGGAACTCATACAACTTAAAACACACACACACCAAAAGAACACAACAACAAACAAAGCCAATTCAATTAAAAAATGGGCAGAGGACTTGAAAAGACATTTCTCTAAGACAAGCATATCAAACTCAAAGGCTAACACAGGCCACATAAAGAAGGTTTAAGTTTATGTGGGCCACAAAAAAATAAAAGCTTCAATTTTCATAGAAATGTAGCTTTATTTCGATAGAGATATGCTGAATACAAAGGGCTGAAATAAATGAGTAATTGTTAACATAAAATAATAGAACATTTTAATAAAAATTAATATTTTTTCCTGAACATTAACTTACCAGACACTGAATAACTGCACAAATTAATAGGTAATACAAATAAACCTATTTTTCTTGTTCTCCAAAAGTGAAATATTTCCTGTTGTGCACACCAAACAAGTCAGTACAAGACTAATGACGTGGCAATCAGCTGCTAAAATATTCGCTGTTAGTATTAGTGTGCCTGTGCATAAGGCGCATAAGGAAAATGAATGCAACATGATTATAATAATCAGTCATTAATGAACGTAGTAGTTCGTTATTAACTAGAGGCCTGGTGCATAAAATTCGTGCACGGGAGAGGGGGGCGGATCCCTCAGCCCAGCCTGCACCCTCTCCAATCCAGGACCCCTCAGGGGATGTCCAACTGTCAGTTTAGGCCCAATCCCTGTGGGATTGACCCTAAATCGACAGTTGGACATCGCTCTCACAATCCGGGACTGCTGACTCCTAAGCGCTTGCCTGCCCCTAACTCCTGCCCTGCCGGCCTGATCGCTCCTAACCACCTCCGCCTGCCAGCCTGATGGCCCCCTAACTGCCCCCCCTGCCGGCCTGATTGCCCCTAACTGCCCAGCCCTGCCAGAGATCATCCCTAACTGCCCTCCTCTGCTGGCCTATCACCCCTAATTGCCCTTCCCTTCCGGCCTGATTGCTCCTAACCGCCTCTGCCTCAGCCTCCGCCACCATGGCTTTGTCTGGAAGATGTCTGGTCTAATTAGCATATTACCCTTTTATTAGTATAGATTATGTATAACAGGATATTCTAAAAATTAAGTTACTAAATTTTTATTAAACATTTCTTACATACCATTATATTGGCTGGGCCGCAAAAATATTTGTTGTGGGCCGCATGCAGCCCGTGGGCCACAAGTTTGACATGCTTGCTCTAAGAGAACATATTGGTGGCCAGTAGATATATGAAAAATGCTGAATGTCACTGACCATTAGTGAATTTGAAAATGAAAACCATAAGATATCACCTCACACCTGTCAGAATGGCAATCATCAATAAATCTACAAGCAGCCCTGGCATTAGGTTTGATTCCCAGTGAGGGAAACATATCTAGGTTGTGATTTGATCACTGGTCGGAGTACGCACAGGAGGCAACCAATCAGTGTTTCTCTCTCACATCGATGTTTCTTTCTCCCCCACTTCCTTCCCTTTCCCTTCCTTTCTCTAAACATATCCTTGGTGAAGATTAGAAACAAAACATATCCTTGGGTGAAGATTAATAAAAATAAATAAATAAATCAACAAACAGCAATTGTTGGCAAGGATGTGGAGAAAAGGGAACCCTCATGCACTTCTGGTGTGATTGTAAATTGATGTAGCCACTATGGAAAACAGTATTGAGGTTCCTCAAAAATTTAAAAATGGAACTACCTTATGACCCAGCAATTCTACTTCTCGGTACTTATCTGGAGAAATCCAAAACACTAATTCAAAAAGATATATGCACCCTATATTTATTGCACCATTATTTAGAGACCCAAGACTTAGCAACCTAAGTCTCCACTGATAAATGAATGGCTAAAGAAGAGGTGATGCATATATATAATGGAATATTACTCAGCCATATAAAGCAAATTAATCTTACAATTTGTGATAACATAGATGGACCTAGAGGATATTATGCTAAGTGAAATAAGTTAGAGAAAGACAAATCCCATATGATTTCACTTATATGTGGAATCTAAAAAATATACTAACAAGCAAAATAGAAATTCACAGATACAAAGAACATTTTGATAGTTGCCAGATGGGAAGGAGGTTGGGGGATAGGTATAAAGGAGATGAAATTAAGATGTACAAATTGCCAATTATAAAAATAGTCATGGGCATGTAAAATACAACATAGGGAATATAGTTAATATTGCAATAACTGTGTATGGTGTCACGTGGGTACTAGACTTATCTGGGTTATCACTTTGTAGGTTATATAAATGGCTAAATACTATGTTATACACCTGAAACTAATATAATATTGCACATCAACTGTAATCGAAAAATTTTTTAAAAACAAAGAAAAATTTGCCCAAAGCTATCCTCCTATATAATAAAAGCCTAATATGCTAAGTGTCCGGTCGTCCAGTTGGCCGTTCAACCAATCAAAGCATAATATGCAAATGATATGCTAAGGCCGCTCAACTGCTCGCTATGACATGCACTGACCACCAGGGGGCAAATGCTCCGACTGGTAGGTTAGCTTGCTGCTGGGGTCTAGCCGATTGGGGCTGAGCAAGATGGGCCAGATATGCCCAGGAGCCCTCCTGTGGTCCATCCCCGGCTGGCCAACCTCCCATGTCCCTCCCTGGCCCTGATCGTGCACTTATGGGGTCCCTCGGCCTGCCTTGTGCCTTCTCACAATCTGGGACCCCTCGAGGGATGTTGGAGAGCTGGTTTTGGTCCAACGGCAGAACAACCGGTCACTATGATGCGCACTGACCATCAGGGGCAGATGTTCAACACAGAAGCTGCCCCTTGGTGGTCAGTACGCTCCCACAGGGGGAGCACTGCTCAGCCAGAAGCCAGGCTCGTGGCTGGTGAATGTAGCAGCGGTGGTGGGAGCCTCTCCTGCCTCCACAGCAGCGCTAAGGATGTCCGACTGACAGCTTAGGCCCGCTCCCCCAGGGCTCCCAGACTGTGAGAGGGCACAGGCCAGGCTGAGGGACCCCCCCTGAGTTCATGAATTTCGTGCACCAGGCCTCTAGTAATAAATAAACAGCATATTAAAAATAAAAAATGTTAATAAACCAAATACTTTGAATTACAACATCAGGTTAAAACCAACTGAAAGACTTCAGTGATATCCTGTTTATAACAGACATACTTAAATATAAAGATAGAGAAAAGTTGAAAGCGAAGGATAGATAGATATAGGATAGAAAGAGTAGCCAGTAGAAAGGTGGTGTAGCTGTATAATATTAAAGTGTACTTTAGGACAAGAAACATTATGTCAAATAAAGATGTTTAATAATGAGAAAATGGTGAACCTATCAGGGAGACAGAAAAATTTTATCTTTAGAACAGTCTAATATAGCTTTTAATACCTGGCAGACAAAAATTCAGTAAAGATGAAAATGATATGAAAAACAAAGGTTAAAAAACTTAACCTAGCCCTAGCCAGTTTGGCTCAGTGGATAGAGCGTCGGCCTGCAGACTCAAGGGTCCTGGGTTCGATTCCGGTCAGGGGCATGTACCTTGGTTGTGGGCACATCCCCAGTGGGGGGCGTGCAGAAGGCAGCTGGTCGATGTTTCTCTCTCATCGATATTTCTAACTCTGTCCCTCTCCCTTCTTCTCTGTAAAAAAATCAATAAAATATATTAAAAAAAAAAAACTTAACCTAGTTGTCATGTATTGAACTTGACATCCTATAATTGCCTGACTACAGTCTTTTCAAGTGCACATGGAACATTTGACAAAATCAGTCATGTTGGGCTATAAAGCAAGTTCCTACAAATTTCAAAAGATAGAAAATATTGAGAGTATATTCTTTGAGCAGAATTGAATTAAGCTATACATAAACATAAGGATAACTAGACAATTCTCATGTTTGGAAATTAAGCAGTATACTTCTAAATTACAATAAAAGTAGAAAAATATTTTGATTTCAGTGGTAATGAAATTATGACATAGCAAAAGTGTGGCTATAGATAAAGAATAGTTGTAACTTTAAATCATATATTACAAAAGATACAAGGATAGAAATTATCTAAATTGCCATCTCTAGAAAAAAAAAAAAAGCCCAGGAAGTTAAACCCAAAGACAGCAAAAGGAAGATAATAAAGAAAAATAAATTAAATCAAAAGCATTTGTTCAAGAGATATAAATGTACAAAGACACATTTTAGCTCTTTAAAAAACCTCAAACAATAATCTCTTAGCAAACGATAAAATTTTTAACAAAGTGCCTTGTCACTGCAGGTATTGCATACATTATAAAGTAAATAAAACACTATTACAAATACCTTGATACCAATAAATTTGACAATCTAGATTAATTGGACACATTTCCACAAAACACAACTTAGCTAAACTAAAGTAACAAAAAAATAGGAAATAGAGTCATATTTATTATAGTGGAATCTATAATTGAAAATCTTTCCACAAAGAACTCTCTAGATCCAGATGGTTTTACTATAAGTATGTGTTAGTATTTAAAGAAGAATCAACACTAATCTTTTACAAACTATGCCAGGAAATGGCAAAAGAGTGAATACTTTGTGACTTTTTTTTTTTAACCAAATTGACTTATGTGAAACCTTGAAGGCAAGCATGAAAAGGATATTACAATAAAGGAACATTGCACATCAATATATATCATAAGCATAGATGTAAAAGTCTTAAAATATTGGCACATTGACTCTGTACTAATGATTAAAAAGTGAAAAAGTAAGTCATGATAAAGTTGGTTTTTATTTTATGAATGCAAAGTTGGTTTATCATTCAGAAATCAATGTAATTCACTACATTGAGCAAGTAAAGATAAAAGTGTGATCATCTCTATAAGTACAGGAAAAGTATTAGAACTCAAAACCCATTCATTATTCAAAGAAGAAGGGAAATGCAAATTGAAACAATAGTGAGATAATAGTATATGCCCACTAGAATGGCTAAAATTAAAAATACCCTAGCAAGGATTAGAGCAACTGGAACTTTCATCCATTACTGGTAGGAGTGTAAGTTGACATATTCTTGAAATTATTTGACAGTATTTATCAAACTTGAACATAAGCTTTCTCATGACTTTTAGCAGTACCACTCTAAGATATATATACTCAGCAGATATACATAGATATTTGTGCGCAAAGACAAATACAAGAACATTTATATCATCACTGTTTGAAATAGCCCCAAACTGAAAGAACTCTGAATATCCATCAGCAATAGAATGAATAAATAAGCTGTGGTATATTTGTATAATGGAATGCTATATAGCAATGAAATTAAACTATTGGTACTCAGAAACATAAAGTTCAAAATTGATGAAACTAACTCATGATATGCATGTTCTACCATTTATATAATGTTCAAAAGCAGATAAAACTATAGTGATACAAGTATAGATACTGGTTATTTGTAAACAGTAAAACACAATTGCTGGGAGTGCCTTGAGGGGAATTTTATATTGCTGGTTATATTCTATTTCTTGATTTGGGTCCTGATAACAAGTGTGCATTTATTTTGTCAAAGTCTATATATACTTAGGATCTGTACACATTTTTGTATGTATGTCCTACTTCAATAAAACTTTATTTAAAATTCTCAAGGAAGTTAATTTGGAGGAAAAAATTATAAAAACATTTTTACAAAGAAAACTCAGTTAAATTTTTCAGTTGAAAATATTCAAATTAATTTTTCCTTGATTTCTTGAGTCTTCATTAACATTACCAATGCCCTAGCGATAGCCATATCATTTAAGTAAATGAATTATATAAGTGCATGTGTGTATTATAATAATAATAGTAAGAAATTTGGCCAATATTCATTTTGTTTTAATCACTGCAGCAAGCATTATTTTATTTATTTAACAATTCATTGAGCATTTGTCATTTACCAGGTACTGTGCTATATATGTTTATCTGTAACTTAGTCTTTACAATAACCCTCTGAAATAGAAAAACGATATTCCTGTTACAAATATGAAATAACCTAAATAACCTAATATATATAGTGATTATATAAAATTTTTACTTGTATCCTATAAATAGTTCAAGATTAAATGTCTTTTCTATTCCACCTCAGACCTAGAAATATTTTTCAGAGATATTACCTTGTATAATTTAAGGCTGCTGGAATGCAGAGTATATGTAGATGAATGATGAATAAAAATATAAAACTTATATCTTCCCCTACTTAAAACTCTCTGGTGGCTTCCCCTAGCTATCAGGACAAGACCCAAATTCTGTAACTTAGTATTCAAAGTCCTTTTTAATGTTAGCTTTTTCTCATTTTTAGTTCAGCCATATCAGATTAATGTTAATTTGCCCAATTTTGTAGTTCTTTGTTTTCTGTGTCTAACGGGTGCTTTTCTTGCTTTCTTTACTCATGTACTAGTATTTGCTTTCCAACAGATTAAGCATCAGGTCTTCTCAAGGTCATTATTTGTTACCCAGCCCAATCCTTCCTGATCTAGCTGTTTCACTTCTGTAGCTCCATAATACTGAATAAATCTGTTGTTTCTGTTCTATTTATCTCCACACACTTAAACTACTAGTCTTAGCATTATTCTTAGGATAAGGACTATCTCTTTTTTTTTTTTTTTTAAATATATTTTATTGATTTTTCACAGAGAGGAAGGGAGAGAGATAGTTAGAAACATCGATGAGAGAGAAACATCGACCAGCCGCCTCCTGCACATCTCCCACTGGGGATGTGCCCGCAACCCAGGTACATGCCCTTGACCGGAATCGAACCTGGGACCCCTGAGTCCGCAGGCCGACGCTCTATCCACTGAGCCAAACCGGCTTCGGCAAGGACTATCTCTTATTTGATTTTGTTTCCCCATTATCTAACACATAAGTGACAAAGGCATTAACATAACACTGTAAAGAGAAATTAGGATCAATTCAAGTAATATCTTAAATGTTAGACTGAGGAATGTTTGCACCTTTTATTCGATATATACTAATTAGCCCTGAAGATTTTTGAGGATAATAAAGTAGACTATAGCCCCAACCAGTTTTCTCAGTGGTTAGAGCACAGCCCTAGGACCAAAGGGTCTCAGGTTTAATTTCTAGTCAAGGACATGTACCTGAGTTGCAGGTTTGATCCTCAGCCCCCAGTCAGGGTGCATGAAGGAGGCAACCAATTGGTGTGTCTCTCATTCACATTGATGTTTCTCTTTCTCTCTCTTCTTCCCTCCCTCCCTCCCTCCTCTCCCCCCTCCCCCCTCCCCCTTTCATTCTCTCTAAAAAAGTTATGGAAAAAATATATCCTCAGGTGAAGATTAACATAAAAATAAAGTAGACTATATATACTTTACAGTATATTAAGTGAAAATAGATATGGGGAAATTCATTAAGAAGCTATTGGAATAGTCCAAGTATGCAGTGATGCAGGTTTGAACTAGGGTGATGGCACTGAGAACAGGAAATTAAAAATAGAGTGTATTGCTTGATTAAAAGAACTTGACACTGATTGGATGCAGATAGGAGGACAGAGGTACACCGTGTTGGATTAGGGAAGAAGAATGGTGCAGGAGAAGGAAAGGACAAAAATGAAATTTACACAAAAGGTTTTTGCTCAGAGATAATACCTCACATTTTTCTTTTCTGAGAATTGAAATAATCTTAAGGATAAACTATTCTTTTGCAGTCACATAAACTGTAGTTAGTAAGATATGATGTCAGATACACTATTGAAGTAAATAAAAAAGAGCTAGAACACTAAACATGGGCCAATCTGTGTGTGCCTCTGCCTTTAACTATGGCATCAGTGTTTAGTTGAACTTCTCTAAAATTACATAAACATTGAAGCATTTTTTTTAATCCTCACCCAAGGATATTTTTTTTCCATTGATTTTAGTGGCGGTGGGGGGAGGGGTGTGGGGGGAGGAAGAGAGACAGAGAGAGAAACATCTACTGCTTGCCTCCTGCATGCGCCCTGAAGCCCGGGATCAAGCCTGCAACAGAAGTATGTTCCCCCGACCAGAATTGAACCCTCAACCCTTTGGTCTGAGGGCCAACTGAGCTGGCCAGGCGACAATTCTAATTCAGATAAAATTGGTAGATTTTCTAATGGTACCTGTTAAATGTTAATATACATTTAAGTTCCTTCTCTCTCTCTCTCTTCACCTTTACATGAAGAGATTTTTAACAGGAAGGGAAATAGCAGCCTGTTACCTTCATTCTTCACCCCATTATTTTTGGGGGGTATTCCTAGTGGGAGAGGGTGGAAACTAACATCAAACTTATTTATACTGTCAGCTTTAACCATGATCCCCTTTCCCCCTAACTCTCATAACTAGGCTCATAAGGGAAATAAGTAGTTCCTCTTAAAAAATTGGTTAAACATGTTTAAAGATGTTTGAACGTATTTGGGAAACAAAAATTATCTTCCATTTAGTATGACCCAGAGCTATCATCTCGACAATTTGGGGTTGAACTGTCCCGTTTGACTAGTGAAGACCGAACTGTTCCTTTAGTGGTGGAAAAGCTCATAAACTACATTGAAATGCATGGACTGTACACAGAAGGTATTTACCGAAAGTCTGGTTCAACTAATAAAATCAAGGAGCTTCGACAAGGTCTAGACACAGGTAAGAATGGTGCCCTCCAAATCAAGACCAAATGACAAAATAGTCATTTTGTGCCCTTAAAGTTTTTATTACCTCCTGCATGCGCCCTGTTGATCATTTTTTTGTGCCAGAAGAATGTAATCTTTTCTGTGATGCTTATTTAATCATTTTGTGGCTTTCTAAAGAGACTTTTTTACCAAAAAAAAAAAAAAAAGTTTTTGATTTTAGAGAGAGAGAGATCAATGTGAGAGAGAAACATTGCTTAGTTGCCTCCCAGTACACACCTGGACCAGGAACTGAACCTGAAACCTGGGCTTGTGCCCTGACCAGGAATTTAATTGGCAACCTTTCCGTGCATGGGATATCACTCAATCAAATAAGCCACACAGGCCAGGAGACTTTGATTTTTATGTGGTCAATTCAGAAAACATATATTGAGTGTGTCATTTATACAAGACATTATTAGGTACTTCAGACAAATCTCATTTAATCTTTTTAACAGTCTGGTAAGATTATGATATCTGTAATTTTCAAAGAAAAATTTAGGTTCAGGGTAATTAGATGAACTGTTGATGATGCAGGGCACTGAGCTAATGCTGTTATATACCGGTAATAATCTTCACAACAATCCTATGAATTAGGGATTATTATCCCTGTTATAGATTTAAAAAACAGAGGTTTAAAGAGGGGCTTGCCCAAAGACTCATCACCCTTAAGTAGTCAAGCTGGAATTTAACACCAAATCTTTAGAATTCATAGTCTAAACTATTGCCTGTTAATCTCTATTTTTCTGATTCCAAGTACAGTTTGCAGTGCATCTTCCTGCCTTCCTACATTGATGACATAGTTATTTAAACTGATAATTAGTGGGTTGAACATGTAGCTGTGAACAGCTTTAGCTACAGCTCTGGAATGTATCCAGGGGTTTGACTTTGGTTTCATTCTCAACTTCTACTCTTTATTGCTATTGGGAATAGGTCATTTTGAATCACACTTATGTATAAAGCCTCTCTCTGCATAGTCAAGAACCTACCCACAGTAGTTGGTTTTTTTAAAATGAACAAATCAATGAGAAATGAATCGGTAAGGAAATAATAACAGAAAATGTCTGGTAAAACTTAAACAAGAGGTTCTGCCTACTGCAGTTTAAAGGCAATTGCCAACTTGTCTCTTGGATATTGAGTCAATACAAGTGAAAAATCAATCATCCTATATCCTCTCGATCATCTTGATTATCGCATCTTTAAACCTCATCTGTAGAAACTCCTTAAGGAGTTAATAAGTGAAACAGAGTAAAGGTATTTTCTTTACATTTCCTAAGTTCAATTATTACTCTCCTTTCATCTCTAAGAATGACTTAAAATCAGCCTTACTTTTAGAAAATGTCCTCTGGGACTTTTTTCCATTTGCCATCTAAAGCATTGTTACTAAAAGTGTGGTTCAAGACAAACATAGCAAGATAAGTACAGAAGTTGAGAGTAAGCATTTGGAAACTGTTAGAGCAATTTAACAGTGCTTTGAAACTGATCTTTTATTTTACACATGAATCAGTCTATAACAGATTTGGAAAACAAACATAAACTGCTCATTTACTAACTACAATTAGAAGCACTGTTCCAAAGTATGGGATTAGATTGTAGAAGATATAAATTAGCCTGATTAAGAACATGAAGCCTTCTTTTGGTGATGATAGTTTCTGAAATGAATTATTTGAATCTCTTTGCATGTTTTGTCTTTATTATCTATAAACTCTTGTCTATAAATAGATGCTGAGAGTGTAAACCTAGATGACTATAACATACACGTCATTGCAAGTGTATTCAAACAATGGCTTCGTGATTTGCCCAATCCACTCATGACCTTTGAACTGTATGAAGAATTTCTTCGAGCTATGGGTAAGCACAGGCTTCCTGAGTTTGAGGGAAGGCCTACACTTGGGAAAGGAATGCCACCTTTGTTATAGATTATTTAGGCATCCTCTAGTAGTGGTTTTACCATGAAGATCCAAAAGTATGCTTTTGGTAGTCAATATAAACTGGCAGTAAATGTTGACTTTTTTAGAGGCTCATTAAAATGTCAGTGTCCTAAAAGTTTTCCGAGTTAGTTGCTTGTCACAGATTGCAAGACTAGGGTTCCAAACAAATTAAAAGATTAAATAGGATATGTTATAGGCACCTCTCACAGACACCAGAGAGGTGTTAGGGGACAGCCCCATGAGTGGGAGGGAGAGGGCTGTCCCCTCCTCGGTTCTAGTCTTGTATGAATGAATTCAAACAAGTGACTCCAGATAATTGCATTGCATTAAAGTTCATTTATTAAGAAAGTAAAGCATTCAAATTTATTAAAGAAACAAGGCAAGCAAATCTATCTGGCATGAAGCACGGATGGGCTCTCAGCTAATCTGAAGAGTGAGTGTTGTGTGGGGATGGGTTGCCTTATATACTTTTCTGTCTATAAATTTTAAAATTCCTCTGCTAGATATCCTAGTACAGGTTAACTCTGAAAGCCTCTCTCTCTTTTACTTTGTTATGGCTTTCTCAGAATTTATGAGAAGCACCTGGCAATTAAATTCAGAGACTGTTGGCTTTTTTGTTTAAACAGTGGGATGAGATGAGACTGCACTCTTCCTTCCCTCTTCTTCCTCCTCTATGCCTCTCCCTCTTCCCTTCCCCCTCTCCTGCATTCTTTGAGAAACAACCATTTGCTCTCATGCATCCTTGATTGGGGGAAGATAAGGGCTTGCTATTTATAAGCTGGCTACAGGCTGCCAAACTGTTTGGCCTTGTTTAATTTTCTTATCTCAGTTTCCCTATTCCTCCCACCATGGAATTTTCCTAGCTGCTTCTTAAACTATAACAGGATATTTAAGGGTTGGTTTATGATCATTTAAATTGTGAATCTAGCCAAGAACTCTGTGTAAAGCTGGCTGTCTATTTTATGCCAGGTTTAACAGGTTATGGAATTTAGTTTTTCAGTGCTGATATGTAGACTATGGATGAAGGCCTAGAAGTATGTAGTCTCTGAGGCATGACTTCTCAAAGGCCCATAAGACTTACTTAAAAATTATATGGCAGTTGATTAATTTTAATGGGGGATCAGTTAGCCACCAGATGCCTGAAAAACTAGGGCATCTCTTTCCCCTTGTTGTAATCAGGGTTACTGGAATATAGATTAAAACTCAGGAGATTGCTAATGAAAATAGAACTCAAGCAATGAGAGATAAGTGGCAACTGAGTTAATCTGCCTCATAGGCACAACTACCTCTCCTAAAACTCTAGAGCCAGTCTCCCCTGCTACCTAATGTCTATCCAGGAGGAATATTCTGTATATAAGAGGGGATATTCAATCTTATATGCTGCTCTTACTGTTTTTAGGTCTTCAGGAAAGGAAAGAGACAATTCGTGGTGTATACTCTGTGATTGATCAGCTCTCCCGAACTCATCTTAATACACTGGAACGCCTCATCTTTCATCTTGTCAGGTAACTTCAGCAGTGCCTTTTGGATTCTTTTAAATAAATGAAGAGCTCTTTTATTTGGAAAACTGATAGATCTTTTTTTCCCTATGTATAAAGTCAATGCCTGAAAGAGATAATTAACAATTCCTTGGAGCAGAAATTCTCAGACTAGTTGGACAATCTGTCAGGTGCTTCTCTGCTGAGTCAAGTAACAACGTTAGCCTCAGGGTGGCACTGTGTAGCCTGACCTATTATTTAAATCCTGAACTAGAAAGTTTGTCTATCTGTTGACATAACCTGATTCATAGAAGGTAGGTTCAGATGGTGCTTAGGAATGGACTGACCAAAGAGACTTCAGGAGTAGTTCTCTTCCTCTGAGTGTAAATATCAGCAGTACTTGGAAAAAACACCATCTTTCTTTTTAGATAAATAAGACTATCTGAAAATGCCTTAAAGTTTCTACTCTACATTCTTCAGACATGTTCATCTAGTAATGGTAACCTTGAGCCATGGGCCATAGATTTCCCTTGATAAGCTATCTGCTGGCCTACTACATTGCTTCAAAGAAGGGACAGAGTAAAAGTGTGTTTTCCAGAGGCAAAGGAACAGCTTTCAGAAAAGCCTACAGTATCTCCCTTCAACTGTTATGAATATCCTTCAATACTATGCATTTGATGGCATACGTCTTCTTTCTCATCTCTTCTGCCTACCTCCCTACTATTTTCTCTTTGTTTCACTTGGGGTCTTTCTTTTTTTTTTTTTTAGGATTGCTCTGCAGGAAAACACTAATCGAATGTCTGCTAATGCTTTAGCCATTGTGTTTGCACCCTGCATTCTACGCTGCCCTGATACCATTGACCCACTACAAAGCGTGCAGGACATCAGTAAGACTACCACGTAAGGCCAGTCACCATCACCTCTTCAGTGTAGTCACTTTATCCAGATATCAAACATAGTAAATTATTTTATGAGCTTAGATTATTTTTAAAAGATTTCTGGCCCTAGCTGGTTTGCTCAGTGGATAGAGCATTGGCTTGCGAACTGAAGGGTCCCGGGTTCGATTCCTATCAAGGGCCCATGCCTGGGTTTCAGGCTCGATCCCCAGTAGGGGGCATGCAGGAGACAGCCAGTCAATGGTTCTTTCTCATCATTGATGTTTCTATCTCTCTCTCCCAAGCCCTTCCTTTCTGAAATAAATAAAAATATATTTAAAAAAAAAGATTTCTGGACACCTTGGATTTTTTAATGCTAAAGTTCTTTAGAGTCAGTTCAAGTGAGCATCATTTGTTTTGATTCTTATTTTTAAAATTTGGCTTTTCTTGTTCAGTTGGTTAGAGCATCATTCCAATATGCCAAGGTTGTGGATTCTATCCCCAGTCAGGAATACATAATGAATACATAAATAAGTGGAACAAATCGATCTCTCTATCTTTCTTTCTCTCAAATCAATAAAAATAACAAAATGATTGAAGCAAAGTGTCAACCTTTTTGAACTTTTTAAAAAATGTATTTTTATTGATTTCAGAGAGGAAGGGAGAGAGAGAGATAGAAACATCAATAATGAGAGATAATCATCCATCAGCCACCTCCTCCACTACCCCTACCAAAGATTGAGCCCGCAACCCAGGCATGTGCCCTGACCTAGAATTGAACTGTGACCTCCTGGTTCACAGGTCGATGCTCAACCACTGAGCCACAACAGCCGGGCAGGTGTCAACCTTTTTAAAAAAATAAAATGTGGCTTTTATTTAGGAATGCTATGGTTTCTAAATATATTTTAAAATTCCAATTTACCAAATTATATATACTTTGTATCTTTTTGTAATCTAGTCTGGTCTTATGGTTCTGAATCCCTTTGCCTTTAGTATTCCTGTATTTCACCTTGGTCTTTTTCTTTGTGAGCCTCTGCTTTCCTTCAGGATTAGTGGCTCTTAACTTATCTGCCCAAGGAGGTTTTAAAAAATACTGGTGTTTGTGTCCTATCCCCACAATCTAGTCTGATTTAATTGTTCTGGGGTATGGCCTGGGCTTTGGGACTTATAACCACTCCTCAGATGGGTACTGAAGTGCAGCCAAAGTTCTGAACCACCATTCTAAACCCTATCAGCTCATAAAATAAGGGATGTTGATTTTTCTTTCTCCCTCTGACATCTACCACACTTAGCTGAAAGACAGTCTGTGGGTGCTATATTTTATTTGATTTACTTTAGCCCTTAACAGTTTTCTCTCTTTCCTCCCATTTCAGTTGTGTGGAGCTGATTGTTGTGGAACAAATGAATAAATATAAGGCTCGTCTCAAAGACATCAGTAGCCTGGAATTTGCTGAGAATAAGGCAAAGACCAGGTTGTCACTGATTCGTAGATCAATGGTAAGATGCACGATGTGAAATCACGGGGAAATGAGAGCCTTCCTGGGATTTTAAGTGTGCATTTATGGTGGAGAGAGATTATTCTCTGAGTCTTTTTCACATGAAACAAGTAAAAAAAATCATCAAATCTCAGGGTACTATGAATGCCTCATGTTTGATCTTTTAGCTCTCTTTATTTGTATGTACAGAATATATATGCAGTTAAATATGTAGGATTTTAAAAATCAGGTATTTGAATAAAATGTTGGAGGTTTAATAATCTGCCCTATTTTCTTTTCCTGTCCTTTCTATGAAAACTTAACCTATCTTAACTTTCTTCTCTACTTCCTTCCACCATCTGTTTCTACCCTCAGCCATATCATTTTTGGTGGTCCTGCCAATACTCCTGGGATGTAGAGAACTTAACCAATTGAAAAATATGATTTATAAGGAATTAGAATTTCATCTATGAGTCTACCATTATCAAATAGAGATTCTTCAAGGGTTTATTGTTGTGTTTTGAGAAAAGTCTTGCAAAAATGATATTTTATTTCTTCCATTTGGCTACTTTTCTGTTTACTATTTTTCTTTGTAACCAATGACCTTCTAGTAACTAGAATATATAGATAATTCCAGTTCTCACTGACCAATAATCAATAGGTTCTGGGTAACTGGAAAACTACTTTGAATTAAAGTTTAATTATTGCACATTTTCTACCCTTCCCCTCAATTGTAAAACAAAATTGTAGTGATGAACACCCACTCAGATCTCCAGTAAATCTCTAAAAAGAAGCAGGCTTCCCCATCATCATACCTGTGTTTTTCCAGTGGCCCAGCAATACTTCCTCCATCTTCATGGTTTATAGTTAGATTAATATTAAAATAACTCTGTTCTTCCTTCAATACTAAAACTGCCTGGCACAGAGCAAGTACTCAACAAATGTCTATTGATTAGATTAGAAGAGGGTCTTTTCTAAAAACAAACATAAAGATAGACTTTTTCCAAGCAGTAAAGCCCATCACAGGACACTATCTAAATCTTTTCCCCAGAAATTGAAAAAAGAAACCCCATTTAAAAGTGAAACCCTTTCTGTAGTATGAATTTTCAGGAACTCAGTTCTGAGAGGCTCATTTTAGCTCATCCAGGCAGGAAGGGAAGAGACCTTTTACTAAAAAGCTACTCTTCAAAGCAGATAGGCTAGCTGTGTTTTTTTGCTGATGCTGCAGAATAAGTCCACTGAAAGATTAAACCTTCTCTTTTAATGGGACAATAACATGTACATTCTAACCTTCTGCTTTCCTTTTCATGTCCTTCCTAATCCAGAAACCTGTACTAATTGCAGTTAGATTTATGAGCATTACCCGCAGTTCAGTCTCGGTATGTATTAATATTGCAATGTGTCATAGCCACTTTACATTATTGTCTCTCATCCATCCAAGAGTTGTTCTACTCTGTCTGTCATTCATGCTTGTCCATCCTCAGTGTGCAGCCCCAGGTAAGGCCCCACTTCCTGATCAGCCTTCACTTGCTTTTCTCTTACTCTCTTTCTTTAGAACCTTCATTTTCCTTCCTCTGTATCATGCAGCTGAATAATCTCCATTTACAATATACACATTTTTCCTCTTTGTCAGATAAGCCTCTTTGTGGTTTCTTCTTTGGTTGGATCATTAAAAGGTGAATGTTGAAAGCATTGAGTTATCAAATTAATTTCTGTTTTCTGAGCTGTGTTCTCATTAGTCTCCTTCACTTTATTACTTGAAATATCTGTTGCTACTTCCAACATCCATTATTAGTAATGCTTATATGTCCATTCATATCTGTGACTTCAATGGTGTCTTCCCAGGTATAAAAGTATGGCTCTTATCCAATTAGCATTTTTTAGACTGAGCAGCAATAGTAGTGTGCAAATTGATGGCCTTAAATATCACAGTATAATAGAACTTACATCAGGATTTTATTAATTATACAAAATAGAAATGGAAATTTGAGAACACCAGTATATAGGGAAACTAATTTCAGAGACTATCCATCTATGTGTAACCAGTTCTTTGAGGATCTCAACTTGCTGGCAAATAAATACAAATCAGTTTTGCTTTTTATCTAGTAACTGTCCTCTAACTCTACCATGCCAAACTCTTTTCCTACTGGATATTGACTACCTTAACAACATCTTGTCACTATTCCATAGTACTCAAATGCTGTAGTCTTATTTCAGTATTTAAGACTTAGTTCTCTTCATACAGCTTCAGTCACGGGCTTGATGTAGTACTCTTATAACTTTATCCAAGGACAAACTGATTTTAATCTGGGGTTGAAAACTTTGGGGGTAGATAAGTAGGGGTTTGTTTCCTTTTTTTTTTGTCACACACTTCTGCCCTCTCTTTTTCTTGTGCTTTTTCTTCCTCTGGTGTTGAAGCTGGGAGGAGTGATAGGGAGGCAGAATTCTGCATATCCCAGTGTTGAGGTGGCACTTCTCTTTCTTGGTTGTTCCACAGTAATTTCCAGCTCTTTGTCAACAGGCTAAATGAAGATGAGTGACAGCTCGAGTTTACCCTGATGACAGTGAGCTCGATCCTATCCCATTTCCATAAGCATTGATGTCATCCCATGCAAGATTTTGTCACATCTTCTAGCTAACCTGACTGATGGCATTCACACCTAGTGACTCTGATATGTATTTGTTTTGCAAGACTTTATCCAATCAAATCTACCTCTTATTGTACATTGGGGTAGAGGTTACATTTTTTTTATACCTCTTGGGAACCAACAACTCAGGTGGGCAATAGTTTTGCCTACCTCTCTACCTGACACTTACCGACCACACTCTCTCTCTCCATTTCTCTTTTCTCCTGTGCATATAACAGGGAAGCAAATCAGTAAATCTTTTGCCTATATAGGTAACCAAACGGGATGAAATACTAGTGTGCCTTTCTTTTAGATGACCTCAAACTTTGATTCTAACTTACACAATGGATTCACATACAACTACTTTTTTCTCCAAAGAGGGGATGGAATATCCTTTTTTCATAAACTCTGTGTTTCCCTCAAAGTCCAATAAACCCCTCTTTTCGGCCTTTTTAGATTCACACCAAGGGAAGGTGTTGCAATATTGACGATAGGGCTGGTTCAATAAATCGATGCCTCTCAGTAAGCCCTAAGAGAAGAGGCCAGTACCAACTACTATTGGCTCATTGAAGTTAGAATAAGGGGTATTTAATTTGGGCTTTATTCACAGTTTTGGAACAAGAGGAAAAACCCCATTGAACATCCTAATGCATATGCATTTAGCTGTAGAAAAGACTTTAGGCCCAGTCTTAAGAATAAGACTGTCTCTGGGACATATTTGATATCCAGTAAGCATCTATGGAAAATTGAATCTAAAAGAGATAGAAGTTAGTTTTAAGGATATCCATTAAAAATAGACTGACTCTAATCAAAGTCACTGATGTTCATGTATTCATAAATTTTTAAAAATTTCTACTTTAAATACAATAGTGGCTTTTCTGAAATGCCGAGTGAACTGCATTTATAAGAAGTACGTTTTATTATTGACAAGTGAAAAGTCATTTGAGTTGGGTGTTGAAAGATGAGTAGTAATTTAACAAATGGAGAAAAGAAAGAGGAAGACAATTCCAGAGGCAAGGAAGCATGAAACAGCAATCTATGAATAATAACTACTTTGTATAGCTAGAGCAGGTGTGGAAGTGACAGAAGAATTAGGAAAGGTAGATTAGAACCATGTGTGCAACATTAAGAATTTAGAATTTTCTACTTTGAAGCATTTCGGAGCTATAGAAAGGTTTTTAAGTAGGAATATCACCATCAATGTGCCTTTTAGAAGATAATCTGAAGAATAATGATTAGAGATGGGCAAAACTGAGAGCCATATATCAGAAGGCTCTTGACTTGTAAATAATCATGTTGCCATTATTAAAATAGATTGAATCCTCATTTCATTTTGAAGTGATTTTGAAAATATAGATGACCCTTGACAACATGGGTTTGAACTGCATGGGGCAGGGCCACTTATATGTTGTTTTGTTTTTCAATAAATACCCAGTCAGCCCTCCATATCACCAGGTTGGGAATCCGCGGATGTGGAGGGATGATTACATGCATTGTTCTATGTCATTTTATTTAGATAAGGGACTTGAGCATCCATTAATTTGGGGCAGGAGGTCCAGGATCCTGTCACCCATGGATACTGAGGGACAACTGTGGCAAAGTTCTGGGGGAGTCAAAAGTTATATGAGGATTTTTTACTGTGTGGGTGGTTGGCACCCCTAACCCCATATTGTTCAAGAGTCAACTATTTCTATTTCTGCTACTATGTGGAAAGGGGTAATTAGATTTATGGGACATAACCTTGACTAAGCTATTCTCAGACTAACTGCAGAATATGATATGCTTACAATCCACCCAGTAATACCTTTTCTATAACAAATCTCTTTTTGTTACTTATTTATGCTATAATTCCAAGCATAAACATTGATTTAGCACTATTTAAGCTAATAAACTATGAAGAACATAATTGAAATAAAGTTTACTAATCTGTAAAACCCTCATAAATTATCTTCTTAAAAGATGTTACACACAAAGGCTTCCATAGCCAAACAAAGTTGGGATATAATGTGTAACACTTTCAAGACTTCGACCATGGAGTCCTTTTTTTCATAATATATCTAGTTGAACAGGGTTCTAAGAATAACATTTTTATTTTTTAAAATAGTATCAGTTGCTATATTTATTTAGTGTGGAATTTTAAAATTGCTTTAGGATTTTTTCAGTATTTTCCTGCTGTGCTTGTAGTGATTGGCAGTATTTGTTAATTTTGTATATTCTAGGCTTTATTAAAGACACCTGCATATGTCTTGTTAGAAATTGACATACCTGCATTTCTCTATTAATGTGGGTAAGTAGATATGTGGGGTTAAGCTTTGCAATTTACACCAAAAGAAGCAAGAAATGCCTCACCAAAAGTTAAGTTTTAATAGTTTGAAAGCCAGCAATCAATTGAAAAGTTGCAGCTCTAAGGAGCTCCAAAGGAAAGTAAAGAGATATTCTAAGTGTGGACTTGGACTTACTTGACTCTAGCAAAGGGTCCCGCCATCCTCCTATATAATAAAAGGCCAATATGCAAATTATCCCTGTGGGCGGGAGTTCAACCGACCAGGAGTTAGACATGTGCTGACCACCAGGGGGCGGCACAGAACATGACGGGCATGGACAACACAGCGCTGACAGCGGGTGTCAGTGGAGGCGCTGCCGGCCCCAATGGGCCCAGACAAGAGCAGGACTGCAGCGGGATGGTGGAGCAGGTGAGCGGGCAGTGCCAGGTGAGCGGGCAGTGCCAGGCCAGGCGGGTGAAAAGGGAGGCCCTGGCTGGCTGCAGCAGCAGGTAGCCAGGGGAAGGGAGGTCCTGGCCAGCAGCCGCTAGGGACCCTACCCATGTATGAATTTCATGCACTGGGCCTCTAGTCTATATATATAAAAGCCTAAGCAACTGCTTGACCACTTGACTGGTAGCTATAACGCACACTGACCACCAGGGGGCAGATGCTCAATGCAGGAGCTGCCCCCTGGTGGTCAGTGTGCTCCCACAGCGGGAACACCGCTCAGCTCACCAATGGGCGCCAGACGCCGGGCTCATGGCTGGCAAGCGCAGCTGTGGTGGCACTAGCCTCTCCTGCGGACACTCCCCCTGCGCACCCCTCCCCCGTCTGGACTGGGATTAGGACCAGCATCGGGACTGACTGGGCGTGAAACTGCAGCCGCTTCTTGGTCATGGGTGCGCCGGTATTGCCCTAGGACGGGTATGTGGAGACTGCAGTGGAGCAGCAGCAAGCCTACCAAGCAGTGGTGGTGGCAGGCACAGCGGGGCCAGGATGAGCGGGAGTGGCGCGGCAGTCGGCCTGGGCTCCTCCCGCCTGTGGCTTTGAGCACTACTACATCCCTCAGGGGATGTTGGACTGCTGGTTTCGGCTGATCCCCGCAGGGCAGGCCGAGGGACCCCACCAATGAACAAGCCCATGCACCGGGCCTCTAGTTTTCTTATATTAATGCATGGTGTTTAAGTCTGTTGGTCATATTCAGGTGACTTGACATAATGAGAATTAGATTCAGAGAATGAGGATTTTCTCAGAATATAGAGGCATTCTTACTGTTAGTGGAACTGATCAGCCGGTATTTTTAGCTGGTTTGGCTCAGTGGATAGAACGTCAGCCTGTGGACCATAGGGTCCCAGGTTCAATTCCAGTCAGGGGCATGTACCTTGGTTGCAGGCTCCTCCCTGGCCCAGGCCCTGGTCGAGGCTTGTGCAGTAGGCAACCAGTGAATGTGTTTCTCTCAAATCAGTGTTTCTCTCTGTCTGTCTCTCTCTCTTCCACTCTCCCTAAAAATCAATGGGAAAACATCTTCTGGTGAGGATTAACAACAAAAAACAAACAAACAAAAGAGATATAATCCTATCTAATAATAGACAAACATGGTAATTAACCATACCTTCGCTATGCCTCCCATTGGCTAATCAGCATGACATGCAAATTAACCGCCAACAAAGATGGTGGTTAATTTGCATACGTAGGCTCCAAGAGGTGGAGCGAAGCCTGATGGCCCGGGGCTGGCGGAGCAGCGAGGCCTCACGTCCCCTGGGGCCGGCGGAGCAGCTAGGCCTCATGGCCCCAGGGCCGGCGGAGCAGCGAAGCCTGACGTTTCCAGGGCTGGCTCCAGCCAGAACTCAGCCAGAGCGAAGGCCTGGGCCCTGGGTGCCAGAGGCAAAACCGTGCCAGCAGCCAGGGGAAAGGAAGGCCTATTGCACGAATCTCTTCGTACAACAGGCCTCTAGTTGACATATAACATTCTATTGTAGGTGTACAACATGATTATTTGATATATGTATATATTGCAAAATGATTATCACAGTAAATTTAGTTAACATCCATCACTTCACATAGTTAACAGTCTTTTTCCATGTGATGAGATCTGGTAGTGTTATCTTTGATAACACTAGTCAGAAGATTTCCTACTCTGTTTCTCCCTAACTCCCTTCCAGAGATCATTATGGTGAGCAAAAGGCATTACTTGAAGATGTGCATGCAGCAGTCATGCAAGAGCCAGTGCTGAAGAGGATTAGGCCCGGGATCTCTTGGGGGTAATAGGCAAAAGAAGAACAATATTTAGGTTCTTTTTTGAAAAAGAAGCACCTCTTTTAAAGCCTTGTAATCTTCTCTCAGATGGGGACAAACAGGAAGAGAAATTATATAGGGTATTCTTATAGAAAAGAGAGGAAGAACTACAGTAATATATGGCAAAGAAACTTGACTTTTTCAGGAGGCCTGCTAATTAGGTTTGGGAGAATAAAAAGCAGAAGGTAGAAAGAGACAATAATATAAGGATTAGTGTGGTGTTGAGATGATAGGATTATATGTGAGAGAAGAGAAAGTGAAGAGTTCACAAATGGTAGAGTGATCCAAAGGGGTTATGTGTTTAGAGAACAAAAAGTACACAATACTAGACAAAAATAAATTATGTTGGCTCCCTATGTGGTTTTTGCTGCTAGAAAGAGATAACCCCAACCCTGCAGCTGAGATGTCCCTCCTCACCCTTGGGCCTGGCGCATGTGAGTTGGCCCAGCCCTCTCTCAACCCTGCCCTTCCTACCAGTCTGGAGGTGGTTTGTGCCTTATTTAAAAAGTCTCCTCTTCAGTTAGTCTTCAGTTGGTAATTCAGGGTGAATGTTCCCAAATTTAGTTTTATTTCCAGTTTGATTCTGGGAGGCAGTGCAAGAAAAATCCCACCGATTCCACTGCCATACTAGCTCTTTTTTACATAATAACATACTTAATGCTTTTAAGGAAACTTTTATAATTTCTCATAGAACTTGAAAATGAAAGATAAACTATTTTATATTTAGCAATTACTGAACTTATTTCTTTTAAAATTAGCCATTTGATAACTCTAAGATCTTATACTTCTACATAAAAGATAGATTTAGATACTTGTTTCATGTTCAGTTTAGAAAATTTTGAACAGTAGGGTAAAGTGTAAAAGGCAAGAAGAAAATCACCAGTGTCTATTAATATTTTTGAATATTTATATTTTCCTTATGTATGCTTAATTGAATTTATGACAGTACTATGGTATTCATAGCTTTATATTTTTAGAAAGATTTTTGTAGAGATAAAACCTGAACTCAATTTAGTATCATAAATCCATTTAATACTTTTAAACTTTTACAGTTTTACTAAGTAAAAATGAGACTACTTTAAATACATGTTTCTTTAGAAGTACTTCTCTTTGTCTTTTTTTCCCTTTTCATTCTCTTTTATAGATGAGACCTGTTCCTTTAACTTCATTTATTCAATTTCATTTATTCTCTTTCTTTTTCTTTCAACAAAAAAGGCCATGTTTCAGGCATTGTGCTAGGTGTGCTGGAGGTTTAGAAACGACAAGAAACGACAAGATCTTTGCCTTAGATAAATTAACAATCTAGTAAACAAAAATGTCAATCATGGTAGTTCAGTTTATTAAATCTCATCTGTTCAAGGCGATAGGGGTATAGAGAGCTGGGTGAGAAAATTGAATAAACTTCAATGGCTACAATAGAAGATTTTTTGGTAGGAATGAAGGAAGGGAAGATTGATAGTAAGGTTTTAGGTCCTTAAATTTCAGGACCAGAAGTTTGGATTTGATCCTTTTAGGCCTTGAGAGGCCATCAAAAGTTTTTAAACCAGGAAATAGTACCACCAAACTTTTCCCCATCACCAAAGTCTTCCAGACCTTTAGGGAAAAACAATGGGTTTACTCAAGTGGTAGCTTCTAGAATGTGACTATTAGGTATGCATGGGATAGCCTAAAGTCATCAAGTATATTCACAATAATCTTCCCTAACAAAATACCCCAAAATTAATTAGCTTCATATAATAATTATGTATTTATCACTTATCTCTGTGAAATGGCTAGGGCTCAGCTGATTTGGAGTAAGCTTCAGGTTGAGTCCAGCTTTGTTCTGTACATCTCTCATTCTTCTTGAACTAGTGAACTATCTGGGATATATTTTTCTAATGGAAATTAATTCTATTACAGAAGGTTAGAGAAGTGAAACCAGTAATTTAATTTATCATAGTCTTTGATAATGTCTCACAGAGCAAGGAAGATAGCTCAGGAACATGTTTCTTTACAAAGAAAGCAGAGTTTTTCCCTCATACATTCCCTAAAACAACTTAGTTATTTATTCCACCTGCTTAGCATCTGCTCTTGATCCAAAGCTGTGTTTCCTTCTTCCCTGTAGAATGTTGGCCTTGTAGATGAAAAACCCTTGCTTCTTTTATTAAAAGGGATCAGCTCGTAGCTCTTTTAAAGATGCCATTAAGAGATTCAGACTCATACCTGTTAAAATGTGTGGTATCTTGAGTGAGGGAAGTGGTCTATATAGTTTTGATCTGGTCATTCACATAAATTTGTTTGCTCTTTGGGCCTACACCTCCAAATCAACAAGTTTTAGTTTCTTATAAGTTAGTTGCAATATAGACTGTGACATTAAAATCTATTGGTTGCCCTAGCTGGTTTGGCTCTGGATAGAGCATTGGCCTGCAGACTGAAGGGTCCCAGGTTCGATTCCAGTCAAGGGCACGTACCATGGTTGCAGGCTCTATACCGCCCCCCCAACCCCCCAACCCCCTGAGCGGGAGGCAACCAATTGATGTGTCTCTATCACTTCAATGTTTCTCTCTCTCCCTCCCGCCCCCTTCCACTCTCTCTAAGAATCAATGGAAAAACATCCTGGGGTGAAGATTAACAACAACAACAAAAATAAATATATATATATATATATATATATATATATATGGAAGGAAGGGAGGGAGGGAGGGAGGGAGAGAGGAAGGAAGAGAGGAAGGAAGAGCCAGGGGCCATCGCAACCAAATGGACGACCGAACAGGCTGTGGGGCGACCAGGCCGGCAGGGGGGTTAGTGAGGGTCGACCAAAAGACTGAACAGCAGGCTGCGTGGGGAGATCAGGCCGGCAGCAGGGTTAGTGAGGGACAACCAAACAACTGAGCAGCAGGCTGCGTGGGGCGACAAGGCTGGCAGCAGGGTTAGTGAGGGACAACCGAACGACTGAGCAGCAGGCTGCGTGGGGTGACCAGGCCAGCAGGGGGGGCAGTGAGGGATGACCAGGCCAGTAGGGAGGGCAGTTGGGGGCAACCAGGCCAGCAGGGGGGGCAATTGGGGGCAACCAGGCTGGCAGAGGGGGTACAGTGAGGGGCGATCAGTCTGGCAGTCTGGCAGGGGGGGCAATCGGGGGTGACCAGGCCCAGTAGGG